>NC_074718.1:9033792-9368792 GCF_947242115.1 Biomphalaria glabrata
TCCTGACAGCTAGTCCAACTAGACCTTTTGTAGACGTATGGCAACAGAGAACTCCTAAACAAAACTCCAGAAAACTTCTTCTTAAAGAAAAATTACTTGAACCTTTATTGGCAAAATACATGTCCTTGTATACAGCGTTCAGTTTGAGTGTAGATGCATGTAGAAACACCATGAAATAACAAGATATTTGAAAGGTTTAGACAAAACACCTTAACTCACATCAAAACTCCAATCAACACACGCCCTTCTGTCACTCGTCTCTGACTTTCAACTCAGTCATCATCCCTACATCTCTATTTATAAACTAGTCTGTCTCAATGTAACTTGAAAGTTTCATCAGAATACATCAACCAATACAAAACACACACGCGCACCGTAACAAGAAGCCAGACTTTTGACGCATTGCACATACACGAAGTGGCTCGGACAAAGGTCACTCCTTTGATTTGATTTCACTGTCAACTAAACAATGTCAAGGACAAAAAAATTGTTTCTTTATGGTTTCACTTTTTATAATAAGAAAAAACAATTTACTTTTCTTTTTTTTTTTCATCTTCTTAGTCTCCTTTGTTTGCTCTTGTGTAGATCATGTGAAGCATGTTTGGATATGAGACGAATCAAACCTTTAGAATGCAACTCGAGTTCATGCCCTGCAGGTGATCGTCTGACCTTTAACCTTTTTAGAATCTACTAAAGGGGTCACGAGTTTATAGCTGGGAACTTCTTCGTACAGTTTATCATAAGTTGCCTTGTCAAAAAGGACCAAATTCTTGAGTTTATCGCGGACTTTTCCTTTGGACCACTTCTTCTTTTAAGCTTTACCACCTGAGTCTTCCTTTTAAGATTTGCCTGCAGTGGTTTTAGCAGCCTTCGCTGCTTTGGCCCCCGCCTTCTTTTTATCCATAATGCCTGCCTCATTGGATAAAAAAAAGCTACAAATGGAAGAACTTATAAAGTTTGATTTTGCTTTGCAAAATAGTGCAAAAAATATAATATACCTTTAAAAAAAAACCCAGCCTATCAGCACATCCTTGTGTTCACCGAAGACACCAAAAAGCTAGCAATTTATAGGACCTTTCACCGTACGTGACAATCTCTTATTGATGATACTAGGTCTAGAAATTAAATAAACCCAAACTTGTGCATTCTTGCCCTTGCCTTTTATTCGAATGATGAAATCATTCAGTACATCGTCTTTGAGTGTTTGGTTAGTGAAGTATTCCAGAATGTTACGTGGCTACGAAAACACATTGTTTTGCGTTCTTTAAATTCCTCCACATCTGACGCAAATGTAGTCATTGTCTGCTAAAAGAGAAAAAGGGGGGGGGGGGTGAGGAATGGGTTGAGAGAGAAATGGATTGTCGTCTGATTCTTTTCAGCAGTAGCTTGCTTGTCAACAGTATGCGCCACAAGTTTGGTTAAAGTTCTTCAGTTGTCACTTCCGCTATTTATTGGCATCAATCAGCTCGTGTTCTCCTATTTACCGGAAAGACCCGAGCTGACGTCACTGAATTCGGCATTCATCGTTATCAACTACAAAAGTAATAAAGAATCTAATTTTGGAATCTTCATTAAATTTTTTGTTATAACCAAACTGACGCTCTTGGGCAGCGGTTCTCAACCTTTTATGCTCGGCGACCCCTTTTTACAATCCTCCACTCTGACGCGACCCCCCCACCCACACACACACACATAGAACAATAGAAGAATAGACAAAAACAATCCATATTTTCGAAGGTCTTAGCCTCTTAGGCGACCCCTGGCAAATCGTCAATCGACCCCCAAAGGGGTCGCGACTGACAGGTTGAGAACCCCTGCTCTTGGGAGATTCTCGTGCGTGATTTCCTAAGTTTCATCTTCTAAGCAGTAGTATGCTAAAGGGGCCCTTCGGCCTGTATAGCCTGAGAATCACCAGACATGAGTCAATATTTCTAATCATAATACGGCGCTTAGATTATAATATTTATTGTCAACAAAATTCTGGCGCTCAGGGTTTTGATGTTTGCTCTGCGCGGTCAGGAAATAAAGTTGTGTTTGTTTCAGAAAGTCCCCAATGGATGCTTAGTTTTTCGTGAATTGATTCTCAATCTTCTCCTTTCTTTTGGACGATTTATTGCCTGGTTATTGTCCATTCGTGTCTTAGTGAGCATGCGTTGGGTTCATGTCTGTGTTTATGAGAGAGATATTTCAACAGAAAGTGATGAAACCTTCTTGGGGGGAGGGGGGGGGGAAGGGGTAAGAGTTCACGGCAAACAGACACGTAGCTTTCATTGTTTTGTTTTCTCAATGTTCTCATATAAGAAATATCTTTTTTTTTTCTTCCCGATATCTAGATAAGAAGTTTTATTTCTTCTCAATCCCCAGATTATAAGTTTCACTTCCTCTAAATCCCCAGATAATAAGTTTTCACTTCCTCTCAATCCCCAGATAATAAGTTTTCACTTCCTCTCAATCCCCAGATAATAAGTTTCACTTCCTTTCAATCCCCAGATAAGAAGTTTCACTTCCTCTCAATCCCCAGATAAGGATTTTAAAGATCTTATCAATTCCCATATAAGAAGTTTTATTTCTTCTCAATCCCCAGATAGCACATTTCGTTTCATCCCAATCCCAGTTTTTGGATTTTCTTTTCTTCCCTTACGATGGTTTCATGAAATGAAAGTTGAAAGATGGGGCGAAGAAATGGAATTAAAAGCATGCAGACAAATGTTTCCTTCCCCGGGTCCAAATAATGTGCCAAGGTATATGATTTTGTCCATTATTTCTTGCTCGCAATGTTACAGTTCAAATGTCTCTAAAGTTGCAGTTGAGCTTGTATCATACTGTATTTATAGCTACACAAACATTCACTTGCATATCTATTGGCCTCTCCACGCTGAAAAACGTCCGTGTCACTGGATTTAATCAGATGTCGTTGGGGTGGAAACTAAATTGTTTCGACCTAACTTTTTCACACTTTTTTTTTGCACGGAACTTTTTTTATTGTTGGATTTTGATTTTTTTTTTTTTAGTTTGGGTGAGTGGGTTTGGGAAAAAAATATCGAGGGAGCCTTGCGAGAAGTTGGACCGGGAGATTTCATTGTGTAAATTTAGCCCTGTAGGTAATAGGGAGATTTCATTGTGTAAATTCAGCCCTGTAGGTAATAGGGAGGTTTCATTGTGTAAATTCAGCCCTGTAGGTAATAGGGAGATTTCATTGTGTAAATTTAGCCCTGTAGGTAACAGGGAGATTTCATTGTGTAAACTCAGCCCTGTAGGTAATACTTGCAAACCCAGAAACGTATTTGCGAGGTGTCATTTTAAGTAAAGTGGACGCTTTGAAGATATCTGCGTAGGCCCGTGACGGCTCTAACGTATCATTTACACAAATCACAATTGCGTACACGTGACTATATATCTCGTGCCACTGTTAGGCTAGTCTGTTATTTGATAGTCCTTTTTTATTTTCGCCCCTCTCCTTGTAATTTGAGCATGAATAGCACCCCAGCAAGCAGCGCGAACCACATTACAAGATAAAAAGAAAATATTGATTAATCTCTAAACTAGGAAACGATGCAAGAACGGCAACAATGTCATAGAAACTGGGGGACGCAATAAAATAGCCTCACAGCAAAATTGTTCAGGCAGCCCTGGCTGATGATTTATGGGATGCTGCAGAAGTGTGGAGCGAGCGCCCTGGCTCGTGGTCAGACATGAATTGAATATGCACCTTTTTTTTTTTCAATAAACAGTAAATGTATTCGGTTCGTTGCGGCTACATTACATATTTACTATCAAACTTTGCAGAATAAATAAAAGATGGTGGATGGTGGAGTATAGTCTATACCAGTGGTTCTCAAACTGTGGTACGCAGACAACCAGGGGTCCTCGAGACAACCGTAGGGTGTCTGCAGAAAGTTGAACATTGTATACAATTAAAATAACTTCTTCGCTAAGAGGCATTTTATCCGATCTTATAATTTTAATAATAATCATCTCGCCCATCACAAGCGTTGTATATGTCTATTACGTACTAATCTATGTCGACCTAGACCAAAGATTTGAAGATATGCTTCACTTGGCTATTCTCGACTGGGTTTAGAACATTTTCTTGCATGGATAAACTCAAATCCCAATCACACAAGAATTTTTTCTAATACTGAAGCAGCTTACTGAAATAAAAAAAAACAACAACGAAGAAATTAAACCAATGCTCGAACAAGGATACCACAAATAATTCATTCATTCATAATTACATAAACAAATTTCAATTTTATATCCTGCACAATAACAGATGATACCGTTGACTACTTTCCCTTCTTCTTATTCGGTAGAGCGTAGATTCAGTGCTGATATGAACCTGATCATTAATAAAAGAAACCGACTAGAAATGTGTGATCGTGGAGATTTGAGGTTGCTGCTTACAAACATTTAGCCGGACAGATTTTCGGTTGCTACTTACAAACATTAAGCCGGACAGATTTGCGGTTGCCGGACAGATATACTTTCATAAAATTTTATTAACATCATCTAAGTCTCGAATTTTTAATTTTTTGTCTAAACAAAAAAGTCTAATCCCAATAAACACTCCAACCCATTGTTGGTTATGTTAAACATGTTGTACTTACACACATTGCATTTGTGTAGCTTTTTTTTTTTTTTACTTAGGAGTACATGGGCTAACTTTGACTACATAAAGGGATCACTGGGTCAAAAAAAGTTTGAGAACCTCTGAACTATACGGTTAGGTGTTGTTCACCGCATTCATCCGACCCGTAGTCTGTTTACCGTTGGGGCACCCTTAACATGATCTGTCGAAAGCTTTCTCCATTTTTTTCCCTCTGTTTTTGTCTTGAATAGAATCTCATTCAATGTCTGGCCCGTCCATTCTTGAATGTTATTTTCTTAACTCTTTCTGTGTCTGCCTCGTCTTGAATTGTTCCATTTCAAAGTGTATATATCATATGGTATATTTATATTAAGACCATAGCTTTAACTCTTTCTCTCCGTAATTATTTACCACATTCTGGTGGAATCAACGCTGGTATCGTCAGTTAGGAGAGAAGGAGTTTAAAAAAACTCAAATACATCCTAATAAAATACTTAGAAAGACAAACACACAAAAATAGATAAAGAAAATAATAAAAACTTTTTTTTTAAAAATTCCTCCTTTATACATCTTAAAAGAAAAAATTAAATTTGGCTAGAGAACAAGACTTGAGTCTAAATGTCCAAATATCATATTCAGATGCTCGTAAATAAAAAAATGCTGCTTTATAAAAAAAACCGCATTGTTGGCCGAAAAAATAAATCAACAAGTCATTGATTTCTTTGGTGTGCGCATATAGAAGAAAAAAATAGGGGGGGGGGGGGGTATTGTTGTCTTGCATCAAGCTGTGCATTCATTGTTTTGTTTAGGCCAGTGATAGAAACCACTTCATTATCGTCACTTCCGCTGGCGAGTTCTGTCGATAGGATTAGTAGCAGACTTGCACTCTCGTCCAGTAGCGAATGGGTTACATTGACATTAATCAAATGTCGCTAAAATAAATATCTTCAGAACAATAATTGCTTAAAAAAAAACAACTTTGGATAGTTTTTCCTAATTTATTTGTTTCGAATTCGAATCTCGCAATTGGAAATCCGAATTCAGGACTACAAATTTTATGAAAGTATTAGTCTTACAGAATTCATCCAATGTTGGCTTAAATGTTACATGTAAAAAAAAAATATTTTTTAATACTTAAAAGAATAAAAAAAAAAACTACTATTAGGTGTAATAGTATCAATTAGTTTGGATCTGCCGTGGAATTAAAGTTTTAATAGATCTTGACTAACAATAATATGTGCGATAAGAAATATTTAACCAATTGTTTTTTTAGTTAGCGCAATTTCATGTTTTTAACTTTGTCAATACGCCATGATCCTATCACTTGCCTGTTCCAGTTGGAAAATAAAGTTAAAGGAGAGATAGAAGGGGCTAGGCCTATACCAGTCAATGGTACCCTGATCGTTTTTTTTAGTCAATGTACTTAAAAAAAACAACATTGTACGATTTGCGAATTCGCACTCGAGTGATCAAACCTCCCCAAGCCAATTGTTTATGAAGATAGAAGGTTTAATAGTTAACTATTGTTTAGTTTCAAACTTTAAGCTACGGCCTCTTTCTCTGCTCAAAAGAATAAAGGGGACAAACTTATCTTATGACATCACATTTGTTTAGTACAATTTCTTTCCCTTGTTCGATAATTCGATACCAAACAAAGTAATTAACTATCAATAGTAAATTTGCTTATTGTTTTTTTTAATTGAATAGAGTATTGTCTGGTAAAAGAAATAATTGTGCAAAATTTCAAATTGATCCGAGATTGGGCGTGGGAGAAATAACTACAAACTTTTTACCTGACAGACAGACGGAGTGAGTTGATATGAGCTTTGTGAAAAGGGCAGCTAATACATCAAGTTAACAAGATGGTGCCACAAACAAATCTATTCGGCAGACGTGAAGAGCTATGAGAAAGTTAATCGCAGTTTACGGCTTCACGGTGTTTTATTGTACTAGAATCTGGATCATATTTTTAAAAAAATTTTTTTTTGCGAATTTATTATTTATTTATTTAATGAAATTTGTTGCTGCTGTCCGGTTAAATTGAGTGAATTGGTCTAACAACTTAAACTGAATTACAAACTCACATGTACTATCATACTTAGGCCTACACATCGGCTGTACTGACATTCATACACACACACTTTTACATTCACACACACACACACACACAAATCAGATTCAGCTTCAGACACGTGTACTTTCTCAACCAACACACTCTAAACATGAACACACATTGCATATTTACCGTAACACATTCATACACACACACACACACACATCAAACTTCAAATGTCAAAACTTTCTTTTGTTTCCTGGCCATGACCAGAAATAGCTTCCACCCCCCCCCCCCTCCTCCCTTCCCCCCTTTTTTTCAATCCCTCCAATTTTGAGTTTGTTTCTGTATCGCCTGTTTTATCAGCTGGAGAAATTGATTTTCTCTGTAACGTAGGAACTGTTGCAAGTGAACAATTTTTGAAGGCCGTTTACGTGAGTTCAGAGTGAGAGAGAGAGAGAAAGAGAGAGAGAGAGAGAGAGAAAGAGAGAGAGGGGAGGGGAGAAAGAATAATGAGCGCTAAACTGGCATGAAGAACAGAAATTGGTTCCAAAACGAACTTTCTCGCTCGTGGCCTGCTAGACATATAGGTATCTCGCTGGGGGCCCCCCTAAGCACATGACATCTCGCTGGAAGCCCCCCTAAGCACATAGACATCTCGAAGGAGGCCCCTTGGGCAAATTGACATCGCTGTTCTTTAACCCTTTCAGTTTCAGGTCGTAGTTGTTTTGGGGAGGCTTGACCATTTAGTTGTTTAGAATGCGTGCTGGAACTGTGCCAAACGGAGTCTAAGCCAAATTTAATTTTAAGATAAATAAATATAACCAAAAAAAAAAATTATAACAGTTTAACTCAAGTTTTCCTGGTGTGGCGAATTAGCTAGAGATTTCTTTTCTTAATGAGCTATATAAAAACATCAACTATCAAGTAGTTGGAGACGGTTTTTAAAAATATCTTTTGTAGGCCTATTGATGCAAAGTTACAGAAAGCTAATCTAACCAAACCTTATAGACGTATGTATTAACTCGACAAACAAATGTAAATAAAATTTCAAAATATTCTTTTATGAACAAAAATAAACACGTTTCTTTTTAACAGATATCTATAAAATACTAATTAAATCACTCAATATTCAAGGAATTGTAATTATGCCTCAACTCAGTCGCATCCACTCGTTTGTCCAATGTGAAATGTTTGGCGTGTTTCGGATGATCCTACATAGTTTAAGACGGGCAGGGTATGAACCAGGGCCATCGAGATGACCGAACGACAGTCCAGCGCATATACCGCAGGACCAGGCGCCTTTCCGTATTTTACAAGAGTCTGTCCTATTTATTTAAAATGAGTCGTATCATAGACAATCATTTTGTTTTAAATCCTCAGGCAGTGGAGACAACTGCTGCAGTTCATTTCTGAAGTGTCTGGGCTTGGTACCTTGCCCGTCTCTATTATCATGGATTATACTGTTGTGCGGCATCGGTTGTCTGACCGGAAGTCTTCTCATAGGAACATGGCGCACTAGAGAGCTTCTCAAAGGGGATGAAGACCTGTGAGTATCGTTTATTTTTAGATCTATAGAGTCTATATATCTAGATCATAGACATAAATAAATATAGACTGCAAGTAGGAAGTTATTTTTATTTGGGAGAAGTCAAATATGTTTTATGTACTCTATCTATGTGAAAAAAAATGGCGGCAATTGAGCTATAAATTCTAGGACTAACATTTCAGCCAATATATAATTATGATCTTTAGTTTTGAAAAGTACAAAACTGCCATATTCCCAATATTTTGCCTTTGTTTCATAATCATAGACATAGGCAAATATATATAGGTTTGTGATGTGGATCTATGTTTGTTGACATGGCTTCTTTATTAATGTATGGCGGTCGTCTTATCGATTCAAATTGTTAGAATTAGTTTTTAGTCAAAAAAGTCAAAGAAAATGAGCAGAACGTGCTCTAATGTTCGTAGTACGATAGGCCAAGGATAAATTCTAAAGGTTGAAAAAAAAATTGAATATTATACACATTAACTTTCAGTAAGTCAGAATAATTCAGTATCACTGTGACTGTGACTAATTTAATATTCAAATATTGATAGATCTAAATCTAATAAATATGACTAATATTTGTAATAACTAGGTCTAATACTTTTCATACTTTTTACTACTAACTATTAAACTAGTCAATCTCTCATCTCAGGGGCGTAACTAGGGATTTGGGGGCTCGGGGGGATTGACATCTTTGGGGGCCCCTTGCATTTTGACATTCGACATATGACATGAGATAATGTACGCAAAAATATATAAGCCCCAAATCAAATTGGTTCAGTATATCATTAAACTTAACAAAAAGTAATCATCAAGACTCTTTTAATGAATAACACCGTTGTTTTATTACTTAAATAATGCACAAATGACAAATCTAAATTGATATCGCTTCACGTCGTGCATTCTGTGCAGCAAAGACATCTATAACATCAACTACATCGATACTTTCTAGTATTTGTGACTTCACTGACATTAAAACCATGATAAGCCTTTCTTGCGTCATTGTGCTCCTGAAATAGTTTTTGAGGAACTTGAGCTTTAAGAATGATCTCTCACATGAGTCTCACATGACGTAATGGAAGTGGCCTGAGTTAGCGGTATTCGGAGGAGGTTGCAAAGTCTGAGCACACGTAATTCCCATATGAAGCCTGTTTCCTCAATATGTCTATTGGTGATTGTATTACTGGTTTGTTGATGAAAAGTGCTCGTGCATCAATGACATCATTGAAAAAGCGATTTGACATTTATTTCATCATACAAACAGGAAAAATAGCACAGTTTGTCACAAGCGTGTCTTCATCTAACAGGTGTCTTGGTTCAAGAAGAAACCCAAAGGTGTCCATTTTCTTTCCAGCCTTTGGAATCTGCCCTTCATCTCCATATGAAATCTGTCCAGCACTTCTGTCGCAACACGTTTGAATTGCAGTTGTATTGACAGTCCTACATTAGAATTCAATTTCCCATCAAGTCTTTTCTTTCATATGGTTGTTTTGATTACAGGGAATCCATAGTATTCACTACCTTCTTTTGCTTTTTCGATGGATTGGGTTTTTGTCAGTTTCTCATCATTTTGCAGAAAGCATGAAAGGGTACTAATTTCTTTAGCAGATTCCCGTATATGCAGTCCAGACTTCTGTAGTTTCTTCCGAACTATATTAATTGGGCGCAGGAGCTTTGACCAGAATTCCAGATAGGCAAAAAATTCTTAATTTTCCACTGCATGAAGAAGATTCTGTGCTAATATTATATTATTACGTCATTGTTGGTTGTTTATGTTTTGTGCGAAAGCAAAAGGATTCAGAGTATACAAAAGTGGGAAAGATCCATATCTCGTTATGCTCGAGTATAGAAATACTCCGATAAGTGGACTGCCGTATTCACCATCACAACTGCTGACGAGTAGAAGACTCAGGGAATCATTCCAACTGATCACAAACTATTGAAACTATTGGTAGCTGAAAATTACTCAACGAACGACAGATGAAAAGCTAAGTGAAATACGATGCAAAAGCAAGACTACCTAAAGATTATTCTGTCGCAGAGTTAGTCTAGGTCAAACATGGCAGAAAGCAGTTATAAAAAAAAATTCAGCACCCAGATCTTACATCATAAAGACAAACAATGGAAAAACATACAGAAGAAATCAACGCTTTTTAAATAAGAGTTTCGATGAAGACATCTCTGGGTACTATGATACCGATGAAGACAATGAACTGCAAACTGTTGCAACAAACGAAACAGACAGTTATAGATCAACGTCTAGAGAACTTGTTCAGTCAAGACAACCAGAAGTGGACGAATTGTTAAAGTTCCTAGTAGACAGTGCCTGTCGCAGTGGGCGCCGCGCTTTCATAGGCCCCGCGCTAATTCCAAGTGTACATTATTAAATTAAACAATTGTAACGTATATAAAATAACAGGGTTTTCGCGACCTCCTGATTTTTCAGGGCCTCCAGGAAATCTCATGAAAAGGCAAAATATACGATAAAGTCCTGAACTTTTTTTGAATTTATTCAAATCTCCTGAAGAATAGACGAAATTGACATTTTGGGGTGCCAATAAATAAAAAGTGGCATAGCGAGCTTTCGTTTGATAAAAATTTATTGCAAAGACGAAAGTAGGCCTATTTTCTAATTCAAAAAAAAATAATTTTGACATTATGCTTATCCCCATCCAGACTAGGCCCCGCGCGATCCGTTTCGCATAGGGCCCCGCAAATGCTAGGGCCGGCCCTGCAAGTAGATATCACTATTAAGAACTTTAAAAGGAAGGGTGTGATAATAACTTTAATAGGAAGGATGCATTAATATTATATGATATTACGTCAATATTTTTTGTTTATGTTTTGTGCGAAAGCAAAAGGAGTAGATCATTAGATGTAAATAAAAAGAGAGAGTTTCCATTGGATTGAGGAAAGATGAATAAAGGGGTAATAACTCGAGTGTGAAGTTTAATTCTGAAATTATAGACGCCAAACCCGAATAATGGACAATTTTAGCATTGTTAAGAATAACTTTTAGTTATACTCGATTCTGGAAATTTTGCTTCAAGGTTAATAAGTGTAGCCATAAAATACTCGCCATTTAGATCTATTATTAGTAAAGGTAACAAGATACCTGGAATTCGCTGTATATCATGCAGTTTTATTCGTGGCAACAAAGTTTAGAATGGCCAACGGTTCTTATTTTCAAAAATTGATCTCTGCGGCAAAAATATTTTTAAAATATCTAGGTTTAGTCTTTGTGATAAATTTAATCCATAAATGTTGATAAAAAGACACCCGTTGACACTATTTGTCAATCAAATATATTAATTTATGTATTTACAAATAAATTTCGGACACCCATTTGGGGGCCCCCCCTAGGTGGGGGCCCGGGGGGATTTTAAAATTCTCCCCCCCCCCTTATCCCCCCCTTAGTTACGCCACTGTCTCATCTATGCATGCAGACTATAGACTAGATCTAGTATAAGTATAGATTATAGATCTAGTGACAATCTAGTCCTAGACTATTTATATACTAACTATAGACTAGACTATACAGTTTACAATTATAGTATAGAGTATAGTAGTATATAGTACTAGTAGTAAGTAGTATTTTTTTAACTTTAGTATTTATATAGACAAGATCTAAATCTATTATTTGAAACTATTTATAATTATTTTAATTATGTAAATTTAATAGATTTGGTAGGCAGGATTAGAGATATAATAATACAGAAGGGGTTTTATCAATTATATAGGTTATGGCTGAAAAAAACAAACTATAAATACTTTTATATTTACACTGCTCATAACTGCTGTATAACTCATACAAACTTATCCTTTCCCAAATGTTTCCCATAATAATTTTTACTTTATCGTCCAGTCTATATATTTATGTCTATGATCTAGATCTAATCCATAGACGTATATAGATTCTGTTATATCTAGACTGGAAACCGGAAACTAATTCTTATCGATTCACAGACCTAAAAATATAGATTTTTATGTACATAACTCTATTTTCAAGCTCTAATGGAAGTCGCCCCAATCAATCTTTTCTGTCTTAGAAAAGTAATGATCTTTAGTTTTCAAAGTTTAGAAATAATGCAAAATCATTTCTCGGATTTTCTTTAGAATGGGCTATTAATCACATAACTATATATTCACGCTAATCCTATACTCTTAAGCGAGCAATTCTTGTATGTATGTATGTATGTATGTATATATATTTATATATATATAAATTTTATTTCGAAAACGGCTCTAACGATTTTCTTTAAAAGTTCACGGTATGTGCATAATAGTGAGAAAAAAATTCTCAACTCATTGGCCACATCGGGAAAACTCGAGGTCGACCGTTATATCGGTTTGAAAATGCCTCATTATCGAAAAATTAATTTTGGCTAGAATGTTTTATGAATGAAAATTTTCCCTGACGTGAACGGGAAAAACGCTGCCTACGTCACTAGGCTTACCGCAGTACACTAAAATATTTCTTTGCAAACAAGAACGAGTTCTCAAGGATCAATAGACCTAATTAAACATTTGCACACCATCTTACTGTAGATTGATTTATTATAGAACTATGAAAGAGAAGTAATGAAATTAAATGTGCCAATGTACGATTAGTTATTGTATTTTGAAGGCTTTATAAATTGATAACACTTGAATTGCCTAGAGCGGTGTAGATACCTTGTACTTTGTTGTTTATTTTGCTGGTGACCTTCAGCTGTTCTATTTCAGCTAAAGCAAGTTGGCGCCTAAACTGGTCTTTTAAGCGTTTCGGTATTACGTCGTCCACTTTTTTAGCTCACCAAAAAAAGACTGCCTTTGGCATGCGTTCGTCTGAGATTCGTCTTCCATACAGGATACCGCTCTGTCCAGCGTAACTGACGGACTTAAAGAATTACCTCTATTCAAAGCCCCGGATACACATTTGAGACCAAAGAAAATCTGCTGCCGAGAACAGAGGCAGACGCGAAAAGAAAATCTTAATCGACCACTGTTTGACAATGGTTATGCTTGCCCTGGATGTGGCAAAATTTGTAGGTCACAGCAGGGGCTGCGTAGCCACGGGAAATACTGCAATCCTCATTAATCTTAGGAATCGAAGACAAGCCTTATTATTATTTTTTTTGCTGTTGAATTATTACCATAAGTTCGTGCTCTGTGTCTACTGTCCCGTACCAAAACAAAGGAAATGGTCATAACACAGCTTCTCTACGCCTTACGTGCTCACACTGAACATGATATCTAGCCAGCGGCCAACGAGTTTGCGTACGCTGCAGCCTCTTTTTATTTAACTATACACCTCGGTAAAAAGCTTGGGGTTAGGGCTTGGAGATGGAAGGCCCAGTTGAGATCTGAATGGAGGGATGTGTATAAGCAGGCCATATCCCTCCACGGGCTGTAGCACCACTGGGATGGATGGATGGTATGAACTTCTTATAGTCCAACCGTCAGGCTGGGCAGGGCACGTATCCCGTATGGGTAACGAGCATATTGTTTGGCGTAACAGAGGTGTCCCATGGAAACGTTTCTTTAGAAAACTAATGCAATGATTTAAGTCTATTAAGAAAAAATGAGCCATTTTACTTTGTCACAAAGTGCCTGTTTTACCCTATAACGTAGAGATTTGCGTCACTTGATGTTTCGTACTAAAGCCATAATGAATATACTAATTCCATAATTAAATGTTTGAACGTAACCATCTAAGAAGTTACACTGCAAAGACTTTCTTCTAAGCCAGTAATAGTAGACCTACAATAGTTTTACACAAAAAATGGATTGTAAAACTATAAGACGGATGTGAGCTGTGGTTTGTCTAGACTATAGAAGGACTTAAGAGACTTTATATTTAATCGCCATGTATAATTACATTTAGAACTAACAGAACACTAAATGTAACTCTTCAGATTAGTAGTATTTATATGATCGTTCATTTTCGTAATTACAAAAATATTCCCAAAATGACTTTGGAAATTATTTAACCGAGCTAGGATCGGTCATCCAGGTACTATATAAAACAAAGCCATTTCCTGTTAGTTTCCATTGGGAAAAATGTTTCAAAAATCCTAGAGTCTAGATCGAAATAATTCATGTCTGTTGATTTTAATCGCGGCTGATGTAGCCCACATTTAAATGGTATTAGCTTACGAGACTAGAAACGCTAAATCAGGTTTCTCTTATATTTTATTTAAGAATATGCAGAAAAAAAATGCAGATTGCAAACAAATGGTATTAGATTCTAGTTTACGAGACTAGAAACGCTAAATCAGGTTTCTCTTATATTTTAAGAATATGCAGAAAAAAATGCAGATTACAAATATGTAATTTAATTTCCTCGGAGATAAATAGTTTTTAAAAAATATATTTTTAAGTTTTATTTCTTATTACCATATATTGTCATTGGAAATACGCCATTTTGGTTTTAAGGCTTAATACTAGACTATCTCCCTTGAAATACTTGCCAACGTTTTCCTGTTGCTGTTTTGTCTTTCTTTCTAGCAGCTATTAGATCTAGATCTAGATCTAATAATTTTAAAATTCATTTAAAATGATAGCATAAAAGAACAAAAAACTCTCTTTAAAAAATTTTATTGAAAAAAATAAGAAACAACAAGTTCATCAATTTATTATTAACATTTTATTTAGACCTTCATTTCAGTAAATAGACTTAAAAAGTCATAAGTTGACAGCTTAAGAACAAAAAAACTCTCTTTAAAAAAAGTTTAATATAGGTAAGATAGATAAATATGCTTAAAAACAACATCTTGAACATGGTGGTCAGTAAATGTCTCTGGGCATCTAAACTATTAACACAACGTTGCTTCTTTTAATTACTTTACAAAACAACGCCTTGTTTCAACTTTAAAAAAAAAATTCTCCATTTTTTGTAGTGTTAAAAAATCTCCATGTCCAGTCTAGATATACTATAGTATTATATGTCTATGATCTAATCACTTAAACTTGACTTATAACTATTTAACTTATTAGCATTTGCCTCTCTTGCATACATTTCTATGGCCAATGGTTAACAAGTAGGGTGTCATGTGGCCAGCCCAATGACCAACCGCCTTTACTTTCCCCAACTAAAGTCAAGCACGCATAAGAGTTTGGTGGACTCACTGTCACTCAGCATTAGAGTTGGGTGGACTCGCAAAAATTCAAAATCCTAGTCTTCACTGAGATTTGAACTTCTTAAGCCAATCGCTTAACCACTCAGGCACCATGCCCTACTTTTCGCTGTATCTGGAGTACATAATACGGAAGTATTGATAAATGAAACAATGGAAATAATGGAAGCAAAATGAAAAAACTCATTAAAAGGAGAAGATAGCGTATTACATAATGATAATGAAACTAAAAGAAACATTCTAAATAAATACTTTACAGTGTTATGCAGTGGCCACATAATACCCTGTTTAATTGTTAGACAAAGAAAGGAAAAAAAAAAAAAAAAAAAGACATGTTGATTATTTGCTTCATGGGCTAGAAGGTCTAAAAGGTAAACTTAACCAAAAAAAAAGTCTAAATTATTTTGAATGTCATTCATACTCTAAAATTATAAAACTTGACCAGTACATAATTTTTTACAAAGCTTATATCAACTCACTTTTTGTTTCTGTCTGGTAAAACGTTTGCACACATTTGTTCTCCCACAACCTTTCTCGGTTCAAGTTGAAACTTTGCCCAATCGGTGAATCAATAAAAAAAATTTTACAATTAGTCTATTAATTACTGGTCATTAATTATTTTGTTTGATACCAACTAGGGAACTTAATCCTTCAATATTCACATATATGTCTTGTTCTGTCCCCTTAAATAATTTTACCCATTCTCTGATCAAGTTGAAACTTAAAACAATTATTAACTGTAAGTAACAAAAATGAATCAATGAAAAAATAACAAGACAATTAGGTAACTAATTATTGGTAATTGATTATTTTGCTTGATATAGAGTGATATAGTTGTAAGTGTGGAGTTCTTTCTCTTAGTTAAGCTTTGTTTTAAAAAAAAAAGGATTTTTTAATATATTTTGCTTGTTTTCTTTTCAATTTTTATGCTGCTTTGATTAGCTAAGTGAATAGCCGTGTATTGGATTTACAAGAGAAATAAAGTTGCCTGTTTGTGTTTATCTTCAAATCCTACCATTTATTAACTCGCACTTTCGCCAGAGTTAAAAAAATTAAATAATTCATTTTGACCACTTTTTATTATCCTATCAAGATGAAATTTCGTGCATTAAGTTGTGTTGCATGACAACACATTTTATTACAATTTTAGAAAGATCAATTAATTAATTATTGAATTAATTTTAATCTAATTAATCATAAAAGCCCTGTGTTCTAACTATGAGACTCAGGAAAAATAACAGTTACATTGTATGTTTGTATGTTTCTTATTACACTAAGTATCAGTTATATCCATTGCAGATGGTAAGACATAATATGTTTCTTTTATTTAGTTCACTATATTTGAACATCAAGTAGGAATTATTCATTTTTTTAATATTACTTATTTTCTAATTTAATCTAAAATACAATCTATGAAAATGGCAAATCAGTCTGCATTTTAAGTCTTGACATTTCACCTTTTTTAATTGTACCACAAAATATCCAGAAATATGAGAAATATGAAATGTTTAAGACTTAGGAATGTCCTCCTCAGAGAAATATATATCGCATACTTACAGTGATGACACTGAGCTTTGAGCAGCATTAGACCTATAAGTTAATTGCAGAACTACTAAATATCCTGTACTTTACATAAATTTAAAAGCAATTACTTTATATTTAATATAGTCACCATCCTAACTCAAGCCATGTATGTTAATTAAGACAATACATTTATAGAGACCTATTTAATATTTGTTTACTTAGGTATTTCAATTTTCAAATTCATTACCTCTTTTTATTGTTATTTTAATCCCAAAAATGATTATCAGATATTTCTTGTCTTTCCTTTTTTTTTACACTCTGGTTACTTCCCTTTCCACAGACTCTGGTTCATGGAATACACCATCATTGGAGTCACCATCGGAATGTTTGTCATTGGTACATTACTCTTGACCACTGGTCATTTGTCCACAGAGCCCACCAGTCGTAGAATTTTCAACTCCCTCACCAAGAATAGATGTGCTCAAGGTTTAAATATTTGTGTGAGTATACAGCAATTTCATTCTTAGAATATTTGGAGGCAGTTAGAAATCACAGGCAGTTATAAAAAGACCTTCATTTATAAAATGACCCTCAGTTGTAAAATGACCTGTAGTTATAACATGACCTGCAGTTATAAAAAGACCTGCAGTTATAAAATGACCTGCAGTTCTAAAAAAGACCTGCAGTTATAAAATGACCTGCAGCTATATTATAAAATGACCTGCACGTATATAATAAAAGGACCTGCTGTTATAAAATGATCTATTTCATTTCTTCCATCTCCTACCCTAATATCTTTTTTTTCTGGTGTTTTTTTTTTTTTTTTACTTTCAATTTTCACTAAGAATTTAAAGGAAATAAAACACAAAGTATCTACTGATTTTTAGAGAAATATATTTAGTTTGTTATGAAACTATTGTTTTAATACTAAAATATACCCATGCTTACCCTATTATGTTTCGTATTGTATTGACTTTATAAGCATAAATTTTAAAACATTAGCAGTCCAAAAAAAAAAAAAAACTACAACAAAAAGGAAGAAAAAAAGGTCTACTCCATCTTAACCCATGCAGTATGTATGTTTGGTTCCAAAGTCACTTCATTCACAAATGTTATAAGGGTGTAAATTTAAGAGAGGCAACTCAACAAAGACGCAAGGTTAGATGATGGAGGCTTATGTATAATGAAGAATAATGTGTAGATGATCACAAGAAACACAAAACAGCCTTGGCTTCTGCCAAACATGGAGTCCAGCTGTATAAGTATGTCGCACACAAGTGCCTAGTCTCTTTTGCCTATCCACTTGTCACCCTGTAGAGCACCAACAGCACACACCTCTCTGTGTTGTTCTCAGTGACAGTCTTTCCCTTTTGTTTCCTGTGACAGTGTTCCCTTTTGTTTCCAGAATTCCAGATTCTAATTATTTTCTTATTCCTTTTTTTCTTATTCCTTAGGAAGAAGTAAGCTTCTCTCTATATCTTAACAGTCCATTTATTGTGCTAAATAGTGCTCTGGTGTGAATCAGGAGGCAGAGTTATAACAATAGATTCATTCTTGTAGATATTTATGTGCAGCTGCTGGGTCGTTAAAAGAATTTAAATGAGTGATCACTTTTGCTAGATAGTATAAATACAAAATCATAGATTCGTTTAGTACAATCATAGGTCTAAAGCTTGTAGAACATGAATAAAGTTAGTGGCTTAACATTGAGTTTAAAGAGTCTCTACATTGATTGGCTGTGTTACGAGTCAGTGAAAGCAAGAAAACAGAAGACATTGCTTTTAAGTAATAGTGTAAGTAGGAGGCATGGTGGCTGAGCTGTAAAGAGCTTGGCTTCCGTACTGGGGTCCTGGGTTCAAATCCTGGTGATGACTGGGATTTTTAATTTCTGGATCTTCAGGCGCCTCTGAGTCCACCCATCTCTAATGGGTACCTGACATTAGTTAGGGAAAAGTAAAGGCGAATGGTCATTTTGCCGGCCACATGACACCCTCATTAACCGTAGGCCACAGAAACAGATGACCTTTACATCATCTGCCCTGTAGACCACAAGGTCTTAAAGGGTAACTTTTTTTTTTTGGTCTAAAGACTCATGATTAGATTTTTTAATCATTTTTTTACATTTTAAAAAATATTTGTCTACATTTCTCACTTATCCTATTTCACTTAGAGCTGTAAAACAAAGTCTAATACAATCTGGCTCTGTTGATTGTAAAATGTTATGTATTATGTGCATTCTCTCCTCTGCAGGCACTGGTTGTGGCCTACATCCTAACCATCATTTGGATCCTGGTCTCTGTAGTCCTGGCCACTCCTCTTGTTCTCCTCATAAACATAATCTGCATTGTGAATCCTGAATCCATTGATCCTAGCTTGTACGGTCAGTCATTATTATTAAAATGAAGAGTACACATTACAATAAACTGTAAGATGAGGCCACAAATTGAGACTGCGGCATTACTTTAGAGAGGAAGTAATACTGGTGGAGGGGTCTATGACTTAATGACTTCCTTCAGTTGCTTAGCGACTTTAAATTATGTTATACCAATGCCAAACACAGGTTTTGCTTTTTATTTTATGTAGAGGATTTTGTGGGTTGTTTTGTGGTTAACTTTTTTACCATATTTTTTATTGTTTATATATACAAAAAGTAAAAATCAAATTTTTTTTTTACCTATTGGAAATGATCATTAGACGAGGCTTATATAGAATAAGAGTAAACTGAAGATAATTGGAGAAAAATGGTAAATAACTCATTTTGTTTAACTTCTAGAGTCTTTCCCCTTTTATATTACTGATGGTAAAATGTAAGAGATGGGTCTTAAAAGGTTTAAGCTTTAGCACATTCCATAGACAAAGGAATAGACAATAACAAATTACAAGGGCAAAAAGTAATCAAAGTTTAAAAAACTTACAAGAGGAAAATATATAGTGAGAGGAGAGAGAAAAAAAGGTAAAATTTATAAAAACTTGGATTCTTTAAAAAAAAAAAAAAAGTGGCACATCAAGGTATCAACTTTCAAGCTTTTTCTTAGGATTAGCTCAGAACTTGATTAAAACAAAACATCAACAATATTAACTGACTTGGTTTTCTGATGTTTTTATTATTCTGCAGGTTTCAAAAGTGGGCAGATAACTCGGACTCAATTTCATGAAGATGTAAGTCATAGAGTTGTTGTTCTTGTTGTTTAAAACAAAGAATATCCTGTATTAGCAAGATCTAAATCGTCTTTAAGAGTTTATTTATGCAAGGATATTTTGACATGGTTCAAAATGAGAGAAGAAGATTAAATATTCTGATTGTAGAACTCTTTTTGTCTACACTTTGGAGTCATGAAGATTTGTTTTGTGCCCTGAGTCTACTCAACTCTTATGGGTACCTGACTTTAGTTGGGGAAAGTAAAGGTGGTTGGTTGGTCGTTGTGCTGGCCACATGACACCCTGCTCGTTAATCATTGGCTAAAAAAAAACAAGACCTTAACATCATCTGCCCTATAGATCGCAAGGTATGAAAAGAGAACTTTACTTTAAATTTACTAAAGTCTTCTGTGCAAAGTAACTTGAAAAAAAAAGCAAATAATTAATTACAGAATATTTTGTGGGGATTTATTAAGATAAGATAGATAAGATAAGATAATTTTTAGTGATCCAATCAGATTGTCTACAATTGACAACCTCTGCGTAACTACTGTACAATAACAATATAGATGCACATATGAACAACATTCACACACGAAAACACATACACACTCATAATCAGCGCTTTATAAATTAGACTTCTATGTACTTCTCGATGACGACAGATGATCTTGTAACACTCTGACTGAAAGTGGGATGAAGGAGTTTTTAAATCTTTCTGTTTTAGTCCTGATGGAAAGGAGACGACCACTTCGTTCAGATCTTATGTAACAGTGGTTTAATGTATGCAGGTTATCTTTAAGAATCGTGAGTGTTTTGGAAAGGCATCTTTCATGAAAAAGCTCTTCAAGAGATGGTAGCTGTGTTCGAGTGATATACGATGCTTTTTTAATTAGTCTATTTAGTCTAAGTCTTTGTGCAAGTGAAGTATTACCATACCAGCAGGTGATGGCAAAGTTAATTTGACTGCTGATGGTTGCTATATAAAAAAGTTAAATTATTGTTTTGTCTATGTTAAATTTTCTTAGCTTTCTAAGATAGAAGAGACGTTGATGAATTTTTGTGTAAAGGTTTTGACAGTGTTCACTCCATTTCAGTTTGTTGTTGATGGTTGTACCAAGGTATTTATATTCTTGCACTTGTTCTACAGTTTGGTTGTTTATCTGAATTTCTGCAAGATGGCCTTTATGTTTCCTAAAATCTATTATCATTTCTTTAGTTTTCTGAACATTTAAAATTAGAAAGTTAGCTATACACCATTGGTAAAAAGTGTTAATTGTTGAATGGTACAGATTTTCGTCACCTGCAATAAGGCCAATGATTGCTGTGTAGGCTCTGAATGTTATTTGTGTATATGGTATGCTATACTGGCGACAGGACGCACCCCTGCTGCGCTCCAGTGCTAAGCTCTCTTTTGCCTGACACATGCCTGTTCACTTTTACATATTGTGGGCGTTTGATAAGAAAGTTTAGAATCCAAGCTTGTATGCTTTTGCTAACATTCATTTCAGATAATTTTTGTATCATGCGATGTGGATGGATGGTGTTAAATGCGGATGAAAAATCTATGAATAATACTCTGGCGTAGTGTCTCTGGGTATCAAGATGATGTTATAGATGATTCAGCATGAATAGTATTCCATCTTCTGTACTTCTTGATGTTTTGTAAGCGAGCTGGTGTGGGTCAAGACATTTTTCGACTTCCTTCAGTAGATGTTTTAAAATCATTTTCTCCAAGCACTTCATTGGAATAGATGTAAGTGCTACGTGACGTAAGTCATTGTTGGAAGCAATGATCTTCTTTTTGGATACTGGAATTATTTCAGATGTCTTCCAAATGGAAGGTATTTTGTGCATTTGCCAGGACTTGTTGAATATAGCACAAAATGATATGTCAGTTGTTCCGCACAAAGCTTTACAAGTTTTCCCACTTAATTTGTAGGGTCCTGTGGCCTTGGCAATGTTTACTTGTTTAAATATTTTAGTCACTTCTTGTTTATTAAACAGTTTTTGAGATTGGTTTAGATTGCTGTTTTCATATGATGCCAATAAATCATGGTGGTCTTTCTCAAAGTTGTGGCAGTCAAATTGGCTGTAGAAATCATTTAATTCATTGACAAAATTGTTATTGTCAGCGACACACATTACTAAGCAAAATGAAGTTTATTTAATCTTTTAAATTACAGACACACCTTTGCATATGAAATTAATTATTTCCTAAATATCCATTTGTTAATCTAGTCATGCATGTTAATTATTCATTGGCGTTTCCTCTCTGACTTAGGCTACCCCTTTATCACTATGGTCTTAAAGAAGAGAGATAGAGAGAGTAGAGTGAAGAGAGAGTACTTATATGAGTTTGTCCTTGCTTTTGAAATAAGAAATGTGCCTTCTCTTTGTTTCTGATTATTTTATTAGGCTGTGTTTTTGTATTTGTAAGTTATGCTACAGAGTTTTATGTATTTTTACTAGTTTACTTTTTAGTTTTTTTCCTGGAGCTTCTAGATTAACTTGCCAAGTCATGTTACAAATTAATTAAGCTTTTTTTTTATTTTTCAGGGGGTCAATCTTCTTATTACCTATGCGATTGCTCTGTTTGGCTCCATCTTGATTGTCAACAGTTTGGTAGGTATTTTTTTGGCACATTATGTCTATGGCTTGTTACAAAATTAATGTCACTATGTTATCATCGTCTAAACATTATTTCTCAATTTTCAAGTCTTTGTCACAATCTCAGAATGACACTCAAGTACACTGATACTTTTTTGTTCATTATTACATTTGATGAATTGAGCAGGAAGGGCTTGTTAACCTTGGCTGGCTGCCCATCTAAGAGAAGGAAAACCCTGATCCGAAATTATGATGCCTTACGGCTATACCCAGTGGGAAAGGCTTTGATGAAATAAAAAGCTATAATTGTAACTAAGGTTTTTATTGCAGGAAATGGTAATGGATATAAGCACACCATTACCTATAAATTCTTCCAATGGCAGGTGTCTCAAATAGATTCTGACAACCAGTCCAACTCTTGACCTTCTAATATGGGATCGGTGGAACTGATATTACTGACAGAAGGGGCAAAGGCAAGCAACTGATGCCTGAACTAGTATGTTTCCCGCATGAGAAGCTGGCTTCCCATCTTCTTCTGTTCTGTAGCATTTTACATCTCTTCAGACGATCTATTCCCTTTGCAACTTCTTGTGTGACTAAAGAGGCCAATTCTTGATACACATATGCGGTCACAGGTTGGGCATATGTAATCACCAGGCGTCGTTGCATTTTTACCCTTCTTTCTGCTGCTGTTACATAGATGTAATAAAATGTGACCTCAAATCAGTGAACATCAATACTGATAATTGGGAAGACATAGCTTTAGACCGCAACAGATGGAGAGAGACAGTGACCAAGAAAGCTATGGACAGTGAAAGTACATGGGTCTCAGCTCAGGAAGAAAAACGCACAATCCGAAAAACAGCCAGCTCCTCTACCACCGAAGCAAAAGCCACCTTAACCTGCACCATTTGTGGACGTGAGTGTCTCTCCAAAATAGGGCTCCACAGCCACATGAGGAAGTGTGCTCTAAGATGAACCATAGTCGTTCTATGACTGAAGGAGGCCAATGATGTTGTGTATGGCATCTGCAATCCAAGATCCTTCCTTAATGCTCTCTCTCCATGTAGATCTATCCAGTGCCACTTTTTCCCAGCTGCTAGTGTCCATTTTGAAGAGCTTCATGTCGCATTTACATACATCTGTATACCGTAAAAGTGGGCGACCAGCGGCTCTCCTGCCTTCTGTTAGATCGCCATACAGAATGTCTTGTGGAAGTCGACCTACTGGCATTCTACGAACGTGGCCAAGCCAGCCAAGGTGTCTGATGCTGATAACAGAGCGGATGTCCTGGCATCCTGCTCTTCGTAGCACTTCCTAATTGGTTATTTTATCTTCAAACTTCTGCTGCCTTGCAGCTATACCCAAACATGGAAAAGGCTTTGGGAGTTAACCTGAGGAAAAAAACAAGCTGTTGAGGCTTAGGCAGCTTTCAGTACACAGTGCTACACTCTGACAGAATCTATGATGCCGCTGATCCCAGTCTGTATTGGCATCTGTTGTCCAAATGTATCATTTCTTGGAACACATCAGCTGCTTGGATAGAGGGAACTGCTGTTGGGAAACATATTTCTAATCATAGCTATATAGATCTAGTTGCTTCGTGACTGAAGGAGGCCATAGAATAGTAACCAGATTTATGTACTGTGAGCTTCATTAAATTATCTTTTCTTTTTTTTTTTTTAAATCTTAAAAAAAATATTTTAATCCTTTTTTTTAAACCTTTTTTTTTTTTAAATGACAGATCTGTTTCCTGATAAGCATCTCTGCCAATATAACCCATCTGAGAGACAATCGCTTTGCTACCTTCAACACTTACTCCCCAGGGGAGGAAATCCACTGTTCCAAGCACTCAGTTGTGGATACCAATATGTAAATATAGGAAGGGACACAACTCTCAGTTCAGTTATCACAGTTATCCCTAAACAGGACTTGCCAAGCATAATACAAATCAATATTCCTCATGAATTTCTGCTTCATCTCAGATAGCGAAACATATATTTTGATAGCATTTTAAATCATGTCACGGATTAGTTCTCAATAAGTTCAATTAGTATAATGTGTTGAAGTCGGTTTAATTGTCCCTCATATTTTCTCTGTCAGTTCATTCTTTACCTCAAATCATACTTCAAGTTTAAATTGTATTCAATTTCTTACAATTTATTCTTGAAAATCATAACAAGTGAATACAATTTTGAATTTTTACTAGAACATTTTACAAATTATAAATCTGTATATTTCTGTAGTAACCATTTTTTTTTCTGCAATGTGGATGTAATTATTAGTATCTTTATATTTAGGAAATAAAACTATGAGATTGATTGATGATATATGTTGGGCTATTTTATTATGTCCTGTATCCAAGTCTGAAGTCTTATACATATTTCTACCAGGGGCAGCCATTTTCAGATTTATAAAAAGAAATATTTATTCATTCTTAAATCTTAATTGTAAAATGCAATTTAATTATTTTTTTTAACATTTTAATTAAACATTTTTTTTTAAATTTTTTCTTCTTAAATTATCTGTCCCTTGAAACAATTAACTAGCAGCTTATCTGGCAAGAAGTCTACTTCATGATATGCAATCTATATTTCTCTAGTTCATAAGCATCTTGTCATATTTTGTTTTACGTGTCTGTAGTTCTTTGTGCTATGAATGGTTTGATATGGATGCCTAGTTATTTATGATATTTTGAGAATTACAGACAAAAGATTCATAGTTTTGTTTGAATCATTAAACTCATTGTTTTTTTGTTTGTTTTTTTGTAAATATATATTTTTATACAATTTGAGTACAAGTATTAAAGTGTTTTATTTTTATAATTACATTGTTACTCCTAAACTAATATTTTCATTGGGTACAAAAATGGCTATAGTCCTGTGGGTACTAATTGAATTTAATAATTGCTCCCTCTTTTTATAGGCAGCTATTCATCAACTGCCATCGTTTTATAAGAGTAATAATTGAGCGCCATTTCTTTTCACAAAAGCCTTTATACCTCACTTTACCTTACACTAAGATACATCATAAAATAAGTTTGTAACCTTTTTTTTTAAACTAGATGTTTTAAAGTAATTTGTCTAAAAATGCTCAGATTTTTGTCACACTTTTATATTTGGAAAAATGTTTATTGTTCTTCTCTATATTTTTTTACAGCAGTAGAAGATATTTCTTTTATCTGGTGCTTGTTAAATCTGTAGGTATCCTGTATCTGTGCCTAGAAAGATCATGATTTATTTTTCATCTTTACTCTTATGCTTAATATTATGTTACAGCTTCTCAAATTTTTTTCTCTTGGATAATCTTTCAAGTTTGAAACAGTGTAAAAATATTAATTGGCTCTAAAACATAAGTAAAAGTATTGACTTTATATAAACAGTTCAGTTCATTGGACAACATAGGATGTGATCATTTTGTACTTAAGAACTGGCTAGTCTGTTTACAAGAACATACATAGTGTTATGAGATCACAAGGTGTAAATGTACAAGTAGAAAGTGCTTAAGTTGTTCCCAAGTAATGGTAAGCTGGGTTCAAGTTCATTTTTTGTATCACCCAAAAGTGGGAGCTTAAGCTTGTCAAAATATAGATTACAAACGCAATAACTACTTTTGCTCACTAACTATAGACATAAAAAAAATAAATGTAAAAACATTCTTTGATGCATGATACCCAACATGCAACTGAGTATTTTCAGTATTCAGTTCAGATTAGTGAAATAATTGAATAAAAATATGCTATGGCCATAGTGTTCTTTCAGTTCAATAGGATTTTGTCCAAATAAATGGCTGGTCCTATACATCCAATTTGACTGTACACATAAATATATGTCATGGTAGTGATACATTTTAAAATCAATCAAAAACTCAATTCACATCAAATATTTCCACTGGTGCTAAAAAAAGGGAGCAGATCTTTTTTGGAGAATTAGAATTTTGAACTCTCCTCTATTTGTTTTTTTTATTTTCAAAATATTTGTGTGCTCTTTGGACAAAATGTGTCTGTTAACCTTAAGATCGAGAAACATTTTCTGTTTCAATAGCCATTTCAAGTTTTTACATATGCTCATGTCTTGTCCACCTTTAATTCTACATGCACAAATGTATTTCAGTGTAAATATAATTTGTATTTGTTCCTTTACAGTTGATGTACTTAATTAGTGATATTATTTAGACCATGGTCAAATCCAGATATGGCAACTAAATTATTTTTTTTCCTGAAGATTTTTTTTTCTTTGTGTTTTTGTTTAAGATTCTAAAACATTACAATTATAATATGTGTTGACTGTTCTCAGCGTATTCATAATATAATGATCTGCATCACATTAATGGAAAATGAAGCATATTAAATTTTTATAAAGACTGAATCTTAAACTAAGTTTGTCATGAACTGACAAAAAATATCAAAACAAAGAAAAAATGTACTTATTAATATATTATTAATTGTTTTGAATCCTAAAATAATAACCATTTTATAAATTTCAAGAAAAAAAAAAGTTGAATTGTGACTGTGAAGAAACAAAATGGGTTTTGTTGATCACTGACCCATAAAATGAAAAAAAAAAAAAGGTTGTAGTTGATCATTCCACTATTTGTCTAGATAACATTGTGTCAAAAATATATCACTTTGATGCTGTTGTGCTGCACATAACATTTAAATCAAATGTTTTTACCATAACCTTTTTGTTCTTACAAGCCAGTAACATTTCATATACAACAGATTATTAAATACAGCCCTTAAGGCATATTTGCTTAGATATGGAACCAAGGAATTCATAGTTCTCTTGTAAAGAACTAATGCTGTTCTCATAAGAGCTGTGGACTTAAAGACTTTCTTATCTTATATGATACAGATACCACTAACTAAGTTACTAGAAAGTTTAAATGAAATGCTTTCCAACATAATACAGACTCTAGAATTCGTTAGTGCCCTCAATGATACCTTTAGGCTTTAGCCTTTAGATCAGTCCTGATTCTCATCCCATGTATTTCATATGTAAGTAATTAGATGATATTAATATAAGCTATTACAAAAAGTAATAACTAATTCTGATTTTTTTTTTTACAACTGTTTAATGTGTTCTGTCTGAACAAATATAAATTTTATTTTATTTTCTACATACAATGCAATATGATTTTTTTATATTATTATTTGATTGGTATTATGTTCTGTTGATCAATTGTTGTATCTGGAGTTTTCTTTTTTTTGGAGACAATTATCTCTATGAGTCATTATTGTAACATGTTAATGTAACATCAAACTTTGATAATAAATATCATTTTATAACATCGTCTGAAGGGGATTGTCAAGTTGAAGAACAATACTTTCACAAGGGCTATAAACAAACAGAATTAACTTGATATTTACCCTCAGGTTTTATTTTCAGTTTATGATGTTTATTGAGGAGTGTCTGATACGTTTTACGTCTTTGCCCTGAAGGGTCATTAGATAATATTTATCTTTCACAAGATGTAATACTTTCAAGTTGTAGTGTGATATAGCACTCCACTACCAATGTATTTACACTTTCAGATTAGGCTCCAATAAATATTGTCAATTTTATTTCTTTTGATTACTAGTACTTATGAGTGTACAGAGCTTAGAATTGAGATAGAAATGGTAAAGGTACCTTTTTCAGATCTTGCAGTCTATCAGGGCAGTTGAAGTAAAGCTCCTCTGTTTCTAGGGCTTAACATATGTCAGGTACCTTTAAGAGTTGGGTATAATCACTGGTATTAAAAAATCCTGAAGTTTAAAATCACAGTCTTCACTGAGATTCAAACTCTAGAGCCCTGAGTTAATATCTCAAGTGCTTTACTACTTTGCCACCATGCACCATAGAATTGAAATGCTATAAAGAAAGGAAATAATCCTTGTATGAATATTTGTGTTCAGTTTGACTTATCTTCCCTTGTGACACCTTGCTCTCTAGTTTGTTATATTATGCTGCTAGTTTACTTTGATGGTCCTGTCCTCTGATTCATATCTCAACACATCCTTCTCTTTCAGCTTGTTCAACTCAAGACTTTCAAATCTTTGTTTCATCTTCCAAGTCTGCAGACCAGTAGATAGAGTGAATTACAAAAAAACATGTCTAAAAAAGAACAAAAGCATCAGCCTGGTGTTATTGAGATCACTTTTCCCAGAGTGCATTCTCTAATCCAACACGCTGTTCTCATGCCACCAAATTATTCTCTCTTCACTCATGTTTTAGTTATTTACATTTGACTCTCAATTTGTTTTGTTTTTCGTTGGCATAAAAAAGATTTCATCACATTTCCCATTCACATTGTCTCATGCGCCAAAGTTTCACATTTTCCATCCACATTGTCTCATGGGCCAAAGTTTCACATTTTCCATCCACATTGTCTCCTAGGTCAAAGTTTCACATTTTCCATCCACATTGTCTCATGGGCCAAAGTTTCACATTTTCCATCCACATTGTCTCCTAGGTCAAAGTTTCACATTTTCCATCCACTTTGTCTCCTAGGTCAAAGTTTCACATTTTCCATCCACATTGTCTCATGGGCCAAAGTTTCACATTTTCCATCCACATTGTCTCATGGGTCAAAGTTTCACATTTTCCATCCACATTGTCTCATGGGCCAAAGTTTCACATTTTCCATCCACATTGTCTCATGGGCCAAAGTTTCATGTTCAAAGTGTTCCTATATATAGTTTTATTTTGCACATTTTGTTTCTCCAGTGAAAACAAACAAAACGTCCATGCTTTCCTATGTTTCAAGTTGGCATCACATTGTTTCATTCAGGGTTACTGTTAGGGTTAGTGTGTCTTTCTTTTTCTTTTTGCAAAAGGCAATTTTCTTCAAATTATAACTAGATCTACTCCCTGAAGCTTACCATCTAGTTTTTTTCTGCCGGAAATACCAGCATTTATTGACATTAAAGAATAATATTGTCTTGCTTATATTTAATACTTCATGGACAACAGTTGATTCTAATTGAGATTTTAAATGGGTAGCAGTTTATCTCTTGTCCAGAAAGTACCAGTCTATGGATATCGGTTAATCAAATTTGATATCAAAGCTCTAATAATCTATATTTATTAGGCAAATTAATCCCCCACTTCCCCCCCCCCCCCCCCCCCCAAAAAAAAAACAGCAAAAATAATCATAATCCGAGTTGTTTTTTAATTTTTATTTCATGAATTTCACTAAATGAAAGTGAATGTTTGACAGATATTTGAAATTGATCTTCTGGAGCTCATTGTTTCCTAGCATGCTCATTTGATTTTACATTTTTTTTTTAAATATTTGCCTTAGCCTCAAGTTTTATTGTAACTTTTGTACAATCTGTTTGGTTGATTGAATGTACTTTTTACAAATACAGATAATAACTAATTGATGGCCCACAATAATATGTCTTTGTTGTTGTATTAATCAGTGGTATAAATGGTCTCTTAGACTTTATGGTTTACTGGTGATGTATTAATGACAGTATACAAAAAAACTGAATTCCACAAGACCTAAGAAAAAATACCTGATACTGAAGTCCTTAAAGCTTCTCTGACAGAGCATCATGGCGTTGCGCTGTGAAAACTGGCACAGAAATTGCTGAGGACAAGAGAACAGCGCTGGCAGAAGAAAACGTCAGCAAAAAAAAAAAGCAAACTGGAATAACCTGCCCAGTTTGCAGTTGAACATTCTGGGCTCACATAGGTCTCACCAGCCACATGAGGAGGCACAAAACCCCAGTGCAAAGCCCTCAGCCCCCCTGGATGGCAAAAATGGTCATCATCAAACCACAACGGACGAACTATATATATATATATATATATTTATGAATGCCAGTGAAATATTGTCTATAAATTCATACTTTCATGAAACAAATATTTGAGGCCAAAGTTACCTATGCCAGTGCATTTTCTAGGAGACCCATTGATTCTTGAGATATATGTACAATTGAATACAATAAATAACCGATTTACAAGCCGAAAAGTAGTTTCTAAAAAAGCCGATTCTAATAAAAGTAGTTTCTAATATTGTCATAGCCACTTCTTTAGTTATCTCCTGTCTGATTGTATGCTATGCTCTCAGCATAACTCAGCCCCCTTGATAGGTAACCAAAGCAGTTTTTGCCTTTCAGACCCACATCCCTCTTTACAATTAGTGTATCAAAAATGGATCAACATTGCAGCAAGGGAAGAAGGGACAGTTTCTAATATTAATAATACAAAAAGAAACTACACGTGCTCGACAAAAATAAAACTCAAATTAGATATTTTGTCTTTTAATCAATTATATTTATTATGTATCCATTATCATTTACAATGAATTGTACACAAGTGATTCATCAGTTATTATTTTTAGATACATAGTCTAGATATAAATTTGTAAAATATTTTAAAATTCCATTCAATTGAAATGAACACATAATGGACTCAATGCACACAAATATTGTGTAGATAGCTCTTTTCACTGACATATAAATATAAAAATCTGAGGAAAACAAATCTTTTGTGACATGAGTAATATTCAAATGTTAAATGCCTTCAATCAAAGAAATATCATTACCTGGTAGAAAGTTTTGTATAATAAGAAATGTTACTATAATAACAAGAACAATATAGATAGCAGTGAGCTTTGATAGAAACAACACTCTACTAGCATTGTACTGGTGAGTAATACAAAACAGTAATACCTCATAAAAAGAATTATGCGTTGTCACAATGCTGTATAGAACAGGTTTTTATAACAACCCCACTTAAGCTTATAATTGCCTACAAATGACATCACACACCATTTTCGATGTTGATTCACACAAGTGCATGTGTATTATGGAGGTTCCCTTGTGCATGTTTACAAAACAACCAACAAATGGCATAAAATTACAAAAACAAGATAATTTCAGTAAATGGAATTTCATTGACCTGAGTATTAAGCAACAAAAAAAAATTGCAATAAATCAACAACCATGACACACAAAGTTTATCAAGTGAAAACAATATCTTTAAAAATCAGGATATTCATGTTTTCTAGATACTCATTATATTTTCACTATATAAACCTCTAGCATTTCTTAATTTACAGTGGGCTTGTTTTAATGAAGATCTCCTCAAGTGTCTACAACTCCTCGGTGGTACACCACTTGTAAGCATTTTCAAACATCTTCATCCAGGGGGAGAACTTGTGGGCATCTGTTACACTTTTTGGTGTCCAGGGGCACTGCCAGGTCCAGATGCAACGCTCAGGGTGGGGCATGAGGGCCAGGTGTCTGCCGTCTGGGGAACAAACCCCTGCAATGCCTTGAGGTGAACCATTGGGGTTGAAGGGGTATGTCTCTGTGGGTTGTCCCTCGTCATCCACATATCTGAGTGGCACCAAGTTACTTGACTCTATCTTCGCTTGAAGGTCTGAAGTTTTGAACACCATACGCCCTAAATGGGAAGGAATATAATTGTTGCATTATAAACATGATTTCTTTCAATAAAAAGGACATTGTTCATTTAATACATTTTATACATGTTTTACTGAATAGAGCTGAATAGAGCTCTCAACAAGTTTCTCATTTTGTTGTCAAGACTAACTAACACAACATTGGAGATATCAAGCTTTCAATAAAAAAGGCATTTTTCATTTTATTATACCATTTTATTCCTTTTATACCTGTTTTACTGAATAGAGCTGAATGAGCTCTCAATGAGTTTCTCATTTTGTTGTCAGACTAACTCACACAAAATTTCAGTTATCAAGTTTTGAACATATTTATGTCTTGAGTAGGTGCTACCTGGCAATGTGGTATGCACTTCAGACTGTCATCACAATGATTCCTAGTTCAAACCCTGCCTGCTGTCATCCACTGCCACCCAGAAGAAAGTTTGGGCTAGTACAGGGGTCGCCCATCCTGCGGCTTGCGAGCCACATGCGGTTCTTTGGGTGTTAAGCTGCGGCTCTTTAGTTCCATACGCAAACATGATTTATTTTATTGAAAAAAAAAAACAAATAAAATCGCTCTGGATTAATTAACGAGGAGATTCTATCTCTCAGCCAATTGGACTCTTGCAGTTGAAAGATATTCATGTTTTTTTTTTCTGTCTTATTACTTGCTATAAATGAATCACAAGTATACTTTTTTGTCAAATATGTCTTCTCAAGGTCCAAAAGAAAAACTTCTAGGATTGCTACAGCTTTCGTGACAAACTAATGGGAAGATAGAGCAAATGCCTTTCAACAATACCTTGAAGACATTAAGATCCATTTAAATAAAATCTTTTCAATAGCAACTGTTGGAGCCAGAAGTATGACTGAAGAAAATAAAAGGGCAACAACGATTTTTTGAAGCAAAATAAACCTTGAAATTCTTACATTTCACTGCATAATACACCATGAAGTGCTTTGTACCCAAACAATTCCGGCCGAAATAGTTGAGGTCATGAATTTGCTAATCAAGATTATTAACAGCATCTTGCCAAAAGCACTCTTCCATTGTCAGTTAAAAGAATTCTCAAACGAAATGGAGACTCAATATTCTGACATTCTTCTTTCCAATAAAGTGCGATTGCTTTCCAAAGGTAAGATGTTGAAACTTTTTGCTTCAATGAAATTAGTACATTCCTAAATGAAAAAGGCACTAATCTCCCTGGATTAGAGAATGGCAAATGATTGCAAAACTTTTTCACTAACAGCGAAACCCAGCCTATGTTTTGGATAAAATTAAAGATGAATTACTTGACAGATTTGAGCAATTCAAAACGACAAAACCATTCAAGCATTCCTAGTAAATCCTCAACACAATTAGTAACAAAATCCACATTGATCCATTTGAAATCGATTCTGGATCTTTAGACATGCAATTGATTGATTTAAAAAGTAAAGTTTTGTGGAGTGGGAAATTTGAGTTGAAAGTCAAGTTGAAAGAGTTGAAGCTCCAGAAATGTATGTAACGCAACAAAAATGGAAAGCTTTAAAAAAAATGCCTCAAGTTGAGGGACTTATATACGACGCATGGAATGGTCCTCCAGATTGCTAAAGTGAGGTGAACAAGTTTGCATTTGGAAAGCTAACAATCTTCAGATTGACATATTTGTGCCAGCAAGCGTTCTCCTGCATGAATATAATTATAACTAAAGAAAGAAGCCAACTAACAAATGAAAATTTAGAGTTGAGTTTGAAACTAAAAACATGTTATGAGCCAAATGTATCCAAACTTTCTAAAACCATGCAAAGTCATCGCTCCCATTGAATTTGTTTGCTCAATTGTTTGTTAGTGAAGTACAAGCTAGTGCTATATGTAAATGTTTCATTGTTTTAATACTTTTACTACATACTACTTGTATATAAATAAATAGAATTTTTTTCTTATGAAATAAATAGATTCGTTTTTAAATGAAAACATTTTATTTACATGAGTACTATTTATTGTAGGCAAGAAAAATATTTGTGGCTCTTTAAAAACTTAGAAATTGTGTAAATTGTCATTTTTGGCTATTCCGACTCAAAAGGTTGCCGACCGCTGGTCTAGTACATATGAATCTTCATTTCTATAGGAATGTCAGAAAATTATAAATCAATCAAATCGATACTCAAATATGGTCAGAGATCACCTATTCCCAACAGATACAGACAGAGCTGACTAATTGAGTCAATAGTACTGCATTCAAGAAAAACTCAAGATTCTGCATCAGCACTAGGGACCTGCTTTTTGAATCCATAGCCTGAACTTTATATCGATATTTCAGGTCTTGATTAAAACAGCTAGACATCCTTATTCATTTTGAGTTTAATTTAGCACATCCAAATCCACACATTAACAAATGCAGGGACTACTGGGTTTTTTTATTTGGACTTTTACTGTGATAAAGATTACAAATGGGAGACTGAAGACCTAGTTTAAGCTCACAGAGAACCAGAGGCTGGTGGCAGTACGCATATAATCTAATGGTCCACTGAGTCTTTAATTTATCCCTTCAAAAAAGTTTCAAATATAGAACAAGGAGATAAAGCACAGCCTTGAGAGTTCCTGATTTTCAAAACAAAATATTAAACATATATTTTTTTGTCAAAAACTTTCTTACCTTCACCATGAGCAACCCACATTCCCCAGACAGTGCCTTCCATTCCGTTCAGCATGATGGCAGGAGACTTCTCCACCTTTATGGAGATGAACCTTGACTCAAAGCGACCAGATGTGTTGTGATCCAGAAGTAATCCTTGCGAACCCACTAAACCAATGGATAGAATAACAAAGTAGCTGTCAGGTCTTCATCAAATTTTTTTAAAAACATGAATACATCTTATGGTTTCATTTACAGTGAAAGAAAAACAGCTTCGTCACACTCAAGTATGTAAACTACAAGAGAAATAATGGGCTGGTCACAAGTATGACATTGCTTAAGAGTTGACCATGAGTGGGAGGTCCATAATAGCAGATAAGGTCAGATTAAGTGGAAAAAAAATGAGAGACAGACCCTTCTAGAAAAGCAGTTATTTGCATAAATGAGTAAGGGTCAAGATAGAGAGTATAATACATGACATGGTAGGTCTAGAAGCTTCTTGGTATGGTAATATTTAAGAAGCGTGGAGTTGGAGTTAATTTGTTGCTAGTTATTGTACACAGTTGGTTAGTCTTTGATCAGTATTATTACTCTTTTGGTAACTACTCTGTATCGACTGTTCATATTGTGGTCAAGTTTGAGTCTAAAGTTATTAAACTCAAGAAAGTTATATCAAACACTGTATCACTTCATTGTGTACTTGAAGTGATTGACCTATATTAACGGAACCTCCAAATCCGCATGTCAGATGATTGTGGAGAAAATACACAGCTCTCTCTTCAAACACCATCATGACAAGATTATTTAAAAAGATAAACTTCTATGTTGACTATACAGTGAGTATTTCTTTTTGCTTGTCAATAGTTCAAGTATTGTTTTTTTTTAAATAACTACATATTTAAATGAGAAAACATAAAACCCAAACTATGAATGAATAGAACTCATCATTTAGGACAGAGAAAGAAGAACACTTTTTAAAGCAAAAACAGGGCATCCACTTCTCTTTAGTAAATGTATAATCTCCTTAGAAAACATTCCTTACCTGTCTCATCAGGAGCCACCCATCCCAGCAAAGCCATCAGTTGACAACCATTACACACACCAAAACTGAAGGTGTCAGCACGGGCGTAGAAGGCAGACAATTCGGTTGCCACAACTGAGTTAAACTTGGCAGTCGCAGCCCAGCCTTGAGGTGAACAGGGAAAAAAAAGAATTAAAACGTTTAAAAATAAAAAGTTTCTGTATAAATATCTACTGTTTGAAATTATAATATTCTTTCTTAACGTAATAATATTTTTTTTAAAGTGAAAATATATGACTATGTGAGTCTACTGATTAAAAAAAAGAAAAATATCTCAAATTAGTTAAGGAAAAGTCTTTACATCATTAGTTAGTAATCACTAATTTTCATCAAATTTCAAAACAAAAATTTTAAACTTAGCAAACTAATTCTGCAACTACTTGCCACCACATCCCACTTGTACATATAGTGTGTGGGATTAGCTCTCACTCAAAGATGTAGTGAGATTATAGCACTGAAAGTTGTTCTGAGATTATAGCACTGAAAGTTTGTAGCAAGATTATAACACTGAAAGTTTGTAGTGAGATTATAGCACTGAAAATTGTGAGATTATAGCACTGAAAGTTAGTAGTAAGATTATAGCACTGAAAGTTTGTAATGAGATTATAGCACTGAAAGTTTGTAGTGAGATTATAGCAATGAAAGTTAGTAGTGAGATAATAGCACTGAAAGTTTGTAGTGAGATTATAGCACAGAGTTTTACCTCTCATTTCAATTGGCTTGTGTAAATAAATAGCTTTTAAAATAAGCAGTTACATCAAGAACTAGACAATAGGGGAGTAGTTCCTAGTTCTCAATGGACAATGAAATTAATTATATCACAGAAAATTAATTACACATGTACATCTTAAAGAATTTTTGTTACCTTTAGCTGATCCACAGACATCTGCGTAACTAAATCCTCCCACAAAGGCCACACCTTTGAAGCAGGAGAGAGAAATTTTTTCTCGGATCAGGTCTTCCATGTTCACATCCCAGGCTTCAAAGCCGGCGAGGGTGAAGGCCGCAGCCATCTCCCTGTCTCCATTGCTGCCTTCTTCTCGTATGATAGCAATCTTTGGGTGATCAGCTGAGGAATTCAAACAAAACATTCCCAACTAAATGCTTTTTATAATGAATAAATGAAACATAACAAGATTACATGTGAGCTGCTTTATAAATTCAAATACTATTGTTACAATGGTGTTGGGTAGTGAATACATAAAAAAAAAAAATTATATATGATGGCCAATATCCAATTTTAAGCTTAATTATAAAATTGGTGAAAAACCAACAGAGCACCTCTTTACAAAATTAAAAAAAAAATTTTTTTTAAAGGTGAAATTAATAATTATGAAACAAGAAAACTCACACTGGACTTCTAGAAATAACTAAAAATATAGGCTTAATTCTAATTCAACAATACAAAGTAGTAGACTGAACATGAAGCTTAGATCTTATAGACTCAATGAAATGATTAGTGCCCTGATCCCAAGATTGTCTCTTCTGTTTGTAGCTTGTCAATAACTCAGAACTGGAAAGTTGTCTGGTACTGGAAACAACTAATAACCCCTACATTATTCACTCTTCTATGTGATCATTACAAGCAGCCACCAGCCAATGTGCAATAAAATAATCCTGTTTATATTTCTCTGGCAACTTGAACAGCAAGTGACAACTAGGACAGCAGTTACACAAATGTTAAGTTGAAAGCCTTCCTATCTTTTTCATTCATACATCATGACACATATATGAAATTGGAAAATTATTAAATCATTGTGTTGTTTAGCAATAATTTCTGCGCAAAACTCTAGTAAATAGTTTTCTAAATTTTAAATATTTTTTATGTGCTAATAATAATTCCAAAACAGAAATATTTTTTTTATGGGTTATGTAAGCGACAGCCACTTTCCCCGTGTAGTTTTTTTCAAATACAAAACATTTTAAAATTGTGTATAAATGATCCACTTCTACACAATATCTTTAATAAGGAAAAGAAGACTTCACTTCTATTTATAAACATGAATAAAACTAACCAGATCTTTTGTTCCCATTATATGAACCTGGTCAACATTTTTTTGTTACTCCTATCAGAAAAGTTTTAAAACTACAAAAGCAGTCACTAATGCACAGCTGTCCCCATCTACAGCAGAGAGTAAATGATTATGTTGATTTATAATGTTTTGTACGCAGGATTGCTTTTTTTTTCTTCTAAATTTCACCTATTGGTCTGCCCACAACACAAGCATCTGGGTCAAAGGTCACCACATAGTTTGGCTCTTTCCTATGCTTCAGGCCTGACTGCTCCTGTTGGACACACTTTGGGTTGGACTGCATCCTCTCCAGGACAAAGCTGGTCTCCTCCCACATGTCTCTCAGTTCAGTCATGCACGACTCCAGCACCAGGCTTCCGTTGACAGACACAACAATCTGTAGATAACAAATTGGGACTCAGAAAATAGATTTATAGGAAATCATACAATAGGGATTGACCTTCTGTTATCCAAATAACATTTCAAGGAATGACTTGGGAAATAACAACACAATCAGCTAGACTTTCATTTTAAGCTGGAAATAATTGAATCGCTCTTTGTTTTTTTCAATGGATTGACATTCTTCAGATTATCATTGAAACAATTTTTTTTCTGTGTTTCAGTAATAATATACATTGATTTGAAAAGAAAGCCCATTCAGACTCTGAAAAAGGGTTTTACACAAGTCAAAGGTAAGTGATTTTGGTTCATGAGTCTGCTGAAAAATGGTGAAACGATTGGAATTCTTTCCAGTCCACTAAGAGTGATGAACAAAATGTTAATTTTTCTTCTTCTAGACAGCTTTTTGCTGCTAAGCTGTAGACTTTTTTTTTGCAATCTCTGCTAAGGAATAGATTGATATTGTCCAGTTTGTTTGGTATGGTAATTTCTTAGTCAAATTGCTTGGACTGATGCCTACTGGTTGAGCCTCTCTTCTTTGTGATAAGTGCAGTTTGCAGGCTTTTTCAGAGCAAGGACTTAATTTTTGGAACTCGCTCCCGATTGATCCCAGACCAACATGTTTCACTACACCCAAGAAGAATATTAAGACTTATCTATTCAAAAATTTCTTTAGATTAGTTTGTCATTTTAACTCTTATGTCTTATGTTAGTATAGTGCCTTGAGCCTACATTATGTTTGTTAACAGTGCTTTAGAAATAAAATTATTATACATAATAATTAATGAAATAAAATGTTGTAAGAAGATAATCATTTAAAAAAAAAAAATTAACTAAGCAGCTGACCTGTGCAGTATAGTCTCTGCGCTCTACTGATTTGCCAATCATCATATAGGGTACATCACTCTTCTCTAGGCTGGCCACAACCTCACTGATGTCTTTCTTAGAGACCTCCAGCACTGCCCCTACCTCTTCAGCAAATAAAACTTGCATGGGATTGGCTGGAACAAATAAACATGCCTTCATTTACATAACACAATAAAATTCAGGGGAAAGAAATTTAGTTAGTCCACTATATAAAAAAAATATGACCTCTTTGGGGTACCTGCATTTGCATAATATTTAATATATAATGTAAAAAAAAAACTCATTTGGGGGCCCCCCTTAAGTGGGGGCCCTGGGGGAATTTTCAGAGTCCCCCCCCCCTCCCCCAAGCTACGCCCAGACCTGCCTACCAAAAAAAGTCCAAATGCGTAACGCTGATGGTCAAAATGCGTATTTTGGCACCACAATGCGTAACACTTACGCGAACCACTATTTTGTCATATATATATATATATATATATATATATATATATATATATATTATATATAATATTAGATCTAGATGTCATGATTAGATAGATATCTACAATCTAAATCAATACGACAATAGAGATGATATCTAGACTAGATTTGGATCTATGTCTATATAATGAATATAATCTACTCTAGATCTGGGCTCAAGAGTGTTACCGATGCCGTGAATCCGCTACAAACGTAGGTCTACTCCAAACTTTCGTAAGCCTACCTTCATCCTTGATCTATTCTATACTATGACTAAGAATTTAATCTAGACTAGATCTAGACTAGATGGTAGTAGATGTTATCGATCTAGATCTAGTCAATCTAAATCATACTGCAACTAAATTGGATCTAGATTGTAGAGTAATGTAGAGACTCATGACATAGCGTAATCATCAATCGTAATGTCGTAATGTCTAGCTAGATCTATTCCTGTATAACAAGTTATCTAGATTCTAGATCTAGAATCCAGATCTAGATCTAGACTAGATAACTACAATGTCACCCAATGTGTTTTGAATCGATAGCACTTCGATATTTTTTTCTATACAAATGAATACGGGAATCAGGGATTCTACTAATGAACTTACAAAAAAAAAAAAGTCACGTTGGTGTATCAGCTAACTGACGGTACCAACCCGCCACTCCCTCACTCTCGCGTTCTTCATTTCTAGACTAAATCTAATTGCTTTTAAGAACCAATCAACGTATAGATCTGGACACAATGTGTTCCCCCACCTTTTCTGTCCCCCCCCCCCCGGCCAACAAAACGGCTTAGCGTGACCTCCGTGACCGCTCGTAAGCTAGTCAAGAGAGGGAGGAAAAAAGGATACGAAAAGCGTAACGCGACGGGTTCAATGCGTATTTGCGTACTGACGGTCATTTTTGGGAGATTTTGCGTAACGAATACGCATTTTGCGTAACGGTAGGCAGGTCTGTACGCCACTGAAATGCAGACTAACTGAAAAACACAAAATATTATCTCTGACACTATTCCTTTGTTATCATCTTACCCTGTGTATCTTTGACTGGTATATCTATCACTAGGCCACAGTTCCCTGCAAATGCCATCTCCAGCAAACAAGTGATCAAACCACCATCACTGACATCATGACCAGCAGTGAGTTTTTTAGCTGAGAACACAGAATCAAGAATTATACTGAAGCCTCAAAATGTGGTGACAAGAATACATGATACCATTTAAAAACATAAATTGAAAAAAGAAATGAATTGGTTCAAACAGATGTAGAGATATTTTATATAAAAAAAGAAATATAACAATCTTGTTGGGGTGTAAAGCTACCAAGTGACTATAGTGTACATAGCCTCAAAAGTCTTTTGTGGTAACAAATATATGATTGGCCTAACCTATTCTCTTCAAGGATGTGAGGCAAAAATTTTAGCATGGATTTTAATCTCCAAGAAATTAATTATTTCAATAAATATTTAAAATCTAAAAAATTATCTGCAAATCATTTTTCATTGTTATTATGTAACATTAATCCCCATAATTGAAGTCAATGGGAATCTTTTTATAGTTATGGTTAGGATTTTCAGAAAAAGTCCCATTCTTTTTCCCCTAAAAATTTAGACTAACATTTTTGCTTTTAAAGAATTATTATTTTTTCATAGATTAATTTTGTTAAGAAAAATTCATAGGTCAACAGATCTTAATAGTGCATTATTTGATGATGAGATTTGTTACAAGAACTAAGATAAAAATCTGTACATGAAATTTGTAGCTCTGCTTTACCTTTGACTAGAGACTGAACACCATTAAACAGTTTGACCAACTTATCAGCAGCTACGTCTGGAACATCATCCCCAAGCTGTTTGAAGCATTGAGCCAAGGCACTGCCACCTAGTCTCCAGTTGTCTCCACCACTTGCAGGAAGATAGATGAGAACACCTGCAGAAAGAGAAGCATATAAACACTTTATGAATAACCATATTAATCTTCTTCTGTCTAAGTTGTTTGCAAGTTTCCAACTTAACTATAAGAGTATGGAATTATTTTTACACAAAGACAATAAAAATTGACAAAATTTCTTATTAAAAAAAAAAAGGCAAAAAAAAAAATAAAAAAATAGAAGGTTTTGCAGATGCCAACTCAAACTCAAAGATATTTAAAAAAAGAAAAGGGGAAAATTGTAGATTTTTTTCCCCTTGATGGCCTTATTCAAACTAAGTAAGTTAAAGAAAACTTTTAAAGATGCCCATGTTTCTTCAAGTTACAATAATTTACAAAATGAAAATTATTCACTAAGTGCCAGCTTAGTTTGTAGTATTTTAAAATGTCCAATTTATTTTCACAAAGTTGCTAGTTTTAACCAATATCACTGTCTTCCAATGTTTTAACTATACTGTAAGCTTTGACCAATTCAGACTGTGCTAACAGGCACTCTAGGCTGAATACTGACCTTCGCCCTCAGGACATTTGAGATCAGGGGTGACAGTTAAAGTTATGTCAGGACATCCAACATATGTTGAGATTACCAGAGTACCTGAAAAATTCAATGAAATAATTAATAATAATAGTTTTCCCTTATAGATTACACTACAAAATTCTAGATACAAATAAAATCGGAATAATAAAAATGACAATCAAGATCCTGTGCAGAAACAAAACATTTTTTTTTCTGCCAATTTTTTTAATATTTAATTTTTCAACACAAAGAGTCACAATAGCCTTTTAAACAAAAGGTGAAAATGAAGTATTTTATTTCATTATCTACCCTGGTATTTCATATTTAGTAGCCCTAGGAAAGAATGAAACATTTCAAGATCTATTTCACTTTTAAAGTTTGAACTCTCACTGAAGCCTATACACCCTGAATAAATATTAAACACTACTATAGACAAAGATTACCTGGAGCTTTCACTACCTCTGACCCCACTCTTGCTGCCATACTGAGTGAATCTTTACCCCCGTCCACTGCCACACCCACTTCCGTCATAAACTGGCACATGGCAATGCAAGCATCCAACAGGGCTACACCTTCACCGTCCAGTTTGGCGGGCCACATCCAGTTGCCACTGCATTTCACATCCTGTGGGGAACAATACAGCACCAATAAGTATCATAACATCAGTATTAATATTGTATTACTTTTCACCAAGAAAGTCAAAAAAATTAAAGACTGAAATATAGTGAAAATAGAGGAATGGATGTATAACTAAAAGGACACTCATAAAATCCCAGCTGTACACTAGACTATTGATTAAAGAAATCCATGAAGATATAATTAATTTTGTCATAAATGTAAAACATGGGTTCATCAAGAAACTATGTTGTTGTTTTTAAAATTAGTTTTTGATACTAACTACAAGTTTGAAAAGTCTAAGAAAGAAGTAGTGTTTCTATCAATTATTTGTTGTATTTAGACAAATTAAAGCAATACATTGTTTTATCTGTGGATATTTTGTTACACATTTTTAAGTGTTGCCAAGTCAAAGTTCAATAAGATGTTTTATTGACACACTCTAAATCCAGGCAATGTATTTGGGGTGAAGAGCTCCAGGTCTAAGCCTGTTTGTTGGATAAAAGCATTTCTAATGATCAATGGGATAATGGATCAATGGGATAATGGATCAATGGGATAATGGCACCTTTGGCGCCAATTCTCTAATGAACTTTATCAAAGGTGTAAACACCAGAAGTAGGCAGAAGGCTGAGAACACGACAGTGTCTAGTGATTACTATTGCCTAACCTGAGACAGTAGATGTGTATCTACGACTTGCCTCATTAGTCAAATGAGAAGTTGTAAAGGGAAAAGATTGTCTCTTGAGATGTTTTAAGCCACAGACAGATGAACATATTACTATTTTATCCTAAGTCTTAAAGTGTAATTACTAAGAGTACAGATGGCCACATTTCTGTTTTATCCTAAGTCTTATAGTATAATTACTAAGAGTAACTTGGCACATAATGCAATACAATAAAAATACTTCTGCCATAAAACTTAAACCTCCTAATGTACAAAGAGATTTACCTTAATACAAGTGACACTTGCAAACATCAGATTAGTTAGAGATTCAGCCACAGTCAGGCGAGCCCCGGCAGCTGGACTCAGCAGTCCTTTGACAGGTTGCTCTCCAATAGAAGTGGCTGCACCAACCTGAAATTTAGACCAAATTTTACTAATACTGGAACCCCTTTAGTTCAAAAAGTGTACATTTTACAAACTAAACAAAAATAAAAAGCGTAGAAACACTTGAATTACTCACTGTATCAAAATGAGACAGAGCTATAACAGCCACGTCAGCCAATGGTGTATGTAGGGGGCCGACACACTGCTGCTGGGCAACCAAACCTGTCACTGACCTATCCACCTGGAAACATTCAAACATTGAAATCTCTTGTCAAAATGTTAATATTTTTATTTTTACATTTTACCATCACAGAAAAAATACAAGACACCAATCATAAAACAAACAGAAAATAAATCTTTTCTTCTCTTGGCAATAAAAATCATTGAATACAATCCAACTTCCTGATGTAAACTTCATATGAAATGTTTTATTGAAAGTGTGGTATGAATGTATATTTCATTTTTTGTCATATATTTTGTTTCATATCGTCATGTTATGTGTAATGCACAAATGTTAAGACATATTTCAAGGATATTAAAGATCATTTTTATCAACATAATTATGAAGCTATAATTGGGAAAAAAATATTTAAATGAGCAATTAAAAAAAATTTCCATTTTAGTGATTTTGATTTCAAGATTTCTACAAGTACTTATCTATAGTTAAAATAAATAATGACACAACTGACAATGGATTTGGTCATGTATTAATTAATTATAGAAATTTAATTATAATCAATTAAGATGTCTAACAAAATTTTAAAAAGATTGAAAAAAGTCTTATTTATGTTTCAATACCAAACCTTGCTCAAGATTTATAAAATGTACTGAAATCGATATAAGTGCATTTCATCAGGCTGAGTACACTTTTTTAAATGGGAAAAAAAGATTTTTTTTTAAAAGTTTAATTTACTCAGCATTGTCAGAGACAAAAAAAAATTTGTAAAGTTACAGAACAAGGTTCAATGACCTAGCAAAACTGTGATAAAAAAAAAAAGTCAGGATGTCATCAAGGCTAGCATCAGGTTATAATTTGAAGATTTCCAGAGATACTAATAAAATCCTAATCTCTCTAAAAAAAAATATTATTTAGTACGTAAAGCAAGATATTACTGAAGGTGTTTTTTAAAAGTCAGTCCTTCAGTTAAACAAAGTAAAATATGTATGACTATAATTCAAATGGAATAATGATGGAATAGTAACCTTATTAGTCAGATAACGTTTGCTTCCAACAGAAGGCAGACGCAAGACTCGACTCAGAGCTTCCTGAATTGTTAGGGCTGCTGGAAGACTAAGTGACTGCAATGCTGGCTGGATTCTGGTCATTTCAAATACCTGGAAAGAAAAACATCAATAAATCTTTTTGCTTCATCTGGGAGACTATTCTTACATTAAATTACAAAGTTTCCTAAAGTTGGACAGTTCTGTTCCCATGAGACTGCTGAGTCCTAGTTGATACATTTCTTCACAACAACAAATTTTACATAAAAGCTTTTAAAACCAGCACAACAATGAACAGTTTCTCAAATGTCCAAACTATAATCATAATCATTACTAGACCTTTGATTGAGATTGTGAGGGTGCTGAGGTAATAACTGCAAAACCTTTTAAAAGTCCTTTTTATTTCAGAATAGTTGGCCTCCTTCACTCGACGAAATACTATGGTTCATCGCAAACACTTTTTCATGTATCTATGGAGGCCTATTTTGGAGAGACACTCCTGTCTACATATATGGCAGGTCAAGGTGGCTTTCGCTTTGGTGGTAGAGGAGCCAGCCATTTTTCGACGCTTTACTTCCAGAGCAGAATATCGTCATTTTGTTCATCCAGTTTTTTTCTTCTGGCAACCTTTCCTGTAGTTAACAGGTCTATCTGGTTGTTCCATGGATAACCCCACCTTTGATGGCTTAGCCTTTTTATTCCCACATAATCATTGTAAAAATTAACAAATGGCATGCATTTTTCATTAGTATAAATATGAAACGTACTTTGCGTGGCATTGATCCAAGAACATAGTCCAGCTCCAAGTCCACGGGTTTTCTTTTTGACTCACAGTCAACTTCTGACTGAAAATCTTCAAGCTGGATCTGCGCAAAAATCAAAGATATCAACAAACACAAGTAACAACTTATCTTTGAATAACTTGTTCAAATTCAAACCTGAGCTTTACATTTGTTCAAAAAAAATTTAATTAAATGCTAAATTTAAAAAAAAAACTCACTTTCCTAAATTTTGTTGAAAATTTAACAATAACTTATATATAGCAAAGGAGAAAAAAAACAAACTTGCCCATATGATTAGCTACTATGTTTAGCATAACAAGTTTTATAAATCAATGAAAGAAAAACATTTGAAAACTTTTGTTTTTTTTTTTAAAAAAAAGCTGTTCCTTACCTTGCCAGTACCAGAGACTGTTCCTACATTACACACTGGGCATCTCTCCCTGCTGCCTATTGCTTTAATCAGGGGCAGATCTTGTCTCCCCACCAACAGGGCATTGCTTTCCTGATACTCTGCCCCCCATAACTCCATGACACTAATTGTAGGGTCACCCAGTTGAAAGTCTTTGGCTCTGATAACAGCCCCTGCTGGTTCCACAAGTTCCTTAAGAACATTTCCTGACAGGAATAGAAGTTTACTTTTATTCATATGCATTGAGTTCTCAATAGCATTTGTTTATAATCAAAACTAAGATGATGTAATCATGAATTATACTTGAAGCTGTCAACAGAACTGACCATTTCCTCCAGCGCCTTGGTCATGGATAGTCCTGATAGGGTTCACTTGACCCCTCTCCACACATGCCCGTATCAAACGGTTCATCTTCTGCTCCATCTCAGCATCTCCTCGTTGAACTGCGCTAAAATCCAGCTGTGCGTCATTGTCCCCTTGTACTTGGACACTAGAGGCAGCACCTCCGCCCAGACCAATTCGATAGACAGGCCCACCCACCTTCACAACCTCCATATCTACAAGCAAATGGAAAAAAACAACAAAAAAACTTTACAAAATGATTATCTATATATTCTTCTTTTGAATATGTTGATGTAGAGACAGAAGATTAGGCATATGAAATAAAGTGTCTTATATTTTAGTTTTGATACCAGACTGATTTAGAACCAAGCTTAAATCATTAAGTTATATATGATAAATGTTCAGAAGAGTAAATGAGGGCCATTAACCTCATAAGCAACATGAAATCAGTTGAACTTCATTTCAAAGTCTAACAAAAAATGTCTAGGTCTCCAAAGGAGATAACTTAATGCTAGAATACTAAATGGACATCCAATCAGTTCTCTTTTACACTAAAAATTCAATAACTTAGTTTCACTTTAGTTTCATTTTCTGTAGGAAACCAAAGAGTTCTATTTCAGAGAAGTTTTTAAAACTGTGGTAATAACTCTATCATTTTGATGCATCAGGAAACTTGTGAAGCTAATAGATTCATTGGTATTTAATCAATTACAAAGAGCTTCAAGCTTCTCAGCAGTAAAAAGATGGCAAGAAAAAGAAGAAAAAAAAACAACTCAATAATTCACAATAATAATAGAGTAACAAACTTGTTTTAACCATTAGGATCTTAACTACGTCCTTTCCCTATCGGCTATTTCCAAATAAAATGTTGGTAATAAAATGTTTTGAACTCAAGTGTAGGCATGAAAACTGTTTTCAAAATAACATTTCAAGATCTACAAATTAGTTTTAGACTGAACACTTATTCAGAGTGTGTTTTCAAAATAAAAAATGTTTTCTGTTTGAACACACAATGAATGCCAATTGAAATAATTTATTTCATGACTGTAGTCACAATCAAAGCTGCACAGGGTTTTTATCTAGCATCATTTAAACTTACCTTTCGCTGGCTTGTCTTTGGTCACATGCACAGCTTCCATACTGCCTATCCCACCGCTGAACATGATAGGTTTGATGTATTCACGCCTGTCACCATTGGCAGTTGTCACACCAAAGGACCTGGCAAACCCAGTGATGACTGGTTCACCAAACTTGTTGCCGTAATCTGATGCACCGTTACTGGCTTCAACTGCCACAACAGCAGGGAGTGCAAAGTTGGCAGGGTATTTGTAAAGTTCATCTTCCCAAGGTAGATTGTAGCCTGGGGGTAGAGGAGAAAAAATATAACATTTCCTGGGTTAAGATTAGCAACACAGTCAGTTATCCTTTCCTTCTTTTATTTGAAAAACTTGCATAAGCTGATTGTAATTTTTGAGCATTTCACAAACTGCTAAGATGGAAACTAAATAGTACCCTAAACTAAATAGTACTCTAACTAAAACAATGGAAGACTGGTTTTCAAAATAGGTTGAAAATAAATGTCCTATTTAATTTATTTTGCCAGAGACTCTAATCTAATACTTCATTATCTAACCCCCTCACCATAAAAAAAAAATCTAAATTATATCTAAAGTCTCTTCTAATTCCAAACCAAGAAATGCAGAATGTTGGTAACACCAAGATATTTTGATGAGTCAGGTACCTTTAATATTTAGATTCCCGAAAGAATATCCAGCAGTTCCTGCTACAACATAGGCACCTCTCCCTGTGGCTTGGACATCTCTGATTCTGCCACCAGTTCCTGTTGTGGCTCCAGGAAATGGAGCAACTCCTGTCATGGAAAAGAAGATTATTTAATCTAGTTTTAATTGTACAGGATGAATACAGCAAAGAAAATGACAAACTGCTAAAACAGTTTCACAATTTGGGAGTCATATCACTATTTGTCATGGCTCGTCACAGGATGTTAAAGATGTAGGACTTACAGGGTTAACATATTTAGTCTAGGCCTATCATACAACTGACGCAGCTTCAATTAATCCACTGATGCCTATTGCATTTGAGTTGCTTCCTATGCATGTTGTATAACAAATGTTGATAGAATGATCTAATTAATAGTAATAGTTGTTATTGTAAAAAAATTAGTAGATGGACCTCGCAAGCATCCATTAAATTGGGCCATTAATAGATGGGAAAACAGATTGGGGTTTGGTGTGTCAATCATTTGTATCAATCTGGCCAGTAGGTGTTGAAGGTACCACCACTGCAGCTTACACGTAAAGACAGTAAAAAAAAAAAATTCTTTTTCATTCACTTTTTTTTGTTTAAATAATACATTACACAGCTTTGAAAACTGAAAAGAATGACCAATGTTATTTGCAAATATATCCCTACTGATCTTTGCTTCTGTTTACATCAAAAGTCAATCAAAAGATTTAGAAAATTGTTATGGCACGTTTAGGAATTACTTATTTCATAAATAGGGGAAGTTGTGACTTAGAGACAATGACGCGACTAGCAAAAACGACTAGATTTTGAGGAAGAATAGTGAAATAGAAACCGATGTAAATAGACTACCTTTGGAAGACTTTAGAGAGAGGAGCTTTTGTGAGCGTAAATATTTAGCTTGACGACATTAAATGGTTCCTTTTGTTATTATCAAACATATTCGACATTGGCCATCAGCCTCGACTATATTCTATTGTTGGCCTTTTGTCTGTGTTATTGGATTTCATTATTTTCGTGTTACCTCTGTTTGAATTAGCTGCATTAGAGACAGCGCAGAAGTGCCTAACAATATATATATTTATATACATATTTATTTATTTTTTTAAATAATCTATTAAATTACAGTTGTAATTTAAGTTCTGAAAAAATCTTTAGCACTTTGTTATAAAGAGTGAAAAAGGATGATGAAATCATCTTTAAGCATCACTTAACTTAAATAGACAAGACATTGGGACCAACAAGATTTTACCTGTAGGGAAATTATGGGTCTCAGCAGTAAATATGATATGCCTTTGTTTAGGTTCCACACTCAGTTTGCCTGGTCCAATACCATTCTCAGCAACAAGGGGGTTGATTGAAAAACCTTCAATGGCACTTTTGAAGGAAATAAACTTTAATACATGAATGAAGAAACAAACACAGATATAGCAATGAAAAGAAAAAAAAATCTCTCAATGAAGACATCAACAACCTATTTCCTTATTTCTATTTGTTAGAATCAAATCTTAAATATAGTTCTAGGCTACATTACAAAATACACAAACTTGATTGACCCACCTACTGTTGTCACTGAATTTAATGACATTATTTCCATTGCTAGATAACTGGGTGTCCATGATCATGGAAAACAAAGACTCTGGCCACTCTTGGCCATCAACCAACAGACGACCTTTGAAAAACCAATGCCTGCTGTGTTCACTGAAATAAAATACAAAGAAGAAATTAACACAAAAGTAATTAACTTTAGTGTACTTCAAAATTAAAGAAAAAAAAACAACTTTTACTATCTTTTTTTTTTATAAAAAAAAAAAAATGTTTCATATTTTTTTTCGTACAATTCCTTCTCTTAGCTTACACTCCTCATGGTTGGAAGGTGGAAGAAAAAGGTTGGTCTAATTTGGAAGTCTCAGAATCCCTGAAACTAGCAACGAAGTTGATAGAGGATCACACTAATAATGCAAATGTCATGGGCTTGATCCCATTTGTTTAAAAATAACAATCAACCCTAATTAGAGCAAATCAAATCCAATTACATTCAATCCTATCCAAACTTATTTGAATATTAAATAGGAATTTTTTTGCTTTTTATACTACTTATTTTCAAAAGAAAAATTTATTATAATTCTAATTTTAAAAAAATTATAAAAAAAAGTTTTCCAATTATATGATTTTTAGTTAAGAGAGTGAAATTAATGTGTTACCTGTTTGACTGTGCCAGATCAAAGCACTCTACACTTGTTGGATTCCTTAAAATTTTCTCTTGAAATAGTTTTGTGTAGTAGTCTAGGTCCCAATTATCAAAAGCTAGCCCTACATACAGAACATCAAATAAAATCAGTGAATCGCACTACCTTTTATGTTCATGTAAGAAATATAATTTGTTTAGGGCATTACGTAAAAAGTAAACAAGAAACTAAATAGTCCATTCTGCTTACCTAAAGTTTTGTTAGCATGCTCTAAAGCTGCCCTCCCCTGTCCAAGTATGTCCACTTCAAACACAGGATCAGGCTTGACATTGATCTCAAACGTGCTGAGGGGTTGAGGGTAGCGACACTGAGTCATCTGGTCGTGGAGACTGTTCACTATCTGTCAATAAGGAAATCTAAACTAAATAAGAGACCAAAATAAATGTGTTTCTTTCAGCACCAGGTTTTAAACAGAAATAAAAATGAGCTGCCAAAACGATGATATCATGATCATTACTTTCCCTTGCATTAATGAACAAAGACAATGAAGTTTGGTGTCAGAAAAACCTTCAAATATTAGTTCCATGGTCATTGTACTAGTTATATTAAAGAACTTTACCTTAACAACTGTAAACAAAATAAGAATTAACAAATCAGACTTACAATGAATATACATTTTTTGAAATGTGTCAGGATGTAAAGAAGGCTTGTGTTAGGAATAAAAAGAATTTATATTTACATTGAAACCAGACAACAAAATAGTCTGAAAGAGTTTGATAGACAGATGTGTTTTATTATTACTATCATTATCTAAAATTTTCAAAGGTCTTATAATAGCCTATATCTAGTTCTAAATTTAAACTACTACATTGAACTGGCCCACAACACAAGCCATTAATATTTTTTCAGTCTAATCTTATTAATTAGACAAGACTTCAGTGTTTAACGCACACAAGAGAAGAGAAAGGCTGGGAAACCAAAACAAACATAGAGGAAATCAGTAGGCCAAGAATCAAAGAAAACAGGATGGACATGGACCTAAATAAAAAGTATTGCCCAGAACTCAGAAAAGAGTCAGATAACATTTCACTGTTGCAGTCATATCCTCCAAAATGTTAAAAGAATTGTCAAGTAAGTCAAGTCAATGTCTAAAAAAGTAAGTTTTTATTTTTTAAAAAAATGATACTTCTTCCCGTAAGTATTTTTATTTGTTTCAAAGAATGTACAGTTAATAAGAACAGCCATTGAGGATGAAATCCTAAAAGAAATGAAACAAATCTTATTATAATCTAATCTGGTTAATTGGACCAGCTGGTTATTTGGACAAAAAAGATTGCACCTGGATGCATTTCCATTAACTGGATTTGACTGTATTAAATTAGACTAACTAAAGATCAAAATGTAAATGAATCAATACTTACATTATGTTCTTCTTCTGTACTTAGCAGTGATCCATTTTGAAAAGTGACAAGATAAATGATAGAAGTCTCAACACGCTTGACATGATTGATACCAAGTGAGTTGCAGATGGAAACACAATTTGTTGAGGAAGCAGTAGAAAAGTTTAGCCTGGTGAGAATTAGGTGGATGAAAATGATAGTCAAATTTTAACTATTTTTACATGTGCTTTAAGTTTTCAGTGGGCCACAAACAATAATCAGATCATACACACTACCATAATATAAAACATCCTAACTACCATAATATAAACCATCCTATTTATTGACTAAATGTTTTTAAACCAACAAAATCATCTTGACCAAAGTCATATAAATATTAATTTTTAGTTAATTAAAAATTTTATAATTTTTTAAAACTAATTCTAAACCAAGCTGGTAAAAAAAAAAAAGAGAGCAAACTTGTTTATCTATAAATAAAAGTCCTATGCCATCCTCTTTTTTTTTTCTTCTTTTATTAAGTACAAAAAGTTTTCCACTTTGAAAATGTGTTTTTTGTTTTTAGGAAATTTGATAGAATACTAATTGCGAGCTAGATCTAATGTATATAGTTCAAAGAATTTGACTTTCTCAATAAGTAGACAGCTCACTGAACATTGTCTTCACTCACCGTGTAAATAGATGTTTTAATTGTTTAAAGTAAGGCATACAAAAATTTGTTTGAAGCAGCTATTTAATAGCTAGTTTATGTCTTTTTTAAAACAAACAAACAAACAAACAAAAAAACAGCTAAAACCAATGCATAGACTAAAAGATTGTATCATCTGTAACATAACATTACTTTACCTGGGTCCTATTTCAAAGAACAGTGAACAATCTGATTTCTTCTGTAGTCTAGATTTCTCATTTAAATTGTCCTTTTGAAATGGAACTGACAGAATCCATTTCATGATCTTGAGCTCATCTTCAGTTAAGTCTGGAAAAACAAGAAAATATAAATGTTTTATTAGAAAAAAATAAATAAAAAGAGAGAAAAACACATCAAAATATTAATTCTAAAGAATTTGGTTTATACATTTGCGATGCAGTTGTATATTGTTTTTGTATAACATTTATTATTATTTCTTCTTCTTCTATTCTCATTATAATGGTAGAGGGTCTGAACTTTGCTGTAGAAAAGGGGGGAGGGACCATTCATGACAGCTTGACTGGTGGGACTAATTGTTGATAGCATAATTAGTTAGAGCCCTGGGTTATAATTGAATGAGTAATGTATTAGAAACATGTAGAACTAGGATCTATATAAAGCTTGTAGTTTATGAATAAGGTTAGTTGCAGTTAGTTGCTTAACAATGAGTTAAAGAGTCTCTACATTTAGTGGCTGTGTTATGAGTCAGTGAAAACAGAAAACATTAATTTTAAGTAATAGTTTAAGTAGGAGGCACGGTGGCTGAGCTGTAAAGAGCTTGGCTTCCCTACTGGGGTCCTGGGTTCAAATCCTGGTGATGACTGGGATTTTTAATTTCGGGATCTTTGGGCGCCTCTAAGTCTATCCAATTCTTATAGGTATCTAACATTAGTTGGGGAAAATTAAAGGCGTTTGGTTGTTATGCTGGCCACATTACACCCTTGTTAACCATGGGCCACAGAAACAGATGACCTTCACATCATCTGCCCCATAGATCGCAAGGTCTGAAAGGAGAACTTTTTAACTTAATAGTGTAAGTAGTCTAATATCAGAGATAAACTGTAATGTAGTTTCCATATCAGGCAGCTCTCCACAAAGATTTTCTTGTATATTTTCTTTTAGCAAAAGTGTGAAATTTTGAAAATACAGAGTACTATCTAAACTTACCATTCTCAGAGGTTTCAATATAGTAACAAATTTCTGTGTCGACGGTGAACTCACTTTCGCCAACAGCAGATTTAATTTTTGAAACTGTCGACTCCAACTGGTGAGGAGCATGTCCTGGATAGCTGTAAAGTCTGATCAGCTGACTCATTTCTTGGGTTCAGTGATATGACTGTAAAAAAGCAATTGAAAGGCCAGCATTACAAAATGACTAAAACATTTACCAACTACTTTCAAAAATTAAAAAGATGGTAATTATTATAGAATCAATAAGTATGATTTTATTTTAGTATATATTTTAGTAGTAATAAAGAAAGACAGATGTAAATGACTAACAAGAAACAGATTAATTTTGGGTCAAATGTGGTAAAGAAACAAATCTCTACAGATTATTTTCCTACTTCAAGACAATATCATTATTTCTTAGAATCTTTGGAGAATACAAATAAAAAAAAACATTATATAAATGCCATCAGTTCTAAGAGAGAAAGTTGTCAATTAATTTATTCTTATAGCTAGTTTTTTTTTTTACATTTCAACGTTAACCAGTTTTAGAATATTAACACAGTGAATAACAGACTCACACTCACAGTTTGTGAAAAAAAAATTTAATTTAAAAAACTAATTTATGTTTAACACTTCAGTAAATATGTCAAAAATATGTATCATAATAAATCTACTTTGGCCTCATATTTTTCTTATCTTGTAAGTTGTCCAAATTGGTTGCTTAAATTTGTCAATAAAATTCTTATCTAGTAATTCTAATGACTCTGATTAAATCAGACCACCCTAATAGTTCTAGTTCATTTTTGAATGACATGACAAAGTCATGACAAGTGGACACTCAAACCCCACACCCCTCCAAAAAAATATATTTAGCTGATTCAAATTCAATCTAAAAATATCTATAGATCTATATATATAATATATATCTAGACTCTATGACTATTAACTCTTTCAGTGCGGCGTTACTCTCAGCGAGTAACTTGGTTTATAATATTTATTTCAATATTTTTTTTATGTTAAACTTTTTATTTATCTCTTTTTTTTTTTTAATTTACCGGATGTGGGTCTGAATTGTTCTTTGTTTTAATAGTAAATTCGATGCAGTATCAACATAATTTTTATAAAATAGACAACATTATGTTAATGGTTCCTCTTTTTTAGTTTAATTCCCGGGACCCGAAAAATGTAAATAATACAAATTCTTAGTGCATTTGTTCATCTTTAATGAAATTTAAAGTGATTAAATATGTTAAGTATTGTGATTTTTTAATATTAACAGATTAAATGTTTAATTAAAAGGTTAAATCTTTTAGTATATCAATTTTTTAATGAATTTTTAAAATACATTCTTTTTCCCTACTCAGTTTAAAATTTATATAAATGAAAAAAAGTTTTTGTTTGAATAATTAATTTACATTACTAAATTTTTGTAGCCCATTTATTTTCCTTTAAAATCAAATCAAATACGTTAGAGACCATATATGATAGGCATGATATATATATATAAATCTAACTAGATAGAATCTAGATCAATATTGTATTATATATATACAATATAAATAATAAGGCAGCTTTAAAGTTTTCTTCTTAAATGATGGTCAATGATTTTGATGCCTAAAATTAATCTTACTCTTACATCAATGATCAAACTACATAACTAGAATATGTTGCCTAACTTAAATATAAAATATAAGTCTAGCCAGGGGGAGATGGGTTTCCCTGAATTTTGTGACTGGTTTTTTGCTTTAACTCTTTCTCGCCCAATCGAAGATACCATTGTTGATTTTACCCGATGCCCCATTCTGCAACCCAATTGATGATATTATCATTGATGCTTAAAAAGTCAGTGTTTTTGGGTGTTTTTTTTTTCCATCACAAAGTATTTTAATTGCTCATAATTTAACCTTTAATAGGTTCACTTTGTGAAAAAAAAATAGGGATTTGTTCATTTTTTTAAGAGTGGAGGTTTAAAAAAAGGCTATAAGTTTCTATATCAATTTTCATGGACAATTAATTAAATGTTTCATAATATATATGTCATATATTTATTGTGAAATATGAATAAATAACTATTTTAAAAAATACAACTTTTAGTTTAATTAAAATCATAAAATATTGCCTCGATCTAGTCCTAAAGAGACTTGTCCACAGTCTGTAAGTTTTTATTTTTAAATTCCATTTTTATCAAAAAATAAACTTTTATGGGGAGGGGGGTGATTTTAGCCAACCCACCCCACAGTTTTTTGACATTAAAAACCCCCTGTGCAGTAAAAAAAAAAGCAAAGATAAGTCACTGAATTCTATGAGCATAGCCAATAGGGGTTTTGAATATAAGGTTAAAACCCCTTCATCAATACTAAACTAAAGAAACTACAATCACCAAATTCTATGAGTGTAGCCAATGGGGGTTTTGAGCTTAAAAACCCTCCAACAATATAGTCTATATAGATCTAGAAATCCCTCCCACCAAAAAAAAAACCTGGCTATGCACATGTCCATGAGGTGATTGCCATGATACATCATACAGAGTCAGATCTCTCTTCAGTCTCTTGAGTTTTACGGACGTTTATTTAATAAGAACACAGAATTCACAGATTAACAGAAAGAAAAAAAAAAACAAGAAAAAGAAATACTGAGAGTGAGAAGGTAGATCTAGAAAATGTTACAAAGTTTAAAAATGTCACACATTCAATTATGAATTAGTGTACAGGTCCTAACAGGTACAGGACAAGCATCATTCATTCAATCATACATTGCCATTTAATAACTAGATAAGTCTAATAAATAATAAACTATGATATGATTTGATAAACTGAACATGAACACTCGGAACAGGGCCCTGAGACTGACAGGGCAGCGATTCTGTCAATTCAGAGGATTCTGCGCGTTTGACTGTGATTGTCACTGTGTCACACTGTGACTGTGGACAGTGTGGAGTAGTGTGGAGACTGGAGTGTCAGTGTGTGCATTTGTTATTTATTTGAATTTGAATAATAAATAATAAAAAAGAAACCGACCACTCGTCCACTGCCACTGTAAAAAAAAATGTTGACCATCAAGAGATTCAAATTCAAGAAAGTCTGTCTATTATCTACTAGACTTAAACAGTAACTTGCTCTATAATATAAGTATAAGATCTAGATATAGAAGTCTACTGTTCTAGCCAAAAGAGAACAACAGAAAAACATGTTGTTCTTTACTTACCGACAAGGCACGATAGTTTCACTGACCTATATTTCTTAAGGATATTGCTGATGTATTGTGAAATAAAAATATCGCTAAAATACTGCGTCCACTTCGCATATTTAAAATGATAATAATAATAATATAACAAAAACATGTCTCAAAGCCTGAAACAGAAGGCTATGTTACAGCAATATAGGACAGAGTAATTAGGACAAAAAATTACGAGAAGCAAATCCTAAAACTCAATGCCGAAATGTGGTCACCATAACCAATTAGTTGCAAGGTTAATACACTAACATATAATTTGATCGGTAATGATAGGCCTACTCCTCCTTATCACAAATAGCATACTCTCCACAAGAGGTCTGATCGAGTCTATTGATCATCTGTTGTACTGGGATATGCCTATTTTGACCGACAAAACGGTAGATTTTAATCGCCCTGATATGCTGTTCATTGATTAAAAAGAAAACAAAAAAAAAAAAAAAAAAACGCTAACATTATTGTCTCATAATTTAATAAAAACTGAATTGGAAAAACAAAAAAAATATCGGAACCTAGGCTTGGAGATTAAATGTTAAGTGTCTAAGGCAACAATATACCCTATACACTGTTGCTGAATCAACTGAAGGGATAATGACAACTAACCTCACAGATACCTTCAAGGATCAGTATTACCTGTCAGATGGCAGTACTGATGCAGACCTGCCTTACCATCAAAACATTTCTCAGTGGACACTGTTAAGGCAATGAATTGTGTTTCCCTCTAGTGAAACTCGACCCTGGCAGTGCCAGCTAGAGAATGAAAATTAATTCATAATAATAATAGAGCCTAATTTATGCATTAGTCATTAGAAAATACAGCCAAATAAAGGCCTTTCTGTATTACTAAGTACCCAAATAAGGTCCAACATTATTTGACAGAATGACACACAATAAACGACGGGATTTCCCCGGGGGGGGGGGGGACAAGTGGGTGCATCGTGGATCCAGGCGCCACTCACAAAGTTTCTGTTTGTTTCTTTCTGCTTCACCAGATCAGGATTTCTAAGGCTGTCTTTGCAAGATCAGCCCCATTATTTCCTGAATCAAATATAGGGCCTACTTTAATTAGAGCTTTGCAAGTGGAACAATCCTGTTTCGCGAAGATATGGTGTTGGAAATGTAACTTGTGCAAGATGACAATGGTGTCAACCGGGGGGGGGGGGATATATATTAGCTTTAAGTTCACTATCTTTGCTGAAGAGCGCTACAACCTATGGTTTTGTTTTCCTTTCTGATTAAATTTGAATATTTAAAAAAATATAACAAGTGGTTTAAAAAAAAATTCTTTATATACCAATCATCTCACTTCAGTGTGAAATAGCAGAACCGTAGAACCCTTTTGGATTCACTTAACTCATTACAGCACTTTGAAAACAATCGAATGTTTGTTTAAAATACCCGATTTTCACAAACTTCTAAGGGCCAATGGGCTTTGTTGCGTTTATGCGTGTACCTGATAGAAAAAAAAATTCTGCACAAAAATACGGGTATTTGGCACCAAACCTGATAGATGCTATAAAAAGAAATAGCCTGAAACAAGCGTGTGAAAATACATATTTACAGTACTTTATTTGTTGAGTCTTTTACCCAAGATCTGTGTATATTTTTTAGGACTAGCTAATTTACTTCAACTACCCGGCATTTTCCCGACATACAATTATTTAAATAATTGTAGAAATAAAAATTGTAGTGATTTTAAAACTTTAATTTTTTAACTTTTAATGATTTTTTAAAAGGTGTTACTGTAATCAATTGTGAATATTCGTTTGTTATGAATATGTCACTATTTTGTGTCTGTTTTAATTTCTTAATGTTTTCTTCTCCTGCTGTTTATACCTGATTTCTCTTATCAGCTGTTGTGAGACATTGGTCCAAAATAATGCTAAACGTATTAATAAATAAAAAAATCGCATGTGAATATATGAATGAACTTGTTCTAGATGAAGTCCATTAATTATGATTGCTTTGAAAAATTAATCTCACAAATGCCATGGGCATTGTCATTATAGTCATATATATCTATAAAATCTTGTTATAATCTGTAATCTATATAAACATAAATATTTAAGTTGAATTCGATTTGCAACTATAGAATCAGTATAGATCTACTTCTAGAATATATATCTAGGTTATAAATATAGTAGAAATAGAATCTAAGATAATCAGAATTTACTCTAGATTATAACTCTAGAAAGTCGACTAGATCCGGGGTCGGCAACCTGCGGCTCGCGAGCCACATGCGGCTCTTTGGGTGTAAAGCTGCGGCTCTTTAGTTCCATATGCAAATATTATTTATTTTATCGAAACATTTTTTCAAATAGTTCTGAATATTTTAACGAGAATTAGGCACCGGTTCTATCTCTCAGCCACTTGTACTCGTTTTTCACTACACCCCTCACCCATTACACGCGTCCTCACTGTTGTCAGTCGTCGGAAGCTCTCGGCCGTCGTCGCATGTTTCTATGTAGGTTTTAAATCGCTTTCGACGAAAGATAAATTAGCATCTTCACCGCGTGCTTTGGCTTTTACAAATAGTTTGTGGTTTCAAGTCAATGATTTAGAAGCGATTATCTTCTCGAAGTTAGAAGCAATGTATAAGTAATGCTAATATGGCGAGCTATGCGGTACCACTAGAAATTGCGGAAAAAGGCAAACCATTTATAGATGGTGAGTATCTGAAAGACTGTTTCATACATGCATCTGAAGAACTGATTCATGATTTTAAAAACAAACCAGAAATTTTGAAAAAAAAAATCAAAGATTTGCCACTATTCACTTAAACAGAACAAGACAGAATAGCTCAAATAGCTCAATTGTCTTCAAATGTAACATATTTGCAGCCGGAAGATATCCAACTTTCTTCTGTCTTATCACTTGCTATAGATGAGTCTTGCGACATAAAGACACGGCACAAGTTGTCCATTTTGTCAGGTATATGTCTTCCCAAAGGTCCAAAAGAAGAAACTCTAGGATTGATACCACTCTCGAAACAAACAAGAAGAAAAGATATAGCGCATGCCGAGCAAAAATACCTTGAAGACATTAAGATCGCTTTAAATAAAATCGTTTCAATAACACCTAATGGAGCCAGATGTATGACAGGAAAAAATAAAGGAGCAACAACGACAAAATAAACCGCGAAATTCTTACGTTTCACTGCAAAATACACCAAGAAGCGCTTTGTGCCCAAACATTTTAGGCCGAAATAGTTGGGGTCATAAATTTGGTCATCAAGATTGTTAACAGCATGTTGTCAAAAGCACTCTACCGTCGTCAGTTTAAAGACTTCTTAACTCTTTCTCTCTGTAATTATTTACCACATTCTGGTGGAATCAACGTTGGTATCGTCAGTTAGGAGACAAAGAGTTAAAGAAAATGGAGACACAGTATCCCGACCTCCTTCTTCCCAACAAAGTGCGATGACTTTAAAAAGGTTGAAACGTTTTGTTTTGTGCTTGAATGAAATAAATACATTCCTAAATGATAAAGGCGTTAATCACCCTGAATTAGAGAACGACAATGGTTGCAAGCATTTTTCTTTATGGTGGATATAACATCGAAATTAAATGAGCTGAATCTAAAGCTGCAAGGAAAGTAAAACCCAGCCGAATTGTTTTGTTTTGAAGAAAAAAAAAATTTTTGCAGAAGATATTCAGAGCCGTAAGTTACTTCATTTTCAATTTTTAAAACAGTATCGCGATAAAATCAGAGCAGCTTTTGACACAAATTACTTCAGCACAGTTATAAAAAATGTAAGATGAATTTCTTGATAAATTTAAGCAGTTTAAAACCAACAAAACTATTCTAGCATTCCTAGTACACCATTTCAACACAAATAGTAACGAAATCCACATTGATCTATTTGAAATTGATACTGGATCTCTAGAAATACAATAGCTCGATTTAAAAAGTAAAGTTTTGTGGGGTAGCAAATTTACGGAGTTGAAAATCAAGTTGGAAGTGTTGGAGGTCCAAAAATGTATGTTCGTAACGAAACAAAAGTGAACAGCTTTCAAAGAAATGCCGCGAGTTGATGAGTTGAATAGTCTTCCAGAGTGCTACATCTTTGGATCGACATGTTCGTGCAAGAAAGCGTTCTCTTGTATAAATAGAATTAAAATTAAAGTGAGAAGCCAACTTACAAATGAAAATTTAGAGTCGTGTTTGAAACTAAAAACAAGTTATGAGCCAAATGTATCCAAACTTTCTAAGACCATAAAAGCCATCGCTCCCATTCAATTCAGTTGCTCAATTGTTTGTTAGTGAAGTACAAGTTAGTGTTGTAAGTAAATATTTAACTGCCCTAGTTGTTACCGAAATAAAAATAACAACGCCATCTATATTATCTAATTTGTAGTGAAAAACATTATATATATATATATATATATATATATATATATATAGGAATAAAAAGTTTATAAAGAGTGTGTGAGTACTATTTATTGTTGGCAAGATAAAATGTTGTGTGTGGCTCTTTAAAATTTTGTAAATTCTAATTTTTGGCTCTTCCGACTCAAAAGGTTGCCGACCCCTGGACTAGATCTAGAGTCTTTGACTTAGTCTTGATTTTTTTTATTTTAGACTAGATTAAAGTTTTGTATACTATATAAACATATACATATATATATATATGTATATATATTATATACACTGCATTTGTGGACCTAATCAAAGCTTTCGACATGATCAATGGTATTTGGTAGGATTTTGGCCAGGCTCGGATGCCCAACTACGCTCCTATTCATTCTTAAGCAGTTTCATGTGAGACAAAAAGGCCAGATCAAACACATTTCGGTGACCTGTCTGATCATTTCCCAATAGAAAATGGCGTGAAATAGGGCTGTGTACTTGCTCCTACTCTATTCGCTATCTTCTTTGGCTTAATGCTGGATCAAATGAGGCAGCCATTACACGTAGGCATCTACATCAGCTTATTCATTCAGACGGCAATGTGTTCAATCTTCGACGTCTACAATCCCATACTAAAACAAAAGAAATGGTCGTATCTGAGCTTCTCTATGCCGATGATCGCGCAATGCTAGCCCACAATGAACAGGATCTCCAGATCGCGGTCAACGAATTCGCATACGCTGCCGCCTCTTTCTGTTTATCCATAGGCCTATAATATATCTCGGGAAAACGTAATTAAGTCACGTTCCGGAACTGACTCAATAAAACCTACTCAGCCCCAAAGATCACCGTAAATGGACGTTCCCTTAACGTGGTAGAACCATAGACATAAATAAATATAGACTGGAAGTAGGAAGTTATTTTTATTTGGGGGGAGTCAATATGTTTTATGTACTATATCTATGTGAAAAAAAAATGGCGGCGATTGAGCTATAAATTCTAGGACTAACATTTCAGCCAATATATACCTTTGATCTTTAGTTTTGAAAAGTGCAAAACTGCCATATTCCCAATATTTTGTCTTTGTTTTACAATCATAGACATAGGCAAATATATATAGGTTTGTGATGTGGATCTACAAACTTATCTTTTCCCAAATATTTCCGATAATAATTTGTTCTTTATCGTCCAGTCTATATATATATGTCTATGGGTAGAACACTTCACATATCTAGGATAATTTAGGATGCCAAAAATTTAAAAAAAAAATGTAATTTGGTAGGCACGATTAGAGATATAATAATACAGAAAGGGTTCTATTAATTATATAGGCTATGGCTGAAAAAAAAAAAAAAAACTATAAATACTTTTAATTTTACACTGCTCATAACCGCTGTATAACTCATACAAACTTTTTTTCAAATATTTCCCATAATAATTTGTTCTTTCTTTATCATCCAGTCTCTCTCTCTATATATATATGTCTATGGGCTATTCGCGTCTGACACATATATAATTTTTATGTGCAGCAGCAAAGCTCATTTACTTCTTGCTATTCGTGTGGAAATTAGTAATAGCTAGCCTTCGCGTCTTTAATATAATTGAATATAGGCTTTTAATGAAACCATTGAATTTTTGGGAGTCCCCAAGCAAGTGATGCTTTTATATTTTAATAAATTTTATACTATATGTGATCCTAGCACTGACAATAGTCACTGAATAGTGACAATGATGAATACGATTACCATAACTGGCATAACCTCATATAATATAGTCATATTTAGATCTAGATATTTGTTAATTAAAAAAAAGTCTTTAAATTCTTTGTTAAGAGAATGTAACTTTAAGTCTTATGATGACTAGTTAGTGTTAAGTATATCTTTGGAGAATGGAATATTCTAATGTAGCGAAACACCGGTTGACTATATTTGGTTTTCGTTAATCAAATCAGCCGAGCTCGTAATACAAAACGCTCTCCATATCGCATGCAGCTCCAGTGGCACAATCGGTTAGCGCGCCGTACTTATAGACAGTACCTTCCCCATGCCTGCCGTGGGATAAGTTATGCGGAGGTTGTGAGTTCGATCCTCACCTGGAGCAAGCTTTTTTTTTTTTTTGAATTCTCAAAATGTTTTATATAATTAACGTTCTTAGTTTGGAGAAGAAGATATGTCTGTGCTTACAATTACAGTATATTAGATCCTGCTTGGTTACAGTAACGAAGTCGTTAAATATAATGACTTCAATAAAATTATTGGTAGAGTTACTGACCCAGAGTTTAGAATCTTTCAAACTAAACGTAGACGTTGTATTTATATTCAAAATAAAAAAGGTCTCTAGGTTTCGTATTATATGATTTATATTTAAAATGAAAAAGGTCTCTAGGTTTCGTATTATATGATTTAAAATGTTACATTTCTTGACATTTGTTTTCAGCCCTTGTTATTTAAAGGGAGAGTGATCCTTAAAGGATTACGGGCACGACATGGCCTAAATTGTGCCGATGTACCTAAACTCAAAACTCAAACTCAAAAATAGCATTCGCGTCATTTCTAACTAACATTATAGTGTAAAACACTTTTCCAATGGAGAACTTCTTTAAAGTGTAAAAAAGAAAAAAAAATGTTCTTTTTTTTTTAAACTCTTAATAATCTTACAGGTTTGGACTAGGAAGTAAACTATCTTCAACTCCGAAGGAACATCCGAAACATGTAAAACAAACAAACAAACAAAATATTAGATTGGCTTAATTGCTATTGTTTTGGTTACGATCCATCAATCCACTAAGGAAGCTAGATTTATCAATGAAGAAGTCTGTTACTTATTATTAAAGTTATAGTACTTACTGTGAAGTATTTTAGTGATGTATTTTTATGAAAAAAAAAATGCTTAGATATATACCTTTGCTTTTACAATAGAAAAAAAGGTAGCTATTGCACCAGAACTTTGCAAGATCTAATATATCATGGCATTTATTGATTTTCACTTTCTTTTCCAGTTGTTGCGATATAAACGGGACGCGATCAAAAGAGAAACACATATAGACCTTATTGTATTATGTAGAATGAAATGTATTAAGGAATGATATAACTCCTAAATAGTTGTTACTGCAGTGCTTCATTGAATACTAACATGATAGATTTTAAATATTAACAATTATAATAAATAAGTAAACAATATACAATTACGTACTATATAACATTATGTCTGTTTTAGTTTTTGTATTAATTGTGTTTTATCTATATAATATTTCGGTACGTATTAATTGGTAGAAAATCATGAATATTTTTTATAATTTGTCGAAAAAGTAAACCTCTTTTGATACGATAGTAGTAATTTCCGTAATCTCACTCAACATATTTAATGATTGCACGTTGCCGCTAAAATCATAAATATCATAGTGCTATAAAGCACAGGCATGACCTATTGCTAGACTCATTCAAACAGGGGAGGATTGGCTATATGGGCATCCGGGCAAATTCCCGGTGGGCCGTTATCCAAATGGGCCGGTGGGTCACCGAACGGGCCACTCTGAATGGTAATAAGTGCCGAAAATGTGATTGGCATTGTTTTACCTTTTATCAACGAACTTGACCAACTTGACTGTGAAATACTAAACACATACTTTCGTAATAATGTTAGATTAGCCTTTGCCATGAAAATTAATAAAGTACTAGGTCAAACGTTCAAAAAGATATGCCTGTACCTTCCAAAACCTGTTTTCAGTCATGGACAAATGTATGTTGCTCTCTCCAGAGTTCCTTCTTTTCATTCCCTCAAAGTCGTTTGCCCAAACAAACCCCATTGGGACAACTGTGTCTTTTTCAGGAAGTGTTCACCCGTCACTAAATAGCGGCGTGCGCTGTGCCGCGGGTCGGCTATTTATATATATTAATATAGATATATAAGTGTAATAAAAATGTACTTCTGTTCCGAATCGCTGAAAATGAGTGATTGATAACAAATAGTACATATAGCCAGGTTCAGTCAGACTTGTATATCTATGATATATAGGTCTGTAAACGCTATTCGGCATTTCATAAAACATGAAATACATCTACGAAAAAAAAAACTAAAATGAAGTAAAAAAATGAAATCAACAAATAATATTTTATCGAATATTCAGGTTTTATTGGTTTGAATAAGAAAGATCAATTACAATTTCAATTGAAATAATAATAATAATAAAAATACAACTTTTCATATATCATCTAGATTTGTATCTCATACTTAACAATAAATATTGCTATAAATATATAGATTCAAATTATTTCTAGAAATAAGTTCCACATTGTTTGCATAAAATGCAACGAAAGTTAAAAAGTGTGATTTATTCTCATGCTAAATCTCATGGCATCATTTGAATTATACATGTCGAGCAAAGTCAAGAGAGAAATTTGAAAAAAAAAAAGGGAATAGCGGAGGGGATTTTTCGAAAGATGGACGATATATAGCCATACGTAGCTCAAACCTCGGCTTTTAGTCCGACACAATATTTTCCTGTGTTTCAGTGGCGTAGCTAGGTTCGGGAGAGGGGATTCTACATTTGAAATTCCCTTCCCTCCTGGGCCACACTTGAGGAGGGCCCCAAATGAGGGTCAGAAATGTGTTTTTACATTAAACATTACGCCATTATATCATATCATGATGTCGAATGTCAAAATTCATGGGCATCTAAATAAGTCAAGCCCCCCTCCCCGGCCCCCAAATCTCTAGCTACGCCACTGCTTTGTTTTTTCATAGTTAATAGGAATTGACTAAATTTTTAGTTAAAATGAACTCTGACCAACCGAACTTATGTCAGGTAACCATTAGAGCTGGATGGACTCAAATGCTCCCGAAATAAAAAAAAAATCCCAGTCTTCATCAGGATTCCAACCAGTGACTCGGGACCCTTCAGTTCGGAAGCTCTCATGCACCGCACTTTTTTAGGGCACACAACAGGAAGTTAACAGCACCGCCATTGGTAATTTGCACAGGGATTCAATATTACAAACTCCTTTCTTGGGGACATTCATTCAAACGGTCACTTATATTAGTCAATAATAAACTACGTTAATGAAATAGAAAACAGGCGAAGACTTTTTAAATGTAATCTAATGAAATACTAATATTACTTGATTTCCAATATACGGTATTTTTCAAGGTCAAGGTTTTCCTTGTATAGTTAAAAAATAAATAAATGTAAAGTTCCCCTTTCAGACCATGCGGTCTATAGGGCAGACGATGTAAAAGTCATCTGTTTTTGTGGCCCGCGGTTAACACCTTTACTTTTCCCCAACTAATGCCAGGAATCCATCAGAGCGCCCTAAAGATCCCGAAATAAAAAATCACAGTCTTCACCTGGATTCGAACCCTGGACCAATAGATTGTTGCCACGTTGTAAAGTCCTGTCACGTAGCAACGAGCTTGTCTCCACTGCCCACAGGTTGTGACGTGGCAGGCCAGTGTTCAGACCTTCTATGACGATTGGTCTCGCTTGGCCCCTCCCTCCAAACATAGAACTTATATGAAAGTAGATATTAAGTGTTAACCCTTTTCCAAATTTGTTTTCTCTTAACAATTAGGCCACATATCTGTCTACTTTTATCTCTTTCTCTCCGTAATTATTTTTCCACGTTTGGCGACAGAATTCATTTTGCTCAGTAGTATTCCACTACGCTGTTATGATTAAGCTTTAATAACTTTTTCGCTTATCAGAAAATGTTTTAACTGGTATATAATTAAAAGGGGAATGCATGCTCTTTATACATTAAAACAAATTAAAGTTTTAAAAATTCAAACATTAATTTAATTTAATGAGGTCTAATCAACGATGGTATCGTCGATTAGGAGAGAAAGAGCTTTTTTTTTCTGTCACACGCCGTTAAATGCAAATGAAATGAAAAGTAGTTACATTTATGCTTGCAAAGATAAGTCGAATGATTTGAATGGAGAGTTGTCGTTGATATGCCTTATTTTCAATAAATATTTGAAACATTATAACAAATCACACGTGAAAGGATACCTTGATACGAATTTTACGCTTTAAGCACAACTAATTATAACAAAAGTCTCAACGATTTTCAATGCTTTCATTTAGCATTAATACTTTCTCACTTTCCGGGTTGTCATATATATATCATTCATAAAGAAACAAAATTATATATTTGTGTAAATATGTAGAAATGGTACACACATAGATGAATAATTGCGGGCAGGTTCTCAGTCATTGCTCTCACACATGAATTTCACATTTATGCAACGCTCCTACTACAAGTATTATTGCGCCTATTGGTACATGTATTGTCAACTATTGAACAGAAGGAATCTCAAAGACAATACAATTACTATGGTGGATATAAGCTTGCTGAAATTTGAGAATCCTCTATCGTTAAAATATTGATGTTTACGTAAACATGTGTAAACTATAGTAATAATGCTAAAGCCCAGTCCAAAGAACCTACGTCGAACGAACAGAAAACAGATACAAAACAACAACAACAACAACAAAAAACACATATCTAAGAGCTCAGGTCTTAAAGAGCTTAGTTAATTTTCACTCTGTCCTTCTGGTGGCACTAGGCGACTGCCTTGTTTGCCTATGTCTAAGGCCGGCCATGGATATATCATATAGTATGGGGGTTTGTAAATAAATAGAGTGTGTTGTTTCTCTATATGCATAAATCCTTTGAGCGAGATAGATATATTCGGATAAAACATGTAAGTTACTTCTCTTGTACGAATCTAGTATATCCATAGTGTTCAAAATGAACAACAGCAAACAATTACAACAAATCTCACGTGTAAAAATCACATCCCTTGCTACCATCATGCAATCCTCGTTTTACAATACAATTAGAATCCATAAAGTGACGTATCATTTGGCCAATAACAATCCTAATTTTTTAATTCACCGCTACGAAACAATTAACCACAGTTTATGAAAGGTTCAAGGCAAACTGGTGATGACCTTTGACCTCGATTTATTCATCGTACTCTATATCTGTCATTTACTGAAACAAAGGGGAAAAACAATGCAATGAAACTCATGTTATATAACAGGGCCGGCTTTAGCAGGGTGCGATGCTCTAGGCGTACATATCAAATGTTTAAGAGCTAATGAATGTAATATATACTATTCTGTAGTGCGACAGGCCCTGACTGGCCACCCACTTATGCCAGCCCTGTTCTATCCACTATGTTAACTGTTTAATTACTACAAATTTTAAGAAGGCCCTTGGACCTAAACATTACCTTCATAAAACGCTAATTTCTGCATGTTACATGTTGATGTCTGAAAACAAAAAAGCGAATTTATTATGAAACTGAAAGTGAAACATCATCGTAGTGACAGTGATTAATAGCACAACTTTTTAAATTGTCATTAGCGATAAATCCAGTTTGATGCTATCTTATGTCAATGAAAAGGCGTCACCCCATTAAAAACTAGATATAGGGCCTACATAATTTAAAAAATTGAATGTTACAATATGTGCTTGCAATGTATAATCTTATTTTTTTTAACAAAAAAAAAAACAACAACATGTTTTCTGTTAACTAAGATAAGATAACTGTTGACGTCTAATACACCCGAAAAAATATTAATGCAAAATACAAAGGTATTCCCATTGGCGTAGCTAAAGATTTCGAGGGATTGACCTCTTTAGGGGCCCCTGCATTTTGACATTCGACATCAGGACATGAGATAATGGTGTAATATTTAATCTAAAAAAACATTCGGACACTCATTTGGGGGGCCCTCAAGTGGGGGCTTGGGGGTTTTAAAAAATTGGACCCCTCCCCCATCAGCTATGCCACTGTGTAATTACACTGTAGAAAAATGAAAATACGGCCGTGTGAATGTTAACTTTTATGTGTGGTTTTAAAAGTGGTGTTTTTTTATGAAATATAAGGGTTCTCTTAATTAACATTTATTACTGTGCATAGCCATTCATATGACAAAAAAATAGCCTTTTTATCTACATTTTTCGAGCTACAAAATATTGTTACATTGAATGTTTAGCAGCCTCTATTTTTAAGCTCTATATGCGACAGAAAGACATATTTCACAAACCAATAGGGCTTAGACGTCCTCTAGAAATAAATAAATTTTAAAAAAAATGAAGGGAAGAAAACGTAAAAACAGATAGCGAAAATTATAAAACAAATTTAATATGAGATTAAACGCGGTGGTCTCCCTTGTCCTGCACACATTCAAGTTTATGTAACCAACAAAACGTATAATAATAAAGGATATAACATTACGAATATAATTAGTTATATACACTAGTGAAGGATGAATAACAAATTGGACGTTTTACACTTCAAAAAGTTACATGTTTTATAATTAAAAGTTTAAACGCTTGATGAATACGACATTACCTATGAACAATCAGGGCAGACACTGAACCACTTATGCATGAGACCTTATTTTCCCAAACTAATGTCAGGTACTCCAAAACCCGAGTACGCTATTCTGTCTCAACGTGGCACTCGGTTGGAAACGATCACTAGAGGAAATGGTTAGGCTAAATGAATAGCGAAACAAAACTCCTGTGGAAGTGTCCAAGGGAATGCGAGAGCTTTCCCATTGCACGGTGCAGAGTTGAAAGAGAGCTTCCACGTCCATGTTGATAATCCATGCGCAGTTCCTCAAGGGACCGTTACACTAATGGCGTGTCCAGCACGGTTAGCTTGGTAAAACATAGGAAAATGGCGGGGGTTCCCGGTGTGCGCGGCCTTCGGCCATGTATTTTAGTCCATGCGCCCAAAGTGCCAGATACGTTGAAAATAGCAATGTCTTACATAGACATTGACTTGGACCTCTTCAAGACAGAACGGTTTGTTCAAGCAGGCTTACACGCCTTGGGTTCGAAGAGCGTTCGGCTCAACTCTTTTGACAATCACACGGTACCCTAAACAGTTGGTTGAGCGTTTAAAGGTCCCGATTTTCAAAATTATATAAGTAAGCATATTACAGGTCTGCCCCACTTACACTTATCAATTAGTCTGTCGGACTGTAAGAGCACCACCCATGATATGTTGACCATCTTTCTGTATTTCTCTCTGCACTTTGCCATAATTCTAGATTCTTCCACATGGGTCATGTGGGATGAGCGGTAAGGCTCTTGGCTTCCGAAACGAGCCTCTGGTTTGAATCTCGGTGAAGAGTAGAATTTCGAACTTCAAGATCTTTAGGATGCCCCTGAGTCCACCCAAATCTAATGGTAACCTGGCACTAGTCTGGGAAATTAAAGGCGGTTGGTCGTTGTGCTGGCCCCATGATACATTTGTTTAATAAATAAATTTGACACCATCTGCCCCATTGATCGCAAGTTGAAACTGCTTTATTATTCATTAGCGTTGATAATATATGAACAATAAAAATATTAATCAGTCATTTGATACCAACAAGGGAAATTAATCCAGTATTCACAGGTACCGCTAAATATTTAGGGTTTGTACAAGTAATTTCTCCCACAACCATTCTTGGGATTAAGCTGAAACTTTAAGTAATTATTTATTGTACTTAACATAACATGAATCAATAAAAAAAATGTTTACCAATTAGTCAATTAATTATTGGTAATTAATTATTTTGTTTGATATCAAATAAGAAGAAGTAACTTCTACATTACAGAGAGATTTGGATTAAGTGCGGAGATCTTCCAATTAGATAAGCTTTGTCTTTTAAATAAGGATTTTAAAAAATATGTTGCTTTGTCTAGTTTCTTCTCTAGACAGGCCACTGAGGCCAGTCTATTATTTCATAAAATACAGTTAGTGAAAAAAAAAAAGACGCTTGCATCTGTCTTACGGTTTTTTGTGGCTGGATGTTGGTTCTAACAGTTCGCCGGTTAACTGGCATAGGCGGACGAAAGTTGTTCTCCATCAGCAGAGATGGATTACCAGAGTCCACAGCCTCGTGCAGTTTCCTAAGCATCATTAGCTGAAATAGTTCATGAAATTCATTAAAATTGTGATTAAAGTGTTACTAAAATTGTGATTAAAATGTGATTAAAATTGTGATTAAAATGTTGATTAAAGTTGTGTAAAATGTGATTTAAAAATCTTGTTCAATTTCTTCTTTTTTTTTCATTATTTTTTTTTGTAAATGTTGTTGTTATGTTTAAATGTTCAAACTTTGTCCATTTTATGTTCATTTCTCTCCTCAGTCAACTAACAATTCTATTCGAGGTGTTTGAATGCCTTCAATAAGCTATACTGTCCCTCCCCCATGAGGCGATCTTAGAAGTGCGCGGTGCCCTGGGCGAGTGTCCTATCAAGGCCACTAATATTTGTACGATGGGCTGACTATTTATCGCAGGACCGCCCTTATGGCGCTGGGCTTAGGGTGGTTGGCCCACTCGCACCACATAGGGCCGCCTCTGCTCCCATTTTTTTTTTCACCTCGGTGTAATTCATGCCTAAATATAGTTAAGTCATTGAGTACCCCACCACGCAAGAGTTATAAAAATCAACAAAGGCGTATTTTCCCTTTCACTTTCATAGAGTAAAACAGATGGCAGCAGATGGCCTCTGAAGGACGCAGCTGGAGAGCTCTCACGAAGGCCGAGAGACACACTTTTGAGACCCAAAGGAAAAACCTAGAAGAAGACAGGCACAGGCAAGAAAAAGAAACATTAAATAGACACATGCGGAAAAAAAGCTTTGCCTGTATTAGAATGTGGCATTTTACGTCCTGAGAGACGGTCTTTTCCTTTTGCAACTTCTTGTGTGACTAAAGAGGCCAATCCCTGATACACAGCTGGTGTCGCAGGTAGGGCATCTGTAATCATCAGGCGTTGTACTTTCACCCTTCTTTCTACTACTGTTATGTATGGCATCTGCAAACCGGCATCAAAATTAGATGCTTTAGATGTGGCAATATATGCTGGTCGAAATATGGTCTGCGCAAGTCACTTAAAATACTGCACTCCTCCAGGACTCATCCTTGATCTTCGGAGTCGAAGTTAATTGTTACTTATTAGGATGATCGATATTAAACTAAAAAAAAATGACAACAATGATGAAACATAACAGTACTTAGAGCTAGACAGCACAAAACATCTTCACCGACTGACCTGATCCTTTCGGACACTCAGCGGTTTGTTCAAGAGAATCCACGTGACTGTTTCCAGACACCCTGGCTGGGTCATGGACCCCTCGTAGGTCATGTAGTCGTAAGAATCAGGAAGCAGATGTTTGATAGAAAGTTCCGACAATGTTGCAGAGTTATCTAAATTGAAAACAAACAAAAAATCTGTATAAATATTAAACATGCCAAAAAAACATACTATGAGTAAATTGTGACACACTGCACTTTAACATGAAGACATAGCCACCATAACTCTTTCTCTCCGTAATTGCTTTCGTCGTTCCGATAGTATTATTCATTTTGCTCATTTGTATTTCACTATTCTGTTCTGATTAAACATTAATAACTTTTTTTTTGGTTTTTTTTTTATCAGTAAAAGTTATATTTGGTATCGAATTATAGGAGAATGCAGATTTAAAGTTTATAAATCCAAAAATTAATTTAGTTTAATGGGGTCAAATCAACGTTGACATCTTCAATAAGGAAAAAAGGAGATATATTATTATTGGCAAATTGTTTGTTATTCAAGATTGTATGCATCTTCGTTTGAAATAACAAAAATTCCTTGACCTCATATTAAACAACTAAGATCCTAGCCATGGAGTTCTGATTTTTACAAAAAATATTCTATGTATCACATACAAAATGTGTTGACCTTCAGTAGTTGAACGAGTATGGTTCATCTCGAACACTTTTTCACGTGAATGTGGAGCCCTATTTTGGAGAGACACTCCCGTCTACATATATTGCAGGTTAAGGTGGCTTTCGCTTTGGTGGTAGAGAGGTAGGTAGAGAGCCGACCATTTTCCGTGTGGCACGCTTTTCTTCCAGAGCTGAGGCCCATGCTGTTTTTTTTTTTCGCTGTCCATAGCTTTCTTGATCATTATCTCTCTCCGCGTAGCGAGTTCTAGGGCTATGTCTTCCTCATGGTCAGTATTAATGTTCACTGTCTTGAGGTCCCGTAATATAACACTTAGAAAGACGGCGTAACAAACGAGGAAATGCTAAACTCGATCACAAAGGCGACTGAACCCCATGATGACCTTCTCTGCACTGTTGAAATACGTAAGTATACGGTCATATAACAAGCTCCTCAGAGCTCGCAAAGACTTTTCTACAGGGAACTGTACCAGGCAAAAGAAGAAGCAGACAAAAGAAGCGATAGGAGGACAGCATAAAGGAATGTACTGGCCTGTTTATGGAAGAGACTCTAATTCTGGAAAAAGACAGAGGAATGAGGAGAGATGATTGTCAGATCATGTTTGGTGCCCAAACGGTCTAAACAGACTAAGGGTCATGACGATAGATGAAGTCAGAAATTCGCTTTGAGATTTAATTTTTCTCCCTAGCGCCATCTTTCTAACACACTCACACACAATTATCTTTTCCTCTCCCTCTCTAGCATTCGAGATTTCCTCTCATTCTGCCACACATTCTTTCATTTCTCACACACCCACACATTATGTTTTCTCTTGCTCTCTCACACTGTCCCTCTATGTCAATGTCTCTCCAGTAGCCCCTTTCTTCATCTCTATGAGAGCCTCTCCTTCAATGTCTCTCCAGTAGCCCCTTTCTTCATCTCTATGAGAGCCTCTCCTTCAATGTCTCTCCAGTAGCCTCTTTCTCTCTCTTCATCTCTATGAGAGCCTCTCCTTCAATGTCTCTCCATTAGCCTCTTTCTCTCTCTTCATCTCTAGGAGAGCCTCTCCTTCAATGTCTCTCCATTAGCCTCTTTCTCTCTCTTCATCTCTATGAGAGCCTCTCCTTCAATGTCTCTCCATTAGCCTCTTTCTCTCTCTTCATCTATATGAGAGCCTCTCCTTCAATGTCTCTCTCGATTAGCATCCTTTTCTCTCTATTTCGATAAGCACACTTACAGGTGACTTGGTGACTGAGCTTGGCTCCTGACCCTGGGGTCCTGAGTTCGAATCTCGGTAATGACTGGGATTTTGAATTTCCGGATTTTAAGGGCGCCCCATGTATCCAGCCAACTCTAATGGGTACCTGACTATAGTTGAGGAAAATAAAGGTGATTGGTCGTTGTGCTGGCCATATGACACCCTGCTCGTTAATCGTTGGCCACAGAAACATTCTAGTTAAACTCCATTAGACCTACCTTTGAATGGCACGAGATTAATGGCTTGAATCAGATTCTCAAATTCCATGTTGGAGTGTTCTCCGATCTGAGGAGACAAGAATGTCAATTTAACATATTTTAAAAGCAATACATATTTAATGCAATATATAATAATATGAATTCTATATAAATAACCATCTTGTCCGACGACATATACAACAAATAATGTCACTTTAAATCACAGAGAAAATAATCAAGTCAAAGAACATGCAATTAGGACAATCAGGACCGGTTTTAGACTTTATAAGGCCCTTATCTATTTGGGAAACAGTGTCATTTATAAATACAACTTCACACTGGCTACGTGTCGTGCGGCCCCTAAGCTTTAGGTAAATCCAGAATGAAGTGTAAATCTATAGATAAATACATAATTGAGTGTAGAATTGAGTGTAAAGCTGTAGGTAAATCCAGAATGAAGCTAAAGCTGTAGGTAAATACAGAATTGAGTGTAAAAACTGTAGGTAAATCCAGAAGGGAGTTTAAAGCTATAGGTAAATACAAATTGAGTGTAAAGGTGTAGGTAAATCCAGAATGAAGTGTAAAGCTATAGGTAAATACAGAAAGGAGGGTAGACTGGTAGTTCACTAATGTGTTACAATCTGTGTTTATAATATAATATAAGCACTAGATTGAGTAAATATCTTTTTTTTTAGTAATAAATATCTTAGCGGAGCGCATCCAAGACATAATTGTATTAGGCAATGAAGCGAACGTTAATCCTCGTAATATTTGGTACAATCCGATTCAAAATCTTAAATTGATTACAAAAACCCACATTATTCCAAGTAACAACAGACGTACGCACTAGAATTCAATTTCTAGAAATAATTTTAATATCAAGCAGAAATCTCTGGAATCCCTAATATTCTTTCTCCGTACATAGAGCTGACAAATGCATACCTTTTAGAATACCCTCAATTACAGTTACTGATTTGTCTGATTAAATTATTAACTCCCTTAGGCTATTTTTAGTTATATATATATATATATATATATAAGATTATTGTTTCTGGAAACGAAATAACTTAAAAACGACATACCACGTGAAGAGAGAGAGAGAGAGAGAGAGAGAGAGAGAGAGAGAGAGAGAAAGACTAGTTGCTTATGAAATATCCAAAGCAATTAAAAAAATATGGGTAACATAAAAATTATTTATAGAAAAACAAACTATTACATACAATACCAAAAATGGCCAATGTTGCTACGCCATGAGAAGACATCTGAGCGTCCTTGAATGTGGAATAGAGCTCGGCGTTGTATCCGTATATCTGGAGCTGTTCCATGGTGTGAAAAAAAAAAACAAGTTAATGACGTGAAGAGATTATGCACAGAACTAACTCTCAAATGACGCAATCAATAATTGCAGTGCACACAGATAAGACAAATAAAAAAGAGAAGAATGACGTAGACAAGGGGTGAGCACGAGGTCAAACTAAAAGAAGAAGGGAAAGTAGATATGGGCACATTGCATTACAAAATTGATTTCAGACATACCTCCAAAGGAAATGGGCGGCCACCAACTGTGTGTTCAGATCCGAGCTGGTCTATCTTACCAAAGTGAAGTTTGATGTGGTTGGCTCTGCCGGAAGTGGAAGAGAGAGATGCAGACGATCATTGAAGCATGCGGTGTGGGCAGGGAATGTGCTCAATGAAAATTACGTTTGTGGAGATTTGATTTTATCCAAACGATGACTCTTCCTTTCTTTTTATGTCTTTCTTTCTTTTTTATTTAACTTTTTTCTTTCTTTCTTTCATTCTAGCTCTACTTTTTCCTCTTTCTTTCCTACATTTTTTTTCTTTCTTCGTCCTCTTGTTCTATTTTCTATCCTTCTTTTCTCTTTCTTACTTTCTTTCTATCTCTTTCTTTCTTTGCTATTTCGTTCGTTCTTTCTCTCTCTCTCTCTCTTCCTTTTTCTTCTTTCTTCCTTTTCTTTTTTTTCTCTTTTTTATTTCTTTCTCGTGCTTTTTTTCTTTCTTTCTCTTCCCTTTCTATATCTCTCTCTCTCTTTTTTTCTGTCTTATGTATTCTTTGTTTCTTTCTTTCTCTCTCTCCCACACATAAACATAGTCTAAAATTCTTTCTCATTCGCTGTGTCGCTAACATAAAACAGACGACAAAAAAAGTAGCACTAACACATGAAACACTGAACCATAACTTATACGAGCAAAAACACAGCCTAATCAAATAGTTAGAAAAAACTCAAAGATAAAGGCACATTCCTTATTCTTTACTCTAAGACAAATGCGCACATGTGCTACTGCTTCCCTAGTGCCATTAGATCAGCCAGGAAAACCACAATGACTTAGAAGAGTTTAATTCATAACCAGATTGACAAATGGTATGCTTAGGACGTTAACTCTTTCTCTCCTAACTGGCGATACCAGCGTTGATTCCACCAGAATGTGGTAAATAATTACGGAGAGAAAGAGTTAATATGTAATTTATAACGTAAGACTAACCACACACGCACTCTTATCTTTTCGTTCCTCGCCGCTCTTACTCTCTCTCTCTCTCTCTGTCTGTCTCTCTCTCTCTCTCTCACACACACTCACAAAAAGCATATGCAAAAAAAGGTATCTTCTTATTCCTTCAAAATATAAAGCAGATAAATCTTATAGACACAAAGGTCTCTCTTTTTCTTATTCGCTAGAAATTTTTTATATTGATTGTACACATGATTAGATTGAATACACGATTTTACATATGATTAGAATGTATACATGATGTACACATGCTTGAATTGCATACATGATTGTACACATGATTAGAAACTTAAATAACTGTATAAATGATCTTCAACTAGGGCCCTCGGGTCAGATTTGGCCCAATGACGTAATGCAATCCGGACTTTCAACATTTCTGCTCACAAGTGCACGATAAAGCAGATGATAATCGGCTCCATTGGACTTCACAAACCTTTTTTTTTCGCAAATAAAGCCTGAACGCTATGACCTCAGACTGAACAAAATAGGTCAGCACTGGCCTACATAACACCCATTATTGCAATCTATTAAAGACTCTATTAAACTTCGTTATAATCTAAGTTTTTAAAGACAACATGGAGGACTCCTAAATCTTATTACCTGTAGGTGTAAGAGAGGGGGCCACCAGTGAAGGCGAAAGGCTGGTTCTCTGTCTCATTGATAAAGAAAGTGATGTCATTTCCGGTGTTGACAACACTTCCGTTGACCTGGAGATAAAGTGCGCATGTCAGACCTCAGGACTAACATTTAAGATTCATCTACTGATGTTTAGTAAAAAATTAAAGTTCCCCTTTCAGACCTTGCGATCTATGGGGCAGATTATGTTAAGGCCATCTGTTTCTATGCCAACGGTTGACTTTCCCCAACTAAATTCAAGTACCCATTAGAATTGGATGGACTCAGGGGCGCCCTGAGAATCCCGAAATTCAAAATCTCAGTCTTCACCGAAATTCGAACACAGGACCCCGAGCGCTTAACCTTTCAGCCACTGTGCTAGATATCTAGATAATAATTAAGAACGATGAGAGATTAGAAAGACAGCCAATAGAGAAGAGGAGAACTATAAAGGAATAAAGGAAAGATAGAGGAGAAGGACAGAAGAGAGACGATAGAGAGATAGTGAGAAAAAGGGTGTAATAGCAGGGCTAATAGTGAGAGAAAAAAGACCAAAGAGAGATAAGAGAAACAGCTGTTCGAGAGAATAAGAGTAAGAGAGAAGGAGAGAGAGAGAGAGTCATAAGGAAGAAATGGCATTTACTTTTGCCCAACGCTGTATTATTATTGTTATTATTTGTATTATTGGTGACACGTTGAACTGTCTAGTATTGTTACAGCAATGACTGTTGAAAATGTGTTCACATATTTTATCCAATTTATTATTTTTTTCTCACTACTTTTCGAGGTCTAGAAACCCGAAATCTACAACTTCATGCAAGATTTGGGCAAATAATGAATAATGTTACAATGATAGTTGTGTGGCGTGGTTGAGTGGTAAAGCGCTTGGCTTTTCGTACTTAGGGGTGTGAGGTTCAATTCTCGACGAAGACACGGATTTTGAATTTCGGGATTTTAAGGACGCCTCTGAGTCCACACAGTTCTGGGTTCCTAACATTAGTCGGGGAAAAGTAAAGACATTTTGTCGTTCTACTGGCCACACTGTACCCTCTTTAACCATCGGCCCTAGAAATAGATGAGCTCTACATTATCACCCCTATACATCGAAAGTACTGAAAGGGGGTGCTTTATTTTTCTTTTTAACAATGATGGTGGAATCAATGTATATTGATATGTTTAAGTGCCAGATGTCAAGATTGATGTTATGATGAGATTGGGTTGTTCAAACAATGCGTAACTGAAATTCTAGTACTCGTTTAAATTAAATTTCAATTACTCGAACAATTTCGTGATGCCGGGAATACTACTTCAAACTATAAACTCAAAAAAGGAAATATTATTTCAAACTAATATAAAACATTTATTCTAAAACTAGGACTCACTATGATGATTTAGACACTTCATAACGTAGAGTACACTTTAGTTTAAACACATTTCTAGAGTCGTTGATCTCTCTCTCCCTCCCCCGTCTTAATTACTCTTAATATACTCTTAATCTAGGTCTTCCCGCCTTTTTCTGGAACCATCCAATCTTCTCTCGCGCGTCTGGAATTTCCCCACCACTCCTGTTATTTTAAAAATTCCGTCAACAACATACATCTATGACCTTGCAATGCAAATGTTCAATCTAAAAATAAACTAGTGCAAGAACTGCTTTACGTTACGTGACATATATATATATATATGTATTGTTATTGGATAATCACTAATCACAAAACCATGCGCCAATATAATTTAAACTATGTCTAACATCTTCTATAACCACCACACACGATTGTAAAGTATTAAACATCTGAAAATAATGATGTTGAAGAGTTCACTGCAAAAGGTCTCACCCTGTGAGCGTCAATCCTGACGGGTCTAAGGTTTGGGTCAAAGACCAGATTTCGCGGGTTTATATCCACTGGAGATTGATGCTGACCTCTGCTGCACAGCGACCAGTCTTGATTCAATAAGCCCCAGTAGTCAGGACCTTGAAAGTACAGATAGAATACAGACAACATAAAATAACATTACCTTTTAAAAAGTTGTATATTGTTATAATACAATCCAAAACCAGAGCAGGCCTGAGGCATAGGCAGACTAGGCAGCCGCCTAGGGCCTCCGATTGGCTGGGACCTCGCACAGGACTCACATTTTTTTTAGAGATGAGCCATTTAATTATATAAATACAATGTATCTGTCGCGTAGTATAGACAAGTGTTTTTTTCTTTCTCCTAACTCTGTTTTTTTTTATTTCCTCTACTGGTAGTAGGTGTACGGGGCGAGAGTGTCTTGTATTTTTTTGTTGTGAATTGTTTTGCTACGTCAGAAAGTCCGGTGACATCTATGGGTCTTTTTTTGTCATGAGGCAGTTCACCCTCTAGTTTGGTTGTAGCGGACGGTGTGTTGGCTCGTAAAACGTTATTTGTCTGTACCAGTTTCTCGGACTTATTATTCAGTTGGATTTTTGGGACCCCTGTTTAGGGTGAGTTATTCGTTTGTGATATCTATTATTGTATGTTGTATGAGGTTGTCACTATTTCTATTTTTAGTGTAGAAGTTGAGAGTATTGTGTTTATTTCGTTTATAGGGTGCCAGTGTTGGAGTTGTGGGCGTCGCTTGCCGTCTCAGAAATACATATTGCAGTTTTTCATTGTCATTGTCAAATTGGCGATTATCTGAGGCCTAACCTTACTATTACCGAGGTTGGCAGTGTTGTGACGCCAGTCGGTCAGAGTCTGGTGGACCATAAAGCCAGGGTGACAAGTTAGTTGCAGTAGCAAAGGTGCTTAAATTAATTATTGAATATCTTTATATATGCCTATTATATATATATATATATATATATATATATATATATATATATATATATATATATATATATATATATATATATATATATATATATATATATATATATATATATCTAATATATATATTGTCTATTTATCATCCTCATTGTACAGACACATATATGTTTCATACAATTAAATTCATTTATTTTTGTTGTTATTTAAACTATTCACCTAGTTGTTTACTGTATGTACGACTGTGTGTGAGTGATGTTCTTGTCAGGTTGAACCCCGGGACCTTAATAGTATACAGCTAGTTAAAAACGCAAATAAATCCTAAACCTGACAGTATCTATACATACTAAATCTGTGCGATTAGAAATATTTTTACCATTTGTTTTTGTTTAGCTTTAACCTTTCTCAATGCGCTATGACCAGTTAGGAAAGGGGTAGGGAAGAAGGGGGTATCTTGGTGAATGTTTACATGATCTTTTATTTTTTAAGGCATAAAAAAAAGTTCATTTGGGCTCAAGAGTCCTCAACTGAAGTAATTCAACGTATACTACCACATCTGCCAAGTACGATTTCTTTCCCTTTTTCAAGCTACCAAACAAAATAATTAATTAACAATAATTAATTAGCTGATTGGTTAATTTTGTTTTATTAAATCTTGCGTTGTTAGGTAGAAGAGATAAAAGTGCAAAATTTCAGCTTGATCCGAGATTGGGTGTCGGAGAAATAACGTGTACAAACTTTTTACAAGACAGATAGAGAGAGAGATAGAGAGAGAGAGAGTGAGTTGATATAAACTTTGTAATAATATCAGTTACATTATCAACGATGTATTTGTTTTCTGAACTCTAGAGAATTAAAATTAGCGAAAAGATCAATTTTATCCTGGGTTTTTAAAAAATTACTTAAAGTAAAAAAAACAACCACTCGTACTGCTACTATTAGGCCTACTACACACACCAGACAAACACACATAAGCCATACACACACACACACACTCCCAACAGACAAACACACATAAAACAAACACATACGAATTATTTAATCTAAAAGTGCTTTTTTTTTTATTTTTTGCAATATCAACTAATAGAAATGTTCCATTACACAGTTTCACATAACATTCACAGTAGGTTTCCCTTTGATATTAATACACCAAAAAAAAACATTTCCCCATTCGAAACGGGAGACTGTTGCCATGCACGATAGCGCTCAGTGCATCTATACTATGATCTATACTAGTATTAGATAAAAAACTGTTTTTTGTTCTATAAAATGTATTAATGTCACTCTTGTTTCTGTGTGTTAGCTAACCTGATATTCCATAATAGGTCCACCACTGGGACCACAGCGTCTTGCTATCTCCTGAAATGACACACAATGATTTAATTAGCCTATAATCTTATTACTACTTACAGTGCTAACATAACAAAAAGCAAAAAAAAAAAAATAAGAGTAAGAGGACACTATGAGTATCTTTTAAAACTCTTTTCGTAGTAAAGTAACAAAAAATAAAGTTGTTTGAATTTTGAATGTTTTGACTGTAGACAACCAATATCCCTCATTATAGCAACCTCTTCCAAGAATTGCTTGTGCTGTGTAGTTTTATAATATTTTAAGATATGGGGCTGGGTTTTTTGGATCAATGTTACAGTCATCTAATATAGAAGACTAGGTTTTTGTGTCAATGTTACGGTCATCTAATAAATAAGACTACGTTTTCGAATCAATGTTATATCATTGATTCATATCAGATATAGAGCTAGCTTTTTAAGTAATGTTACAGTCATCTAAGACTGTGGTTCTCAAACTGTGGTACGCGGACCCCTAGGGGGTTCGCAATAAGAACATTTGATGTCCTAAGCAAGATGAAAAATGTATACAATTAAAATAACTTCTTCGCTAAAAAAAGCAAGTTAATCCAATCGAATAATTTTGATAATGATCAACTCGCCAGTCACTGCTGTTTAATATTTCTATGATGACCTAAGCAAACAGTTTTTCACTCAAATGGTCCATACTGACCACCAAAACGTATCTGCTAGCTGGCCATCAAGATATAGAATGCTGGTCACTGCTACTTCTGGCTTCCTGTGTCTGGGCTACGACGATTGAATCGTGCTACACATTTAGTACTTAACAAATATATAAATATGACACACAGATTTGAGTCCGATATCAGCAGACATAATAACGTCTGTGTAATGAGAGTAGTACAAGATACAATACTGCATTTACTTCAAGCGTCCAGTTACGAATCATTGGTCAAATAAGAAATGACATGATAATCTTCATAGTAGTTATATAAACATAATCTAACGCACTGAAATATAAAAACATCCGCATCACAGCGTGTAACAAAGGCAACTCTAATACATGTGTACTATTAGAAGTCCAGAAAACTGCTGACTTTGAATTTAATAATTCTGACTTCCTCGTTCTATATCAGAGGTTCCTCGTGCTTTCCCCTTCACAAATGAATCCATACTATACGTCAGCATTTTGAAATATCCACAAACGAACAAGAAGGAGACCACAAATTATGATTATAGTTTTTATATAGCGCCACTTTCATGCTTATAGCATTATTGGTCCAATCTCTTTTGTGGACCAGTGGGGGGGGGGGGGGGGAAAGGGGGTATCTAGGTGCTGCTTTTAGGCGTCCGGTAATCACAACTCAGCCCGAGTCGGGTGTCGAACCTCGAGCCCCCTTCTAGGTAGCCAAGCCAAGTTCAAGCGCACTTGGCCTCTCGACCACGCTTCCCACGGATGCCTGTCTGTCTTTTAGTTAACTGTTGATGATTATGATTACTCAGCAAATGTATGAGTTTCTTGTTCGGGTGTATTCCGGTGCAATAAACACACAAGCAAAACAAGCACCACCGGTTTTAACAATGAAGAGACGAGTCTGAAACTCCGTTGAACAGTTTGAATAATGTTTAATCCACAAAAGGCCACAGTCGATGTCTCTGTGGATAAAATACGTCCTAACCCTATGGAATCCTATCACCAACTGATTTTCTGTCTCTATGAAGCCTCCAACCCAAGTCAAAGTGTCACTAGTCACGTTCAAAATGCGTCTACTATGGTGCGTCTCTACATAACTAAAATTAAAAACTAATTGTCAAACAGGTTACAAAAACAGATTTCCATTTTATAGTCTGCATAATGGGTCATTGTACGAGAGTTGTTGACTGTTTTGCCTTCTTATTTAGATACAACATGGATTCATTGTCGCAAAGAACTTCAGCAAAAATAAAGGAATCGCTGACTAGAAATATGTGCCTCGTTGAACTCACAAACATTGAGCCGGATATAAGTACACTCATAAAAATTCATCAACTCAATGCATGTCATGAATTTCTTAGAATTTGACTTTTGAAAAGTTTTAATCTTAATAAACATTTCTTTAAGGCTTTAAGGTGGTTGGGCGTTGTGCTATCCACAAGCAGTGACGTAGCAGGGTCCCCAAGGACCCTAATTCAGGAACAGGACGAATGTTTCACATAAACTCATCACCTTCACCTCCACATATCCCTTAGTCTGTTGGACCATTGGGGCACCACACAAGATTTGTCAACCGTCTTTCTCCAATTCTCTCTGTCTTTTGCTTTGGATAATGCCTCTTTCAATGGCAGGCCCGTCTGTTCTTTTATGTTGTCTTCCCCATCGCTTTCTCTGCCTCTTCTTCTTTTCCTTCCCTGGAGGAAGGTCTTTGCAAGCCCCCGAAGACCTTGTAATATGGCCATAGACTTATTGCTTACCTCCTTCAATCGTAACGACTATAGTTTATCTCGAACCTTTTTTTCACGTGACTGTGGAGCCCTACTTTGGAGAGACACTCCCGTCCACAAATATCGCAGGTTAAGGTGGCTTTCACTTTGGTGGTAGAGGATCCGGCCATTTTCCGTATGGCACGCTTTTCTTCCAGAGCTCAAATAATTTTAGTGTGTAATTTGCTTTTTTTTTATATTGAAGAGGTATTTTTAGCATTAAACCCCTCTGAATGGGGGTTTAAACTCAAAACCCCATTTGGCAACGCTCATAGCATTTTGAGTGCGTAATTTGCTTTTTTTCTTACACTGAAGATGTATTTTTTAGCCTCAAACCCCCCTGGCGGGGGGTTTAAACTCAAAACCCCTTTGGCTGCGTTCATAGATTTTAGTGTGAGTAATTTGCTTTTATTTATATTGAAGAGGTACTTTTTAGCTTCAAACTCCACTGGAGGGGAGTTTAAACTCAAAACCCCTTTGACTACACTCAAAACATTTTGAGTGTATAATTTGCTTTGTTTTTATGATTAAAGAGGTATTTTTTTTACTTTCAAACCCCGCTGAAGTGGGGTTTAAACTAAAAACTAAGTCAAAACCCATTTAGCTACGCTCATAACATTTTGAGTGCGTAATTAACTTATTTTTATATTGAAGAGTGGGTTAATCGTAAATTTTGGAGGGGGTTTTAAAATCAAAATCTCCCTTAACTGTGCTCTTGAAATTAGGGGATTTTCGTTTGCATTTTTGTTTTTTTTTTGTTTTATAGAAGAGGGGGGGGGTAACTGCAAAAACCCCAAGTAGGGGGTTTAAAACTCAAAACCCCTAGTAGGGGGTTTTAAACTCAAAACCCCTGGTAGGGGTTTTTAAACGCAAAACCCCTGGTAGGGGGTTTTAAACTCAAAACCCCATTGGTTGTGCTGGCGCAATTGATGGTTTAGTATTAAAATCTCACCTAAAATAAACAAAATCAAAGCAAAAAATCATTCACTAAATTCCTATCCCCCAGGGGGGGGGATTTCATTTCAGGGGGGGGGGGTTGCCACCCCCCCTGACTACGCCCATGCTTTGAATGATTGGAAGAAGTCTTCGTCAAGTAGTCGGTGACATGCGTGTTTATCAACATTGTAGATTTGCTACTAAAATGTATATGTACATTAATGTGCATTATGTATTAGCGACTCGTTAGCCGAGAGTCTCACACTTTTGGGAGCTTTCAATAGTTTACCATATTAATAGAGCTATGTAAGAGGTCTTCTCATGATATTGATTAATGTATCTTAACCAGTAAATACATACTGTAATATTCAAGAAAGCAATAACAATTAAGTTTAAAAAAAAAATTCTAATAGAGAACTTCCACATTGTTTACAAATTTGTCATTATTAATAATATTATTATTATTTAAAAAAACCCAAAATCACTAACAATTACAAAGTTAATGAAACGCTGTTCTCATAATTTTACGGTTACCTCCCTTTGATAACTTTCCAACAACTGCAATTAGATTTACATCAATTTGGCATTTTGCTCTTTTGATAACTTACGCATGAAAAACTAAAGAACAATAAATAAATATACAAATGTTTGGGTTAGGAAAAAAAACATACGGTCTCGAACAAGTGACTATCTATGTTTACTTATATTTACTATTTTATTTACTATTTAAGTTTAAGTCAATCAAGTTTTATACTTTTGTTTAATTCATTACCAGGGGCGGACTGGCTATATGGGCAAACGAGCAAATGCCCGGTGGGCCGGTACCAAATGGGCCGGTCTGGTAGCGACCAACCGGAGGATTTCCAGCTACCCGTCGCCTCAGCGTGGCCCTCCGGTGGAAACATCCAGAGGTGGATCTGGACAGGCTAAGTACGAGTAGCGAACCAGGCCTTCTAGCAGGTCTCCCTGGGTGAGCTTTTGTTTTTTTTATCTCACTCGGGGTGGGGATGGAACAAGTAACCTGCAACCCAGTCCAAAAAGTCCGCCACGCCGTTCCACAAAGGGGGTCGTCATCAGTACCAGGAGCCTGGAGTGGCGACCCTCGCACGGAACTGTGGCGGTTACAGTATAGGAATATGAGACAAGCTCCCCGCAGTTAGCGCTGTTCTCGACCACTTATAGCGGGTGGGCTGAGAGCGAGGACGGTGCGCTGTGTACACGGCACGGCCCGGTTTTACCAGTCAGTCAACCGATATGGTCGTTTACCGTTGGGTGCCCTCAGACAGGACAGGGGTGAAGAACCCCATGTCCAGGCCTGGTGGTTGGATAAAAGCCTTTCTAACCATCAACGGGATAATGGCGCCTCCGGCGCCGATTCCCTACTGGACTTCATCGAAGGTAGCGACCAAAGAAAAAAAATCAATAAAGACAACTTAAAAAAAAAAGTGACAGCAGCAAGACACAAAGGCCCGAACACGTTTTCTTATTGTTGTTTTTTTTTTTAAATTATTATTACAATTAATTTTGTTTGAAATTCAACAAGAATATAATTTTAAGAATTACACTATACACTGTACGTATTATCATTTGTAAAACGTTAGACCGTACTTTCTGCTATGCATGAGCGGCATGGCCTTCAACACTACTTTGATGTCTTCGAGACTGTGTTGGCCTGGTCATTTTGCATGGGCCTTTGATGGCACTCCTATTATCGTTTTGCTCCTTCCCTTACCCGTTTTTTGATGGTTCCATGAAAGTTAACGAAAAAGAGGGATGGGAGAGGATAAGTTAGAAAACATTGATATTATGCGGCAAAAGGGGAGACAATTAGCTCTTTAACAAAACACATACACACAGCCGCGAAATTGCAAACCACCCAACTTATTCATAGCTCAATATGGGTATAAAGTTCTACTTTCTGCGATTTGATAAGAAAAAGCAAGTTTCTCGTTGTTTATTTGTAATAACATAGATCTAAATGGTATCTAAAAATACTACACTTAAGGCTTACAAAAAAAAAATAATTATTTAATTAAAACATAAATCTAGACCTAAATCAATTTTATACCGTTGTGATTAACTTCAAACTTATGCTTAGTAGGAAGTCATTGATGATGAAAATTATTACAATAATTACAATAATTTATTTTATTTAGCGCTGTCACATCCGATATTTAATGAAAGGAGATTTAGAATCCTTTATATTTTAAATAATATATTCATATACAAATCTCGTTTTTGAGAATGTACTAGGACGAAGCAAGAGCTTTTCACCTTTAGAAGTACCTCTCTAACCGTTCTGCTTTCTCTTATCTTTTAAAGGAATATATATAGTTCGTCCATCGTAGTTCAATTATGACCACTTAGTCATCCAGGGGGCTGAGGGCTTTGCACTGGGGTTTTATGTCTCTTCGTATGGCTGGTGAGACCCATGTGAGCCCGGAATGTTCGGTAGCACACTAGGCAGGTTATTCCAGTTGGAGCTAGTGTCATTGGCCTTGCTTTTCTTCTCTGGCGTTTTTCTTCTGCCAGCGTTGTTCTCTTTTCCTCAGCAACCTGTGCGCCGGTTTTCACAGCGCGACGTCATGATGCTTTGTCATGTGCCTCTGTCTCCCAGGTGGATGGGTATATGCTGAACGCCTTCAGAGAAGCTTTGAGGGTGTCCCTGAAGCATTTTCTTTGACCACCTTAAGAGCGCTTTCCTTCGCTTAGTTGGCCATACAAGAGTCGTTTAGGGATGCGGTGGTCTTCCATTCTGCATACGTGTCCTGCCGATTGCAGCTGGGACTGCATCAGGGTGGGTGGATGTTTTGCAGACCCGCTCTTTGAAGGACTTCAGTATCTGGTATTTTGTCTTGCCATTTGACATTCAGTATTTTTCACAGACATGTCACGTGGAAGTGATTCAGTTTCTTTGCATGTTAACTGTAAACTATCCATGTTTCTGAGGCATAGAGCAATGTAGGGAGGACGACGACTCGATAGACCCCTAGTTTTGTTTTTGTGGTGATACCACTTTAAAGGAATGGGTTGTCAGGCAGGAAAACCAATGATTTAGCATATTTTAAGTTACAGATCAACATGCATGACTAGATAGACACGTGAAATGCGTAGGACCTAATTATTTTATTTTTCTGAAGAAACGTCTGTAATCTATAAGTAATACCAAAAAGTTTGAAATTCATTAAGGCTGCTATTGTAGTGTTTATAGTTTTCAGATTACATACATGTAGATCTATAAATAGAATACATTATGTAAGCCTACGAAAGCATAGATCCAGTTTTAGATGCGTTATCTTTAAATATTTTGAATAAAATTAGGCTTACACCTATGATAAAACACATGGGCGTAGCCGAGAGGGGAGGAATTCAAACCATCACTAGCCTCAGATCTCATTGTCTGAAAGAGAAACTTTACTTACTTCCGCAGTGCAGCCAACTTAAGCAAACTATAGTCACCAAATTTCATGAGCGTAGCCAAAAGTGGTTTTGTGGTCCCCCCCCCCCTTTTTTTTTTCCAATACAAAAGTAAAGCATTTTACCAATTTCTACCAGTCGCTGGACTCCAGTGAATAGAAGATTTAGATTTTGATTTTTTTAGCGAAGAGTAGCAGGCTAATTGCACTGTAGATACCTCAGAATATGCATTTTTAAAGCTTAAAATAACGGAAATAATGCTTGGATTCGGGGCTTCGCCTCGGACCCCACACTCCCCCAGACTTCCTAACTGTAGCTGTCCCTTGGCGGTGTGTACTACCTTTCACTAATTATAGGAAGAGAGTATTCTAGAGTAGAAAAAACGTGTAAAAGAATGAAAGATAAGAATGTAATGAATATTAATTCCATATACACACACTAATATATATATATATATATATATATATATATATATATATATATATATATATATATATACATAAATTGCAGAGGGGGGTTATATATATATATATATATAAATTGCGGAGGGGGGTTTAACCCCTCCCCACACACACACCGAACAACTATGACATGCCATTTGTGGGCCGGTTTATATGGTAATGCCCGGGCCGATTTTGATACCCAGTCCGCCCATGTTCATTAAATTTAATATCTGTAAAATGTGGAAGTTTCTGTTATAAGAAAACAAGGTTACAAAGACAGTTTGTGTAGAAACACAAACTCAAAATCGGCCCCCGAAGTGGTCCACCCAGGCAGGCTTCAATATTTTCAGAAAGAACATCCGAATGAAATTATATCAAAGACAAATGACAGATAAAAATGGAAAAAAGAAGGTTGACAGATCTTGTGTAGTGCCCCAACGGTCCAGCAGATCAAAGGATAGGTGAAAGTGAATGTAAAGTTAGATGTGAACCTGGCCTAACTAGTACCCCTTTCAGACTTTCTGGTCTATAGGGCAGATGATGGGCTCATCTGTTTTTGTGGCCTGCGGTTAACGAGGGTGCAGCCAGCACAACGACCAACCACCTTTACTTTTCCCCAACTAATGTCAGGTACCCATTAGAGCTGGGTGGACTCAGAGGCGCCCAGAGATTCAGAAGTTGAAAATCCCAGTCTTCACCAGGATTCAAACCCGGGACCCCCGGTTCGGAAGCCAAGCGCTTTACCGCTCAGCCACCGCGCCTCCCCTGGCCTAACTGATGTCTTATAATTGATCTAATTGTTTAGAAAAGGCTCAAATCTCTTATTCTTTTGTTTTTTATTATCTCCTCTTCTAGAGAAAGGTCATCTTGAATTGTGGATCCCAGATAGCAGAATTCGTTTACGGCATCCAGCTATGAGGATGGAGGGTGGTGCTGTAGCATGTGGTCCCATAACATTTGTTTTCTTCGTACTAATAGTTAAGCCATATTCCTTACAGGCCAGAGAGAAGCGGGACATTAGTAACTGAAGTTCATCTTCTGAGTGTGCCACCACCGCTGCGTCGTCTGCGAAGAGCATACCTCTAATGAGGGTTGTTCTGGTTTTAGTTTTGGCCCTCAGTCTAGCAATATTTAGAAGTTTGCGTGGAATCTGGAATGAAGATATATGTCTTCGGTGGATTTGTCAAACGCGTGGTGGATTAGCATTGAGAAGAGTATTCCAAAGAGGGTTGGGGCCAGGACACATCCTTGTTTGACTCCGCTGTTTATATTGAAACTATCGGAGCAGGCGCCGTTGAACGGCACTGTACCCATCATATTTTGGTGGAAAGAGACAATAATGTTTAGTAGCTTGGGTGGACAGCCTATTAACTGTAAGATTTTAAAGAGGCCTTCTCTACTGACTAGATCAGCGGTTCTCAACCTTTTAAGCTCGGCGACCCCTTTTTACTATCCCCCACTCTGCCGCGACCACCACCTACCCTCACACATACAGCAATAGAAGCGTAGACAAAAACTTTCCACATTTTGATGGTCTTAGGCAACCCCTGGTAAATCGTCGCGACCCACAGGTTGAGAACCCCTGGACTAGATCAAAAGCCGTTGTCAGGTCGATGAATGCGATGTACAAAGGCATTATTTGCTCTCTGAACTTTGCCTCAAGTTGGTGACCCTAATTACCAATGATTACTTAACTAATAGGTTAATTTTTTTTTTACTGATTCATATTTTGTCAGGTACCACAATAAATTTTGTAAAGTTTCGACTCGATCCGATATTGGAGGTTTGAAAAAGTAACGTGTACAAAAATTGTACCAGACAGACAAACAGACAGAGTGAGTTGATAAAAGATATATTTAGTTTTTAATGTAGTTTATTTATTTCCGAAATAGATAAAGAATCCTTATTGTCACTTTCCTATATCTTCGTTTACTAAATTTATTTTTACCTTAACTTTTTTGTTTAGATTTGCTAGTCTAAATTTTATAGGCTATTACATCAGCAATATTAAACTCCAGGGACATATTATCTGGATGTTTGGGACATTTTATCTGGGACGTGAGGGAAATTTTATCTGATCCATTTCGGCAATGAATCGAAACTATTCAGTTGATATATGCCAGGAGTTCACACGTTGATAAGCCTGTTTCAAAACAAGTTTAGTAAAGGTTTTTTGAAATCAATGAATTACGCACGTCCAACAAACTGTCGGTCTGGGTTTAGTTTTGTTAAATCCATTTGTTCTATCTTTGTGCTCGTTGGACGGTCTGTTGTTTGCTTGTGTTTCTTTCAGTGCTGCGTGTCCGCTTATCAATCAATGCGACTACTGTCTATCTCGCGAGTTTGCTTAAGGGTCTATCTTCTAATGTATCTGTCTGTCAGTCCGTCCTTCTTTCAGCCGGAAGGGGAGGGGGGTTGTCACGGGTAGTCTCAAAACGACAATGATTATAAGTTCATGATTGTATCGTGATAATAATAATTTTAAATTTATTTATTTTAAAAGATCAGCAATAATAATAATAATAATAATAATAATAATATAAGTAATAATATAAATAATAATTACAATTGGGGGGAGGTGGATTTGAGGGGTGGAAGGAGAGATTCTCTCTGGATAAGCATCTGCCGAATTCGAGTCTCGTTTTTCGAGAGAGATAAGTGGATAATAAGGAACATTATATCAAAATAGAGAAAGCTGTTGCCAAATCAGAGAGAACATTTTTTTAGTTTTATGTAGTCTGTCTGTCCGTCCAGTTCAAATAGTAGTCGTACTGGAAAAGATATTGAGAATCCTAAATCATGATATTTTAGATGTTACAAAGTTTTAGTGTAACAGTGTATAGAGTGATTAGGGAAAGTCTGAATTGTTGGGAACTAAAAAGCCGTCTTTTGTGTTGCCTTAAGACTGTAGTAGGAATCTGAACTGTTCTTTCCTCTATACCAGCGGTTCTCAACCTTTTAAGCTCGGCGACCCCTTTTTACAATCCCAACTCTGCCGCGACCCCCCCCCCCGCATACACACACAGCAATAGAAGAGTAGACAAAAACAATCCATATTTTCAATGGTCATAGGCGACCCCTGGCAAATCGTTAATCGACCCCCAAGGGGGTCGCGACCCACAGGTTGAGAACCCCTGCTCTATACAGTCTTCCTGTCCTTGTTCAATAGTGCTCTCGTAAGCACCACAAACACTGGTGCAATGGAGTGTTACAACAGTTTTAATTACATTTAAGTATAATTTGTCATCAGTGCATCTACAATAAAGAAACGCCCATGTACCTTAGTGAACTGATCAATCCATATGTCCCTCTGAGAAAACACTGTGGACTCAACGCTTCTAGTGGTGCCACGTTTCTCCCTCAAAAGTTACGGTTTGCGGGCTTTTTTAGTACACGGACCAAAGGTTTGGAACTCACTCCCCATTGATCACAGACAGACAACATGCTACACTACATTCAAGAAGATCATTAAGACCTATCTGTTCAAAACTTTTCTAGATTAAGTTTGTCATTTTAGCTCTGATGTTTATGTTTGTAATGTTATCACAGCGCCTTGAGCCTACATCAGGTTTATTAATAATAATAATAATAATAATAATAATAATCTTTATAATCCGTACGGAAATTTGTCTTACAATTTGTGCATTACACCAAACAAAAAACATTATAACTATAAGAAACCAAAGTGTACTTTCACACCAGACCCACTTATAATTAACATGTGACAATGTTTATATCAGATTGTTCTGTAAATTAAATAATTGGTTATGCCTGCGTTGGAGGTGGCAAAATATGTAGGTCACAGCTGGGACTGCGTAGCCTTGGGATATACTGTATTTATCATTAATGTTCGGACTCGAAGACAAGCCTTATTATTAATACATTAAATTATCATTATTATTATTTATATTTAACCTTAATGGGGGTATGGGCCGGGACACCCCAAAAAGACTTAATTAAGCTTCACAATTCATCAGCGAATAGGTCAAGGTAAAACTTACCTAAAACAGTGGTAAAGGTGGAAAAGACATAGATGGATCTCAAAATATATTCCACTCTCATAGTCATTTTCTACACCCTGCACCCAGCGCCCGCACTGTGAGCCGATCACACAACAAGCCCCGTGCACTCAGCGCCCATGACGCTGGCCCTGACATGTGCTGCGGGAATATGCCAAGTCAGATGTGTTAGTATAGGTGTTAAAATGTGTCCGCGGAAAAAAGGAAGGGCTGAGTCAAATAGTGTCCTCTGTAGCCTAGTGTTGTTCTCATGATCCTGTCTGTTATCTATTGTGTGTCTCCGGACTTTCGATCTGACTTAAACATTGATTGATTTTCCTATAAAGAAAGAAAGAAAAATAAAATGATATCAAGTATGCTGCATACACAAATTTTGCTCTGTTACGGCAACAATAAGAATCGAAGAATCGAATCAGAGTTGAAGACATAAATCATGATAGCTTTCAATGTGCTTTTATTTTTACATCCCTGATCTAAGATTGGTTAAGCGCTGGGTTTCCAAACCGAGGCGTCTAGAGTTCGAATTCAAATTGTTTTAGAACCCCCCCCCCTCCCTGAATCCACTCAACTCTTATTATGTCTTATGGGTACATGTATAAAATGGAGAAGTAAAGTCGGTTGGTCACATGACTCCCTTATTAAGAATAGAACATAGAAACAGATTAGCTTTACATCTGTATCTATAGATCGTAATGTTTGAAAGGGTGAATATTTAGGATCTTTTCAGTTTTTCAAGTGACCATCTTTATCAAAATAATTTTCTGAGACAAAACAACACTGTGTGCCATTTTATCGTGTCACGTGCTTCCAATCTGTCTGTTTCAAATAAAGCCCAACTTCCTTCAACTGTTTCGCTTTTTATCTTTTCTTGCATTGAACATTTCAGAAAAATCCACGCCCAGTGCATACAAAAAATAGTTTTGTGATTATTAGTAAAACAAGTTTATTAAAAAAAAAGGTTAACAGTGTTGTCAGAATATAAAGAGATAGTCTACAGTAAAAGTCTTAGTGTCCATGACATATATATACAGTTGTGTGAGTTTGTGAAAGGGGCGTGGTGGCTTAGATGTAACGAATTTGGATTCCGAAAGAGTGGTCTCGGGTTCAGGTCTCGGTTGAAACTGTTATTTTAAATTTGGGATTTTTAGGATGCCACTGAGTCGACCCAACTCTAATGGGTAACTTTTAGTTGGGGAAAGTAAATGCGGTTGATCTTTATGATGGTGGTGGCTTAGATGTAACGCACTTGGATTCCGAAACGAGTGGTCTCGGGTCGAGTCTCGGTTAAAACTGTTATTATTATTATAACTTTTATATAGCGTTACTTTCATGCTTATAACATGCTCAGAGCGCTTTTTTTTCAATCTCATTTGTGGACCAGTGGGGGGGGGGGGGGGGAGAGGAGGTATCTAGGAGTTGGTTTTCCGTGCTGCCTTTAGGCGCTCAGTAAACACAACTCTGTCCGAGTCGGGTGTCGAACCTCGAGCCCCCTTTTAGATAGCCAAGCCAAGCCAAGTTCAAGCGCACTTCGCCTCTCGACCACGCTTATTTAAAATGCAGGATTTTTAGGACGCCACTGAGTCGACCCAACTCTTATGGGTAACTTTTAGTTGGGGAAAGTAAATGCGGTTGGTCGTTATGCTGGCCATATGACACCCTCGTTAACCGTCGACCATAGAAACAGATGAGCTTTACATCATCTGCCCTATAGATCGCGTGGTCTGAAAGTTGAACTTTAAAAAAAATCTTTTATGTGTATGTGTGTGAGTATGAGTACAGTTGTGTTGCTGGCTTGGGAGATTAGAAGTCCGAACTACCCTACGTAACCAAGAGGTGTCGAACTTGTTTTTAAAGTGACTTTAATCTGTTGAGTTATTGTTTAGAATGAAATGGAGTAGATAAAAAATTTACTTAACAAATTTTTTTTTACGATACGTCAAAGGCGTCTTTATAAGTAATGTTATAAATTACTTTAAATTTAGAAAAGAAAGGCAGCTATAGACTAGGTCGAGAGTGGGTTAGAGAGTATGTGGCTGTGTGAATGTGTGAGATGTTTAACGATACAGTGGAGATTAGGTTGTTAATCCTGAACGTGACGTCATCAAACTTTAATTAACTTGGGCCTGTCCATTACCTTCTGATCTTATGGTGATGAGATTCTAAGCTCAGCTGCCCAGTGGCGTCAGTGGGAGAATAGTTTTTTCCACAACATTTCCGAAATACTTATGAGGGCCCACAGGGTCCTCCCAAGAGTTTAACTTTGTTGTTTTTCCAAAACAAAACAAATATTAATTTGTGTTAATTTCGTTTCTTTTTAACTTGTAGTCGACACTTTTGTACAGACAAATCTAAACACAGTACACACACACAGCACGTACATATTTTGCTTCAATACCAAGTCTATGCAGTGAATCATTTCTTAAGATGGGCTTGCGACCAAACACAACTTGATATCTAGCTAGAATTCCGAAGAAACTGTTCGAGCCACTTGATCCAATGAAGCCTCTCGTATAAAGGATGTCGAATGCGACAAATAATAAATAAATGAAGCTAAAAAATTAAAGATTGCTTGACGGATGGGGGGAGAGGGGGGGGGTTAAATAAGAGAAGAAGAGAGACGGAAGAAGAGAGACGGGAGAAGAGGCTTTAAGGCACTTAAGGATTTATAATAAACTGTCAGTAAGAGATCACACTCTTCTTTCTATCACCCCACAACCCTTTCTTTTTCTCTTTCTCTTCTTTCTCTCTAATCCCAAATTGTCATTCTCGTTTTTTTTTTTTGGCCTCGATCTCCTTTTCTCCTCTCTCTTTCTCTAATTCTCTCTCGTTTTCTCCTCTGTTCATGCTTTCTCTCTTTCCTTCTTTTTGTCTTTCTCTCTCTGTCTTTCTCTCACTCATTAATTCTACTTCTCATTCTCTCTGCTTCTCTGTTTTAATCTTCTCTCTCTCCCTCTCTCCATCTCTCTCTCCCTCTCTCTCTCTCTCTCTCTCCCTGTTTTTCCTTGTGTTTCTCTCCTCATTTGTAAATATGTTATGCAATGAACTAAAAATAATGTGCAGGTTCTAATAGTGAAATAATGTGTAGTAGTGAAATAATGTGTAGTAGTGAAATAATGTGTAATAGTGAAATAATGTGAATAGTGAAATAATGTGAATAGTGAAATAATGTGTAATAGTGAAATAATATGTAATAGTGAAATAATATGCAATAGTGAAATAATATGCAATAGTGAAATAATGTGTAATAGTGAAATAATGTGTAATAGTGAAATAATATGTAATAGTAAAATAATGTGTAATAGTGAAATAATGTGTAATAGTAAAATAATGTGTAATAGTGAAATAATGTGTAATAGTGAAATAATGTGTAATAGTGAAATAATGTGTAATAGTGAAATAATGTGTAATAGTAAAATAATGTGTAATAGTGAAATAATGTGTAATAGTAAAATAATGTGTAATAGTAAAATAATGTGTAATAGTGAAATAATGTGTAATAGTGAAATAATGTGTAATAGTGAAAATAATAATATGCATAAGTTTGAGAATAAACAAGAAAAACAAAAAATTCTTTAAAAAAAACAACAAAGCTTATACGAGGTGTAATTGTATCAATTAGTTTGGATCAGTCATATCATTAAATTTGTAATAGATCTAGTTCTAGACCAACAACAGTAAATTTGTGCGATTAATAATATTTTTAACAATTGGTTAGCGCTATTTTATGCGTTTTGGCTTTCTCTATACGCTATGATCCTATCACTTGTCTCACTGCGCTATGATCCTATCACTTGTCTCACTGCGCTATGATCCTATCACTTGTCTCACTACGCTATGATCCTATCACTTGTCTCACTGCGCTATGATCCTATCACTTGTCTCACTACGCTATGATCCTATCACTTGTCTCACTGCGCTATGATCCTATCACTTGTCTGGACCAGTTGGGAAAATGAAGGGGGGGGGGGAAGTAAGGGGTATCTGGGTGGATTTTACTAGAATTGGTTTTTAAAAGCATAAAAAAAGGTGGGGGGGGGGTGATAATTATTCAAGAGATAAAGTGAGAGAAAGAGGGAGAGAACGAAAGAGAGAGAAAGATGGAGAGAACGAAAGAGAGAGAGAGAAAGAGGGAGAGAACAAAAGAGAGAGAAAGAGGGAGAGAACAAAAGAGAGAGAAAGAGGGAGAGAACGAAAGAGAGAGAGAGAAAGAGGGAGAGAACCAAAGAGAGAGAGAGAAAGAGGGAGAGAACAAAAGAGAGAAAGAGAAAGAGGGAGAGAACAAAAGAGAGAGAGAGAAAGAGGGAGAGAACAAAAGAGAGAGAGAGAAAGAGGGGAGAGAACAAAAGAGAGAGAGAGAAAGAGGGAGAGAACGAAAGAGAGAGAAAGAGGGAGACAACGAAATATAGAGAAAGAGGGAGAGAACAAAAGAGAGAGAAAGAGGGAGAGAACAAAAGAGAGAGAAAGAGGGAGAGAACGAAAGAGAGAGAAAGAGGGAGAGAACGAAAGAGAGAGAAAGAGGGAGAGAACGAAAGAGAGAGAAAGAGGGAGAGAACGATAGAGAGAGAGAGAAAGAGGGAGAAAACGAAAGAGAGAGAAAGAGGGAGAGAACGAAAGAGAGAGAAAGAGGGAGAGAACGAAAGAGAGAGAGAGAGGGAGAGAACAAAAGAGAGAGAAAGAGGGAGAGAACAAAAGAGAGAGAGAGAAAGAGGGTGAGAACAAAATAGAGAGAGAGAAAGAGGGTGAGAACAAAATAGAGAGATAGAAAGAGGGAGAGAACCAAAGAGAGAGAGAGAAAGAGGGAGAGAACAAAAGAGAGAAAGAGAAAGAGAAATAGAACAAAAGAGAGAGAGAGAAAGAGGGAGAGAACAAAAGAGAGAAAGAGAAAGAGAAAGAGAACAAAAGAGAGAGAGAGAAAGAGGGAGAGAACAAAAGAGAGAGAGAGAAAGAGGGAGAGAACAAAAGAGAGAGAAAGAGGGAGAGAACAAAAGAGAGAGAAAGAGGGAGAGAACGAAAGAGAGAGAGAGAAAGAGGGTGAGAACAAAATAGAGAGATAGAAAGAGGGAGAGAACCAAAGAGAGAGAGAGAAAGAGGGAGAGAACAAAAGAGAGCGATAGAAAGAGGGAGAGAACCAAAGAGAGAGAGAGAAAGAGGGAGAGAACAAAAGAGAGAAAGAGAAAGAAATAGAACAAAAGAGAGAGAGAGAAAGAGGGAGAGAACAAAAGAGAGAAAGAGAAAGAGAAATAGAACAAAAGAGAGAGAGAGAGAAAGAGGGAGAGAACAAAAGAGAGAGAGAGAAAGAGGGAGAGAACAAAAGAGAGAGAGAGAAAGAGGGAGAGAACGAAAGAGAGAGAGAGAAAGAGGGTGAGAACAAAATAGAGAGATAGAAAGAGGGAGAGAACCAAAGAGAGAGAGAGAAAGAGGGAGAGAACAAAAGAGAGAAAGAGAAAGAGAAATAGAACAAAAGAGAGAGAGAGAAAGAGGGAGAGAACAAAAGAGAGAAAGAGAAAGAGAAAGAGAACAAAAGAGAGAGAGAGAGAAAGAGGGAGAGAACAAAAGAGAGAGAGAGAAAGAGGGAGAGAACAAAAGAGAGAGAAAGAGGGAGAGAACAAAAGAGAGAGAAAGAGGGAGAGAACGAAAGAGAGAGAGAGAAAGAGGGTGAGAACAAAAGAGAGGGATAGAAAGAGGGAGAGAACCAAAGAGAGAGAGAGAAAGAGGGAGAGAACAAAAGAGAGCGATAGAAAGAGGGAGAGAACCAAAGAGAGAGAGAGAAAGAGGGAGAGAACAAAAGAGAGAAAGAGAAAGAGAAATAGAACAAAAGAGAGAGAGAGAAAGAGGGAGAGAACAAAAGAGAGAAAGAGAAAGAGAAATAGAACAAAAGAGAGAGAGAGAAAGAGGGAGAGAACAAAAGAGAGAGAGAGAAAGAGGGGAGAGAACAAAAGAGAGAGAGAGAAAGAGGGAGAGAACGAAAGAGAGAGAAAGAGGGAGACAACGAAATATAGAGAAAGAGGGAGAGAACAAAAGAGAGAGAAAGAGGGAGAGAACAAAAGAGAGAGAAAGAGGGAGAGAACAAAAGAGAGAGAAAGAGGGAGAGAACGAAAGAGAGAGAAAGAGGGAGAAAACGAAAGAGAGAGAAAGAGGAAGAGAACGAAAGAGAGAGAAAGAGGGAGAGAACGAAAGAGAGAGAAAGAGGGAGAGAACGATAGAGAGAGAGAGAAAGAGGGAGAAAACGAAAGAGAGAGAAAGAGGGAGAGAACGAAAGAGAGAGAGAGAAAGAGGGTGAGAACAAAAGAGAGAGATCGAAAGAGGGAGAGAACCAAAGAGAGAGAGAGAGAAAGAGGGAGAGAACAAAAGAGAGAAAGAGAAATAGAACAAAAGAGAGAGAGAGAAAGAGGGAGAGAACAAAAGAGAGAAAGAGAAAGAGAAATAGAACAAAAGAGAGAGAAAGAGGGAGAGAACAAAAGAGAGAGAGAGAAAGAGGGAGAGAACAAAAGAGAGAGAGAGAAAGAGGGGAGAGAACAAAAGAGAGAGAGAGAAAGAGGGAGAGAACAAAAGATAGAGAGAGAAAGAGGGAGAGAATGAAAGAGAGAGAGAAAGAGGGGGAGAACGAAAGAGAGAGAAAGAGGGAGAGAACGAAAGAGGGAGAGAACGAAAGAGAGAGAAAGAGGGAGAGAATGAAAGAGAGAGAACGAGGGAGAGAACGTAAGAGAGAGAACAGTATAAGTAAAATAAGAGTCTAAAACTGAAAGAATGGAAATAGAGGTTTCTAATCAGCTATTTTAAACAAAACTGTTCCAGCACTAATAATAGAATAGAGCTTTTCAACAATACACACCTCAATGTCATATCAGACTATCTTTGCTCTAGTCCAAAAACAATAACACCCCCCCCCCCCCCACAAAAAAAAAAAAACTATTGGTAGACCAGGGTTCTTTATATATTTTTTTTTTCTATCTATAATTTGTCTCTCCCTAAAACATTAATTTACCATTTTTTTCTTTTTCCCTTTTCCCGGAAGCTGCCAAGGGCTGTGGATAAAATCAGGGGCGTTAATTGAGTAATTAAGGCCCGCGCTTCGGAGTAGCCTGCCCCTTTGTGTTATTGCCTCTTCATTCTTAAAAAGCTAGTGGCTGTTGGTAGCAGTTAGGACAACATAGGAATATTCTATTACCATATACAACTGGTTACTCGTTTAACCTTGTAGCCAAAGATATTTATAACAGAGATAAACTCAAAACAAATTTCGCTTAAGAGACTTCATCGACAATATTGTAAAACAATTATATTATTGCATAATACAATATAGTTCGATATAAAACTATTTAAGCAATAGAATACAATAACAAAGTGTGTTTTTTTTTAAATTATTTTTCGAATGTTCCTTCAGATGTACAAATTTAAGTTAGATTAAAGTTCTCCCTTTCAGACCTTGCAGCTTATAGGGCAGATGATGTAAAGGTCATCTGTTTCCCTGGCCCACGGTTTACGAGGGTGTCATGTGGCCAGCACGACGACCAACCACCTTTACATTTCCCCAACTGTTAGGTACCCATTAGAGCTGGGTAGACTCTGAGGCGCCATAAAAATACAGCAAAATAAAAAATCCTAGTCTTCACATGAATTCCAACCCGGGATCCTCGGTTCGGAAGATAAGGCCTTTACCACTTAGCAACCGCGCCTCCAATTACATGTACATCTCAGCCCAAACCCCCTGCAGGGATGGCGCAATATGTAGGTCATGCTCTTCAACAGGCCACTCAACTAACCACAAGAGGAAGGTCCTACTTTTCATCAGGTCATTCGTCTAAATACAGGCTTTCAACAACCATCACGATACGGCACTCTCCTGACAAGAATCCCAAGTAAAAGTTTAGAAAAGATCATACAAATTACATTCATTATTTAAGGCCCAATATATATTTCATAATTAAACGTAGACACGAAAGGGTGTTACAAAGTATGACAGTGTTTGCATCTCTGGAACTGGACATAACTTTTGCCCGGGTGAGGGTTGTGGGCGGGGGGGGGGTCAACCCCATTAAGGAAATGGAGGACATCGTCACTAAGTCAAACCATACTTTGTCCAGAAACGTGCAGAACAGAAAATCGTATCTAGTCACGCCAGGTTCCTTTTAGCGTGGACCTTCTTTCAGGGACCACCTCCTGTTCCACGCTGACCAGCCGATTCTAAACTTTTAATGGATTAGTGGCACTTCTGAGTTCACAAGACTTAGACGCGCTTAATTTCGTCAAGCTCATTTACCTTTGTTTCTTAAAAAATTTCATCCATTTTTTTTTTGTATTTACGGAATGGGCTAATGGGCATAACTCTTAACGTATAAACTAAAGATCTTTAAAGTTACTTCTCTTGGTAATTTTAAAGAACTTCGGAGATTTATAAATTAAAGGAAACTTTTGGTTACCGAGAACGAAGGAGGACGTTTTGGCGCAGCCCTTTTGGCGCGAATCTATTTTGGTCGTTGGCCGTTTTGGCGCGAATTTATTTTTGTCGCGGGCCGTTTTGGCGCGAATCTATTTTTGTCGCGGGCCGTTTTGGCGCGAAATGTTAAAAATATTGGCAACTAAAAACATGTAATAAAGCAGGTTTGATATATTGTTAAAATAATAGCTCCCAATGGACATCATTCACCAATCTTAAACAACGTTTTTCCACGTGATAATATTGATAAAACAGCGAAACAAAGATGTCACGTGACAGCCTGTTTGCATTACGTAATTTGTATAGAAGAGATAGATAACCACGTGGCTAAATGTTGTTTGTTTACGATTGGTGAATGAGGTCCATTCATTTACTTTATATGACAACACGGAAGTTCGATTTAGCGTCCTTGACATTGGTTAGTTTTGGCGCAAAATCTCCAACAGTATCGTTAGGGATTGATTGGAAAACATTAAAGACTAGGAGCAATACATACAATTCGACCTCCATATTAATATTAATTATAGTTAACGGAACAAGAAGTCTAACTAACGTGTACATTTGTTTTAGCTTTTCAAGTGTACACACATTTTTGTATTTTGCTCTTGCAATGGACCTCCTTCAACTATCGTAAACAAACAACATTTAGCCACGTGATAATATTGATAAAACAACAACAAAAAAAACTGTCACGTGATAGCCATTGCGTATTACGTAATTTGTATAGAAGAGATAGAGAATCACGTGGATAAATGTTGTTTGTTTACGATTGGTGAATGAGGTCCATTTGGAATAATCGACTGGAATCGAATGGGAGGTTCTTCCTCATACGAGAATCGAGCTTAAATCGAGTATGAAATTTCTCAACTCGAATATTATTATTGCGTACTAACTTGCTTGCGTAGTATTTTCATTCAGTAAATTGCGCCAGTGTTCGCCCACCTGGAGTGCAAAGTGTTAAATATTCCCCCCGCGGATTGATTGATTAGGTAGCGGTGGGCCATGTAGATGGCGCTCAGCGTCACAGCGCATCCACCATGTTTACCATCTGTGAGAGAGGGAAGCAACTCTGTACTACTGCCCGTAAGTTAATGAAGTCAACGCATAAACAATAGAATTAGGGCGCTTGGGTATACAATGTGTTGCTATTCAATGGCAACCTTTGTGTAGAGAATTTGGTCGTTCGATAAAAATGTTAAACTAACAAAAGACTATAAAACCTTCTATTTTTATAAGTGCTTGAATAGCTGAGTGGTAAAATGGAGGCTCGAGTGCGAATTGAGACTCAAGCAACTCTCTCATTCATTACAACACTTTTATCAACTCACTCTGCACACGTTATTTCTCCCACACCCAATCTAGGATTAAGCTAAAATTTTGCACAAGAATTATTATTTTTTTACCTAAGACAAGAATCAATAAAAAAAAATTAACCAATAAGTTAATTAACTATTGGTAATTAATAATTTTGTTTGGTATCTCGAGCAAAGGGAAAGAAATCGTACTCGACAGATGTGGTGGTATAAGTTGAATTATTCCCCTTGAGGACTCTTGCGTCCTGAATGAAATTTTTTTTTATGCATTAAGAAAACGATTATGTAAACATTCCCAAGATGCCCCCTTTTCCCCTCTCCCTTTCATAAATAGTCCAGACAAGTGATCGGATCATTGAAAGATAAATTGATAAGCAAAAACATTTCTAACTGCACAGATTTATTATGTCTAAGTCGATTGGGCCTACTATACATGACTGATGCAAACTAATTGATACAATCGCACTTAATATAAGCTATGGTATTTTTTTGAAAATTTAAAATGTTATTCTTGTTTTTTTTTAAAATTGTGTTTGAAAAGGCAGCAGGAAAACTTCTACCACATACCTCCTTACGGTACCTCACAATAGGTCCATAGAAGTGATTGGACCATAGCGCACTGAGCATGCTATAATCATAAAGTTCCCCTTTCAGACCTTGTGGTCTATATGGCAGATGATGTAAAGGTCATCTGATTCTGAGGTCAACGGTTATCGAGGGTGTCATGTGGCCAGCACAACGACCAACCGCCTTTACTTTTCCCCAACTTATGTCAGTTACTCATTAGAGCTGGGTGGACTCAGAGGCGCCCGAAGATCTCGGAATTAAAAATCCCAGTCTTCACCAGGATTCGAACCCACCCCCCCTTTTACCGCTCAGACACCGCGCCTTCAGCTATAAGCATAAAGTTTCGCTAAAAAAGTTTACACCCAAAATATATTTCAACCAATATGACCAAGAAGATGACGAAAGATATACTCAGACTTGACCAATTCTAATAGTGCTTTCGGATCGAACTCCAAAAAGGTAAGGTCCACAGATAAGCCAAAATGCTTATCATTTCTTTGACAACCAACATATTTGAAATTTGGCATGCATTTGTTTAAATCTCGAGTCTTTAAAAATTAATTAGATGATTGATTCAAAATAACTCATGCAATTTTCCTCAATATAAGCCAGGTTTTTAAACAAGTATTTTTTTTTAGTGTAGCTTGTTCATTTCAGGGTCGCTTTTCCTTGTAGGCTGAGCTCATTGATATTTCTTTGCTGTCCAGGGAATGCCTTGCTACCACTCCCCTCCACTGGGTGCTGTCTAGATTTACGTCATACCAAGCATTAATATCTATGTCCACCGCTATAGGATTTCTTTTGATGACATCCTAGTAGCGAAGGGTCGAGAGCCCAGTTTTTCGAGTGGTATTTGAATGAATCGAATAGAGATCTGGTTACGGAACTGTTGTCATTAGAAAACAGCTCGATTTGCACTACATATACCACGCTGTACATTTATTGAGAGGATTAATTAGCTCGGTTCTTTCCTTTCTGTAGTCAAGTTGGCAACTAATCCCATGTGGTGTCCTTCGTCACATTCAGCATTGTGCTGCGTCCAGGGCGGTACAGGCTATGAGGCAGTCTCTGAGTCGTCTGAATCATTACTTTATATTAAGTTTATATGCCTTTAAATGGGTACGGGAGATCATTTTTACAAAGCTTATATCAACTCACTCTGCCCATCTGTCTGTATATGTCTGTCTGGTTAAAAGTTGGAACATGTTTTTCTCCCATTTCCCATTCTCGGATCAAGCTAAAACTTTGCACAGTCATTCATTGTTTCTGACAAGACATTAACCTATAAAAAAAAATATATTTAATTAGTTAATTGAATATTGATGATTAATTTTTTTTGTTTGATATCGAAATAAGGGGAATAAACGTTACTTAAATAGAGATGTTAATGTATATATGGATTTAATCCCCTTATTATGTTTTGACACATTGTACACCACTTCCCATTCTCGGATCATGATGAAATTTTGCATAATTATTCATATTCAATGGCAATACACGAATCAATCAAACAATTAACCAACTAGCCAATCAATCAGTACTAATTAATACATTTTTAATTTATATAGTAGAAAGGGAGCTAAACCCTACAATTTTCAGATATATGGCAGTCATTAGCGGTTATTTTCCTTTAACTAACCTTGATTTTAAAAAAGGTATCCTTTTTGTCTATTTCTTGTTGAGATTGTGATAACATGACAGTAGTAAAATATTTATAATTATATGTTTACAATAGGATTACAGGGCTCGAACAATAAAATTGTAACGGAAAACCATTGACACATCGCGATGTTAACTGTTAATTTTGTATTTGATTGAACTATAGGAGAACCATTGGCACATAAGATCACGATATCTGTTAGTTTTATATCTGATTTAACTGTAGGAGAGCAATATATTGACACTTAATATAACTGCTTTCACTGTAAGAGATACAGATACCTCTGCAGAATGGAAGACCGTCGCGTCCTTAAATTGCCAAGTAAGGGAAGGAAAGCGCTCGCAAGCCGGTCAAAGAAAACGCTTCAGGGACACCCTCAAAGCTTCTCTGAAGGCGTTCAGCATAGACCCAGCCACCTTGGAGACAGGCACATGACAGAGCATCATGGCGTCGCGCTATGAAAACTGGCGCACAAATTGCTGAGGAAAAGAGAACAGTGCTGGCAGAAGAAAAGCGCCAGAGAAGAAAAGCAAGGCCAATGACACTAGCTCCAGCTGGAATAACCTGCCCAGTGTGCAGCCGAACATTCCGGGCTCACATAGGTCTCACCAGCCACATGAGGAGGCATAAAACACAAGTGCAAAGCCCTCAGCCCCCCTGGATGACAAAAGTGGTCATAATCGAACCACGATGAAAAACTATATAATAAACTTTAAGAATTTCTTAGACACACTCTAGTACACTTGACTTAACATTGACCTGACTGCTTTAAGGCACAAAAACATAATATACAAATCCAAAATCTAAAGTAGCTAGATAAAAGTGTAGGTCTCATTCCATATTCTCAGATAAATTCATATAAGTACTCGTTCTTTCCCATTATCATTTAAGCACGTAACAGGCAGTCGGAATCAGCCAGTAAGCCCAATAAGTTATAGAGATTTAATCTCATTAAATTAGCACAAAGATACGCGTGGTAATTATCTTTCTGTGATTATGATTATGTCCTACGCGTGTTCCTAGGTCAATCTAGTCATACTTGTTAACCAATAACTTAAATTCTGACAAATTCCTAGTTTTCCTGGCTGGCTCAGGCAACCCATTCCATGCTCAAATAGCACTAGGAAAGAAGGATCATTTGTACAAATTTCTCCTAGCATATGTAACGAGTAATATGATTTTATCTTAATGTCTTTTTTGAGTATTTTATTAGGTTTTTTTTTTCTATTTGAAGATTATGGTTCAGTATTTTATATTTTATAGGACATACTAAGATAAGACAAGATAGAGGCAACCGACGTTTAAACACATAACTTTTTGAACTCTAGTTCAAATATACACCCCTAATTAATACGGTAATCAACGTCTTGGTTTGGTAATTATATTAATTTCTTAGACATAACAAAATTATCCTAGGTTTGCATTGTTTCGGCTAGACGTTGATCGTTATTTTTAACTTAAAGTAATTAACAATTTACTTACCCATGAGCTTCTGCGTTATTCCCTTAATTATTTTTTCATGTGACTCTCACCCAGAGAAGCCACAGATAACTCTACCAAGATTTGCCCGGTGCTGTTTTCTCTCCCCTGTCGGTAGTACTCACTCTGACCCGTCACTGGTCGCGCTAAGTACGCCACGCAAGCAGGCGACCAGCGATGGCGCAAGGTTTATTTAAAAAAAAAAAAAACTGGCAGGCGTGAGTTGTCTGTTGCCTCTTACTCTCTCTCTACGTCTGCATCCTCCCAGACCTTTGGCGCCACGGCAAGCGATCCGTTCGCGTTAATGAACTTTTGTCCGCGATGTTTGGTCAAATAGTTTAATGCCAACATGTGTCTGGAGTGTCCGGCAGCAGGGATGAATATCAAATCATCACTATATCACCATTATGTCACCACTGCCATCATTGTTTCACCATTACATCACAATTATGTCGTAGCTGTCATCTTTTTTTTACCACTGTCACCATTATGTCACCACTGTCACCTTGCGTCAACGCTGCCATCATTGTTTCACCATTGTGTCACCATCATGTCAATACTGTCAAATTGTTTCAAGACTTTGTTACCATTATGTCACTAACGTCATTATCGTTTCGCCATTATATCACCACTATATCCCCACTATATCACCACTATATCACCATTATATCACCACTATATCACCACTATATCACCTCTATATCACCACTATATCACCACTATATCACCTCTATATCCCCACTATATCACCACTATATCACCACTATATCACCTCTATATCACCACTATATCACCATTATATCACCACTATATCACCACTATATCACCATTATGCCACAGCAGTCATAATTGTGTAACACCAATGACTGGTTAATTCCTCGATCTGTTGATTCAATAACCTATTTCTTCGCAAATTCAATTAACTATACAATATATACATCGATTAATTAATTAATTATTATTTAATCATACATTTTTGTTCTATTGATTGACAGAAAAATCAATTAACATAGAAATTACCCTGCTTGACTTTTTAATAAATATAAATATAGTTTTAATATATGTCATTGACTATTATTTAATATATTTAAACAAATAATTGCTTATTTAAATAAAAACACTTCTAATTCAAAATAATATTTTAATTGTCAAATTTATAAGACAATGTCACGAGACTGAACATTCATAATTTACATATCACGCGCACGGGGAACGTAATCTTTGTGCACTTTTTGCACACGGCCCTAAAAGTTACGTGTCGCAGACGCCGCAGAACTTCCTGCAGTACCTGTGGGCGTCAGTGTAATACTGGCAGATGGGGTAGGTGGAGATGTTCATGCGATAGCAGTCTTCGAAGGTCAGCTGGTCGATGCAGACCCCGGGGTGGATGGTGGGGCAGTTGTCTTCGTCCGCCAGGTCCCCGCAGTCGTTGTCTCCGTCGCACAAGTAGCTGTTGGGGATGCACTTGCCGTGGGGGCACTTGAACAAGCTTGGACCGCACGTGCACGCGGCCTCGTCACTACCATCTCCGCAGTCATCGTAGTGATCACACTGAAAAAAAAAAAGTCCGGATGGAGTCAAAGATCTTTTACATGTGAATCTCTGTTGTAGAGGACAGGTGAAAAATGGTGAAAAAGAAGATTTTAGGAATAATTTGGGATACCAAAAAAAAGGGAAATTAATTCTTCACTATTCACAGATATGGCTAAATATGAAGTGTTTAGTACCCTTAAATAATTGTTAACGCTATTTCCCCTTCGTGCATTCTGCAATCAAGTTGAAACTTAAAAAAAATATTTATTGCACATGATTCAATTAAATAATTAACTAACCAATTTGTTTATTAATCATTGGTAATTAATTATTTTTATTATAGAAAAAATGGAAATAACTTCTACATTATTGAGTGATAAGCTTTTTTAAAAGAACTATAACATTTGGTTTGACTTCATATTAACTTTGAGTCAAACATAATCATAGAGCTATATATAATTCTCTTCAAGGCTCAACCATTCCAGACACCAAGAAGGAAAGAAAAGATCATTATATAATCATTTACACCTAGAATTAGCGCGGGTCCTATGAAAGTGCGGGGCCCACTGCGGTCGCATAGGTTGCAGTGGCCTAAGGCGGCCCTGCAAAAGAGCGCGTATGCTACGCCGCGGGGTCGACTAGTAGAGTTTTGAATGTTTATATTGACATTTGAGACAAAACTGGGTCAGCATAGCCATGTGAAACACTGCACTCATCCTTAGTCCTCGGAATCGAAGACATTGCCATTATTAGTATTCATTACCTGGTATCCAGAAGGAATACACTTATTGCTATTGGCGCACTTGAACTGAGTGGAGGAGCAGGTTCTTTGGGCGCAGCCTTGTTCGTCAGAGTTGTCATGGCAATCGTTGTCTCCATCGCACACCCAGGTTTGGGTGACACACGCTCCGTTGGCGCACTATATGGAGGTAATAAATAATGTAATAATTATACAAGAAGTACAAAGGTCGTTCTTTTAGAAATAGATTCGGATAATTACATTGAACATTTTGTGGTCATTTATTAATTAATATATTAATGGAGGTCACAGTTATGAAAGGAAAAAAAAAGTTATATATAATTCGATTTTGGGTAAAAAAATCGATTTTTCAATTTTGGTGTAATTAAATAGGTGGACATGTATTTTATAAACTGGCACCAAAAATTTTCTAAAAAATAGCATTTTTTATTTTAAAAATAGCATTTTAATGATGCATGGTGAACACTATTTTCCATATTTTTCTTAATACAAATTCACTGTTTTTGAGTGAATGCATTTTTTGTGACCCCCCCCCCCTGTAACATATTTCTAAAATCTCTAGAACTAATAGAGATAAATGTGTCAAATTTGGTACACATATTCAGAGATAAATAATACAGAGAATCAGCTAGTTTTAATGACTTTAGCTGAAGAAGTTTTTAATATATGATCTTTTGAGAAAAAAAATGTAGATGCATTTTACAGGAAAAAAATCACCCTTTTTTAAAAAATCATAAAATGCACAATACTAAGGAAAAATATATATAATCTAGCTAGCTCCTTCCAGCCACCTTTATACTTTAAGGTGTAAGTATTTTTAGCTTTGAAATTTATCTATTTTGAAAAATTTTAGAATTTTCCTATATGAACTAATTTTTGTTTATTTTCAAGATGGCCGCCATTACCATGGCAACCCGAAAACATTAGACAACTTTTAATATATATTTTGTATTATTGAGTTGTCATATGATATAATATAACAAAAGTTATTAAGTTAAAGCAAAAATAAAAAAAAATAAAAAATTTCGCACTCCAGTAACCCCTTTATCTATTTCTTATTCCCTGAATTAATCGGTGGTTCTCAATTTTTTTAAATTTATTAACATCATATACAATGAGAATATGTAACTACTTCACTTTCATACTAACACGCGTGGAACACGAGGACTAGTGATAGAGGGTATTGCGTCCGAACCGAGAGGCCTCGATCTCGAATAGAGGTGAAGAAAAGATTCTGAAATTTTGGATTTTTTAGAATGCCCGACGCTTGTTGTAATAGACTGTCGGTCGTTGTTGTGAAGTATTTCAGCAGTACCTTTGACCTCTAAAGTAATACAAAAGGGGTAGATTAATTTTATGTGGCTAATAATATGTTTATAATTTATATGCATAAACACCTGCACCAATAATTTTCTGATCATTAGGATTTTAAAAGTGTGTTTTTAATAGATATTAAAGTGACCGAAGGTCACTAAGAAATGAACACGTTTATAACTTTTCTCACCATTGTCTGGGAAGCCAGTCTAAGGGTTGGGCAAGACGGCCAGCTAGCGCTGTAAAGGACAATCTTCGCCATATTTTCCAAGTTCTAACATAACATACGGAAGTTCGAAACAATGGAACAGCGGTTTAGTTGAAATGTTTGTCTATTCAAAAGGCAACTCTTCCAGAAAAATAAATTTTAGTTTTAAAAGATGTTTTTACCATATGCAATGAAAAGGACAGCTGTTTTAAGACAAAGGTTGGCATGGACAAAAATCAAGTCAATATTTACATGACTGTATATGGTATGAAATGTTCCACCACAGTTTAGGTTGGGACGGGGGTTAGGATGACAGGGTTAAAGTAAGAAGCGTGGTCGAGAGGCTAAGTACGCTTGAACTTGGCTTGACCCTGGCTACCTATGAAGGGGGATCGAGGTTCGACTCAAGCAGAGTTGTGTTTTACTGAGCGCCTACAGGCAGCACTGAAAACCTTCTCCCAGATACCCCCTCCCACTGGTCCACAAATAAGAATGGACCATAGCGCCCTGAGCATGCTATTAGCATGAAAGTAGCGCTATATCAAAGCTATAATTATATTAAGAAATCATTTGTAATCAGGTACTCACGTGGAAGTAGCCATTCCTGCATGTTCCACCACAGTTGGCCTCGTCTGAGTGGTCTCCGCAATCTTCATCGCCGTCACACAGCCAGCTGTGACTTATACAGGCGCCATTGCCACACTGAATTTAAAACATAAAATTCCCAAACTTTTATTTTATAGATTTCTCAGAGGACCAAGAACAGTCCTCTGCCAGTTTGCGTTACGTTTGTGAAGCACAGCCTTACGGTTGGAACATTAGCATAAATCTGTGGCATTTTACGTCTCGAGAGACGATCTTTTCCCTTTGCAACTTCTTGTGTGACTAAAGAGGCCAATCCTTGATACACAGCTGCGATCGCAGGTTGGGCAACGGCGCCTCGTGATTATATATGCCCAACCTGCTTTTAGCATAAAACTACTATAACTAAGAGTGTAGGGAGACAGGGGGGTCTCGCTTAACATGAGGATACTATTACGACAAATACGCCTATTAATTACTTACGCTACTTGTGCCTCGATTGTCAGTCGCACTTCAGGATCGGCCCACGCCCCAAGTTACTTTATTTTACTTAATTTGACCTGCCTTTTTTTATAGGATGAATAATCTTCTTATATAAAACAGACGTTAATTAAAAAAAAAGAAGATGATTACGCCCTACGCATCATGCATTTAGTCCTGCATATTTACCAATGACCTAAATTCTGCCAAGTCACTGGTTTTGCTGGCTAGCTCAGGCAACCCATTCCATGCGTTTCGGCAGTGAAGAATGTACGAAAGACCTTGGCGTCGAGGCTTTACTGGTCGTTAGGGTTAGGGTTTGGAAAATAATGCCCCCCCCCCCTCAAACGTTCTGGATCCGCTAGTGTTTGGAAGGTTATCACTTTGGATCCTGGTTGATGACTGATCACCATCATCCTCTGCCACACTGAAGGACATTCAGGAGACTTAACATAGAACAGAATCATCTTTACCTTAAAGTCTAGAACAAAGTTAAGTTTACCTTAAAGTCTAGAACAAAGTTAAGTTTACCTTAAAGTCTAGAACAAAGTTAAGTTTACCTTAAAGTCTGGAACAAAATCGTCTTTACCTTAAAGTCTAAAACAAACTCATCTTTACCTTAAAATCTGGAACAAACTCCTCTTTATCTTAAAGTCTAATACAAACTCCTCTTTATCTTAAAGTCTAATAGAAACTCACATTTACCTTAAAGTCTAATGCAAACTCATCTTTACCTTAAAGTCTAATACAAACTCATCCTTACCTTAAAGTCTAATACAAACTCATCTTTACCTTAAAGTCAGTTCCTCGACAAGATCCTGAACAGTTTTTCTCATCTGCTCCATCAGAACAATCATTGGCGGCGTCGCACAAGTAATAGGTGGAGATGCACTTCCCGTTCTAGAGAAACACAAAACTCTGTTAGTTCATAGTGCACATTACATGAAACATATCCTAGTCAAAGTCTAGACATTAACTGTTAAACTTTACAAGCCAGCTTAGGATTTGGGCTTCAAATAAACTTTCCGTCATATCACTGTATAGAGCTCTGGTGAAAACATAGCCCCAGTGCCAATGGAAAAAGATGTGTTCTATAAAGACACGAAAAAAAAAAAAAAAAGTAAAACAAAGAAAAAATTATTTCTGCTCTGTACGTTCAATGAAGAAAGTTAGTAGGACTATGTTTGTTGTTTAAGTCTTTATTGACAAGCTATTACGTCTAAATAATTCAGCATTGTTCAATTTACGCTTAAACTTCATCACTGTTCATCTTACAAACTAATACTTTAGTAATGTCCATAATACGAGCCAATACTCAAGCATTGCCCATTTTAAGAACTTATACTCAATCTACGTTTATTAGATGAGCCGATACGGGCAAAGTCCATACAGTGAAGTTTTAAGACCATAAATATGATCTAGTGAAGTTTTAAGACCATAAATATGATCTAGTGAAGTTTTAAGACCATAAATATGATCTAGTGAAGTTTTAAGACCATAAATATGATCTAGTGAAGTTTTAAGGTCATAAATATGATCTAGTGAAGTTTTAAGGTTATAAAGATGATCTAGTGAAGTTTTAAGGTCCTAAAGATGATCTAGTGAAGTTTTAAGTCCATAAATATGATCTAGTGAAGTTTTAAGACCATAAATATGATCTAGTGAAGTTTTAAGACTATAAATATGATCTAGTGAAGTTATAAGGTCATAAATATGATCTATTGAAGTTTTAAGGTCATAAAGATGATCTATTGAAGTTTTAAGACCATAAATATGATCTAGTGAAGTTTTAAGACCATAAATATGATCTAGTGAAGTTGTAAGACCATAAATATGATCTAGTGAAGTTTTAAGACCATAAATATGATCTAGTGAAGTTTTAAGGTCATAAAGATGATCTAGTGAAGTTTTAAGATCATAAAGATCATCTAATGAAGTTGTTGTGGATTAGATCTTTATAAAGCTTAAAATTGTTTTCCAAAATTAAAAAATCAAAACTAGAATAATGCAAAAAAAAAATAAATAATAATATTAAATAAATTAAAATTTACTTAGTTCTCCTTTAGTGGAAAATTTCATGACTGACTGACTTACTGTACATTTGAACTGGTTCACTCCGCTGCAGTCTGTAGGGCAGTTCTGTTGCTCGTCAAGTCCTCCAGCACAGTCGTTCTCCGTGTCGCAGACGTAGCTCTGAGAGATGCATTTCTCGGGACACGCGAATCGATCTGCGGGACAGGACGCTAGCTGCCTGGGGACAAGATAGAGACCCAACTAAAATGTATATCTTAAGGAACCAACCCCACATGATGCACGAAGTGGTGGCAAAATGATTGGCCTCTCGAAGACGTCTTAGTGAAGACATATTTGAAGTCAGTAATTCTGGACTTATGTAAAAACCCAAAAATGAAAATTATTTTCCTAGTTAGGTGTTATATTTATAACGGATATGATCTTCGATTCCGAAGACTAAGGACGAGTGCAGTGTTTCACATGACCGCGAAAAGCCAGTTGCGACCTGCATATTTTTCCACTTCTGACGCAGACAAAGCCGTGGTCCGCCTGGATGTCAACCTAAGTTTTCATTGCGTCTTCTTCGCCTGTCTTCTACAAGGACTTTTGGGCCTCAAATGTGTTTACGGTGGCCTTTGAGAGAGCTGTCCCACTGTCTTTTTTATAGGCCATTCGCTGCGTTCTAGTCTACTCTATGCCAGTGACGGTCGCATGTCATATGTTTTGTTAAATGTTTTACATGTTTCGAATCCCACCTCAGAGTTGAAGATAATTTACTTCCTAGTCCAAACCTCCCGCAGGACGACGGGGGATGGCAGCGGGCATGGTTTAAACCCAAGAACATATAGAAAACCGTACGATAGCCCAGAGCGTAAACATACCAGGCAACCACCCTATAGAGCGCTGAGGGTTACCCAACATACAAACCGAAACTAAGATAGAAAGACAACGCCTACAAAGGAAACAAAACAACAACAACAACAACATCAACAACAACAACAACATACCGTTCAAAGTAAAAGTTGAAAAACTCGGTGTCCTAGTTGATTTGATTTCAGTAAACAGTTAAAACTTAAAGCTGTGACCTTTTCTTGCATTAGGCCCTAAGTACTTTAAGCTTTAAGTGAAGAATGGTAAAATGTACACCGAGTTGCAAAGTAAACAACAAACAAATTGCAGGCATAGAACTTGATTCTCAGACCATAGACCAAGTAGTTTTATATAGCTTGGGAGTATAGCCAGTGTATCAGGTGGAACAGATGAAGACATTAAACGTCGTATAAATCTAGTGCGTCAGACATTTACACAGCTACAACCATCTCAAACAAGACTAAAATAAGAATCTTGAACTCTAATGTCAAGGCGGTCCTACTGGTTCTGAAACATGGAGAACAACTGAAGCAACAATAAAAAAGTACAGACCTTCATCAACAGATGTCTGAAAAATATCTTAAATATACACTTGTACGACAAAGTAGAAAATACCAAACTGTGGGAGATGTTTGTAAATGTTTTACATATTTCGGATGTTCCTTCAGAGTTGAAGATAGTTTACTTCCTAGTCCATACCTCCCGCAGGACGACGGGGGATGGGAGCGGGCAGGGTTTGAACCCGGGACCATCGATAAATCCAAACGAAGTCCAGCGCGCAAACCGCACGACCAGGCAGCCATCCTGGAGATGGGTGGACAGAGAAATATAGAGGTGCAGATCTTAGAGAGGAAGTGGAGATGGATTGGTCACACCCTTAGAAAAGATACCAACAACAGAGCTAGACAGGCGTTCAAATATCTTATCTTATATATATCTTATATAATACAGACGTTTTTTTTTCAAAAAAGAAGATTACGTCCTATGCTTCATAAATTTAGTCATGCATATTAACCAATGACTTAAACTCTGCCAAGTCAGTCCTGGCTAGCCCAGGCAACCCATTCCATGCTCTAATATTGCATGGGAAGAATGCGCAATAAAGTAGATAAAAGAAACAATGTAACTGACGCTAAATGAAAATAAAATCACTTTTGTCAGCTAAATGTCCTAAGCGTAGAAGTTTATCCTGTCTGGCCGCAAGTTGACTGTTGTTAAAAATCCAATTAAATCGAAATTTAACACACAATAAGAAAATACCTTTTATTTGTCAGGAGAGCATCTTTCGCAAAATAGTTTTTGTTCTTAAATCTGGCCTCACCTCCCAGTGACGCACAGACTAGAAGTAGTCCAAGTAGGATGAACATATTGTTAGTCAGTGCAGAGCTGGGAAGAGTTTTGTCTTTTTAACCAAACTAGACAAGCTTTTTTTTATATTAAAACAAATACATTTGTTGAATAATTAGTTTTGGGTTTAAAAATGAGGATATCCTATAAAAGATAAGCTCATGTGTGTTAAGTCTACATCATGTTGAGTGTGTACTTATCTTACAGCAAAGGGCAGCCTGTGTTTTTTCCCCTAAACTTGAGAGTATATATAAGGGGGCGGTGTAGTTCAGGTAGAGAACGGGAAGTACACGTAGAATGAAAACTGAGGAACACAACACAAACAAACAAACAAACAAAGGATGAATAGAGATGTTTATGAACACTTGGGGATTGGAACCCACCTACCTTCCCTCATCCTTTCATTTTTCGGCTCTCTGCTTATGTATCACGTTACTTTCCCGCGGACTAGGGTTAGAGATATTATTATTATTATTATATCTTTTATATAGCGCTACTTTCATGCTTATAGCATGCTCAGAGCACATTGGTCCAATCTCATTTGTGGTATCTAGGAGTTGGTTTTCCGTGCTGCCTTTAGGGGCTCAGTAAACGCAACTCTGCCCGAGTCGGGTGTCGAACCTCGAGCCCCCTTCTAGGTAGCCAAGACAAGCCAAGTTCAAGCGCACTTAGCCTCTCGACCACGCTTCCCACTATTGCCACGAAGGAATTCTATGCATGCTTTTGAAGACTCGTTGAACAATCCAGGTTAACTAAATAGGTTCGAATCCTGGTTGCGTTTTATTTATATCTTTGCCCACAGAGGCGGACTGGGTATCAAAATCGGCCCGGGCATTACCATATAAACCGGCCCACAAATGGCATGTCATATGTGGGCGGGATATTTACCCCATATATATATATATTGTTATAAGCCTGTTGGTGGCACAGATGGGGTAGTGGTGTGTGTGTGTAGTCAGCCGACGCAAATCGCCCCAGGCCAGCGCTAGACGAGCGGTCAACCGTGACGAGTTACGACGGTCAGCCGAGACGAGTGACAATATGTCGGTTCGAGAAGGATCGGCGTCGTGAACAGAGCTCAGGAGCGTCACGAGGGATGTAGTCATCTGACCACCCAGAATGATCGAGCGACGTTCTGTCCGGTTCTAGAAGGCCAGCAGGGACCCTATATAAAGAACGAAGGTATCAGAGACCAGTCAGTCACAACTTCCCGATCTACAGTTCGTTACAACGGCTCAGTACAAGTCCGAGACGAGACAGAGAGACCAGTGCAAGAGTTGATATGGCGGAGAGATATTTGTACAGTCTTGTGTTACGTGCTGCCAATTGTACAGTATTGGCTGTTATTTATTGACATTAAACTATTACGTTATTTTGAAGCCCAGAGTTGTCAAGTTCTTTAAGTTGGTGGTGTGTGGTGCAGTTTGCAGCGAGCCTGAATAGGGAGATTCGTAACAATATATATATATATATATATATATATATAAAGTGTGTATATGTAATTAATCTTCATTCTGATCTTTCAATCTTTCAAACTTTTTTTTCTACCCTAGAATACGCTCTTCCTATGATTAGTGGAAAGACAGTACACACCGCCAAATGGCAGCTAGGGAGTCCGGGGAGCACTGCGAGCTTCGCCCCGGAACCAAGCATTATTTCCGTTATTTTAAGCTTTAAAAATGCATATTCTGAGGTATCAACAATGCAATTAGCCTGCTACTCTTCTGCTAAAAAATTCAAAAACCAAATCTGCTATTCAATGGAGTCCAGCGACTGATAGAAAATGGTAAAATGCTTTAGTTTTTGTATTGGAGGGGGAAGGGAAACCACAAAAAAACGTTTTGGCTACGCTCATAAAATTTGGTGACTGTAGTTTGCTTAAGTTGGCTGCACTGGGGCAGTAAGTAAAGTTTCCCTTTCAGACAAAGAGGTCTGAGGCATTTGATGGTTTGAAGACCCTCCCCTCCCGGCTACGCCCATGTGTTATATTATAGGTGTAAGCCTAATTCTCTACAAAATATATAAAGTTTGATAACGCATCGAAAACTGGGTGTATGCATTCGTAGGATTACATAACGTACTCTATTTATACATGTATGTTGTCTGAAAACTATAAACAATAGCAGCCTAATGAGTTTGAAGCTTTTTGGTATTACTTATAGATTACAGACGTTTTTCAAAAATTAAGATTGTTACGTCTTACGCATTTCATGTGTCAATCTTGTCATGTATGTTGATCTGTGGCTTAAAATATGCTAAATCATTGGTTTTCCTGGCTGACTCAGGCAACCCATTCCATCAAAAGATAAGAGAAAGCAGAACGGTTAGAGACGCACTTACTTAATATGAAAAGCTCTTGCTTACTCCTAGTACATTCTCAAAAACGCGATTTGTAAATGAATATACCATGGCCCATTATTTAAAATATAAATCTCCATTCATTAAATATCGGATGTGACAGCGCTATATAAATTATTGTAATTATCGTAATAATTTTCATCATTAATAACTTCATACTAACTTGCTCGACCGACTAACACATTCTTTACTGGACGAGGTCTTATCTGATATTTGTTCTGCGACAATTACAAGAAAAATGCAAAAGTAGAACTTAATCCTATACGCTGCCTTTGTGGACCTCACCAAGGCTTTCGACACGGTCAGTCGCGAGAGTTTGGCGGAACAGATCGCTCCGCCTGCTTACAAAAATCAGTGTCTACCAGGCGGTGGTTCTCTCAACCCTTCTGTATGGCACCGAGACATGGACACTATACAGGAAACATCTAAGATTTCTTGAGCGCTTGCACCAAAGATGCTTGCGCTCCATCATGGACATACGGTGGCAAAACCGCACTACAAACAGCGATGTCCTTGCGAACGCCGGTATGGACAGTATAGAGGGACTTCTTTTGGTTACGCTGGGTAGGGCACGTATCCCGTATGGAAGACGAACGTATGCCAAAGGCAGTCTTTTTTGTTGTGCTAAAAGGTGGTCGACGTAACAGAGGCGCCCCACGGAAACGCTTCAAAGACCAGCGTCAACTTTCCTTGGCTGACATGCGGCCTCAGAACAAGACAGCTGGAGGTCACTCACGAAGGCCGCGGGATACACATTTGAGACCAAAAGAAAGTCTGCTGCCGAGGACAAACGCAGACGGCGAAAAGAAAATCTAAATCGACCACCTGCGGACAATGGTTATGTTTGCCCTGGATGTGGCAAAATATGTAGGTCTCAGCTGGGGCTGTGCAGCCACGGGAAATACTGCATTCCTCACTAATCTTCGGACTCGAAGACTAGCTTTATTATTATTACTAAGCATACGTTTGCCATTAATTATAATAATATAAAAGTTGATTTAGATCTAGATTTACTTTTTTAATTAAATATTATTTTTGTAAGCCCCAAGTGTAGTATTTTTAAATCTATGTTATTAAAAATAAACAAAAAAACTTACTTTTTCTTTTCAAATCGCAGAAAGTAGAGTTTTATACCCATATTGAGCTGTGAATAAGTTGTGTGACTTGCAATTTCGCGGCTGAGTGTGTGTGTTAAAGTTAATTTCTATTAAGTGTTGTTAAAGAACTAATTGTCGCGCCTATTTTTTTTTATTTTTTTTTTTTGCTGCGTTATATCAATGTTTTCTAACTTAACCTCTCATCCCTCTTTTTGGTTAAATTTCATTGGAACCATTAAAAGACGGGGGAGGGAAAGAGCAAAAAAAAATAAAAAAAAATTGGAGTGCTATCAGAGGCCCATGCCGACCAGCAAAACGAGCAGGCCAAACACAACCTCGAAGACATCAAAGCAGTCCATGCCGCTCGAGCATAGCAGAAAGTACAGTCTAACGTTTTGCAAATGACAATACGTACAGTGTATAGTGTTTTAATTTTTATTCTTGTTGAATTTCAAACAAAATTAATTGTAATAAGAATTTAAAAAGAAACAAAAAAAAAAAACGTGTTCGGGCCTTTGTGTCTTGCTGCTGTCACTTTTTTTTTTTAAGTTGTCTGCATTGAAATTTTTTTTTCTTTGGTCGCGACCAGACCGGCCCATTTGGTACCGGCCCACCGGGCATTTGCCCGTTTGCCCATATAGCCAATCCGCCCCTGTTTGCCCATCATAAACACTGGACGCCTAATCCATGTCGCTTGAGCTTGAATCCCGAAATGACTGAATTTTAAATTGAAGCTTTCACTCAAGACCAATTGTTATACTTGGTCTCAACCTGCGGACAGTGAACACTACTTTCGATATGATACAATCATTAGCCAATAACGTTTTTTTCGGATTAAATTAACATAAATAGAGATATAGATTAGGTGAATAGAAAATACATAATGAAAATGGGCCGGATTTTAGTAAGTGGAGTTTGCTGGTAAGATTTTGTGTGGAACAAATCCTCATACTCGGTTTTATCTACCCCCCTCCCAACTGGTGATTTGACCATAGCGCACTGAGCATGCAATAAGCATCAAAGTTGCGCTAAACAGAAACAATAAATAAAAATATTTCAAATCGCACAAATTTATTATTGTTAGTCTAGATTCTAGATCTAGTACAAATTAATCACATGATTGATTCAAAACATTTCTTGAGATTTGACTTCTGTAATATCTGTTGTTGCTTTTTTTTTTTTTTTTAATTTTAATTTTTATTTTACTTGTTTCTAGGTTCTTGAAGCCCTGAACGTAAATCCGGCCCTGTATTTAAAAAAGAAATGGAAAATAATGCATAAAAAATAATAAATCTACAATTAAAATGAAAATGAAAAAAAATTGTGAGAATTTGTAAAAAGTTAAAGTCTCAATGTTTTTGTGTAGATTGTAGAAATAGGGGAAAAATAAAAAAAAGTTTTAAAAAAGTGAACTTCTTAAAAAACTACATCATTTCCATTTCTTTTTTTTTTTTTAATTAAAGTAGACTGGAAGCGGTCAGTTGGTCAAAAATCAACAGGCCAGAGCTGTTAACTGGACCAGTGATCGATTGTTCAAGTTGACACGTGATGGTCCAAAGAGGCAGAAAATCTGTTAATTTGTGGGAAACACAAGATATGGTCCGAGTGGTTGATTTACTTGAAGTGAGGGTTAGACTGACTTACTGTGTGGCGGGAATTTCGATCAGACTGTATGCAGGATGCTACAATAAGTAGGTCAAACAGTCAAGCGTGTATGGCCGATTTAACTGTATGACTTTGTGACGATAAATAATATTTTTAAAGGAGTATGTAGTAGCTCGGGCATTAGTATTGATTCTAGTTTCGTTTTTTTGTTTCACAGAAAATTCGCAAAATCATTCTTCTATCGTTGCAAGATAGCTACATTTAGACACACTACACATCTCTGTTGTTCCATAGTTTAAACGTGCTTAGACTTAGCACAGCACACCTCGTTATCGTCGATAGAATAGGCATATACACCTTGTGTACTGATAGCCTTATCTTAAGAACTCACAGCGATGGAGTATTGATTAGAGAGATTATTTGGCGTTTTATTATTTAACGCAGGTCTAATTTACAAAAAAAAATGTACATGCAATTAGAGTCATTCAGAATCTCTGTTAAAACAAAGTATTTGATTTTATGTATAGTCTCTGCCAATACAAAGAATTACATTTCTTTTACAGTCTCTGCCAAAACAAAGAATTACATTTCATTTACAGTCTCTGCCAAAACAAAGAATTACATTTCTTTTACAGTCTCTGCCAAAACAAAGAATTACATTTCATTTACAGTCTCTGCCAAAACAAAGAATTACATTTCTTTTACAGTCTCTGCCAAAACAAAGAATTACATTTCATTTACAGTCTCTGCCAAAACAAAGAATTACATTTCATTTACAGTCTCTGCCAAAACATAGAATTACATTTCACGTAGAGTCTCTGTAAAACAAAACAACAAAATAACATCTGCACATCATACATTGTTTGTTCTATTTTTTGTTTTGTTTTGATGGCATCCCAGATCTTTACTCTCCTCTATGTTTCATCTAGTACTCTGCGTCGCCTTGTTCTTTTTGGTCTTCCTCTATGTCTTGTTCCCTAGGGGTTCCACTCTAAGGCCTGTTTAGCCTCTGTTGATTGGTATCTTTTCTAGGGGTGTGACCTACTCATCTCCACTTTCTCTCTAAGATCTGCATCTCTAAATTTTTCTGTTCATCCATCACCCAGTTTGGTGTTTTCTATTTTATTTATTTAGTCATACCAGGGTATTTTAAGCTATTTCTCAAACATCTGCTGATGATTGTTTGTGTTGTTTTTGTTGTTGTTGTTGCTGCTCCAGCTGTTCTCCATGTTTCAGAACCTAAGTGTTAACGTGTTTGTCCTTTTTTGTTTGTTTGTAGTTGATGAAGGCCTAAAGGCCCAAACGTCTTTTGTCTTTACTTGTTCCGGCACGGTTACCTTCATGTATGTTTATAGTATTTTCTATATAGTCGTTCACCCCTGTGTTGCTGATTAGTCTTTTGTTTGTAAAAGGCGCTAGTACTACTAAACCGCTGTAGGAGTAATATTTTTTTGACTTAAAAAGCTTGAAATAACTTGAATAAATTCTTTGTGAACAAAACTGATATAACTTTTATTACAATATAGACAAATTCAACTTGATTATAGCAGACTTGATAATAATGTACAATGGTATTTTGAAAAAACCTAACTTATTACAAAACATGTCTTTACACTCTGGAGTTCTGGAGTTGTCTCACTCTGTCAACGTGTTCATTACTATACATCAGCTCATATTTCATCAGACTGCATAGCCCCCACCGTCACCTTAGAGAGACACACACACACTCCATAACACTCTGCAGCAGTCAATTTTTTATTTTTTTTTATTCACATAATAATAATTTCTGCTTCTTTCCCTTTCTATTTAACCACCCCTTAAGCCTTTTTAAAACAAATTATCATAAATATAAAGACCAGGGCCAATGTTATCGGAAAAGGACAAAGGGACACATAAATTAGAAAACATGAAAGAGTTTTAATGAAGAAACAAAACTGGGTTTTTCCCCACCCAGATGTTGTTTTGACAATCTCCGGCGTCCTCCTGACATTCAATTCAACCAATAGAGAAAAAAACGAATATATTTTTGACACGGAAATTCAAAGCTACGGCCAGAGGTCACACTACTTCCCACTGTCCGAAATGAACATTAGTCTGATCCCTATCTCCACGGGGACCAACGTCCAGTCGATAGAAGAGGATCCACACTGTGGCCTTACGTGTCCAGCCCCCCCCCTACACCCCCCCCCCCACTCCCTTATAGCCAGTTGAAATGAAGGCCGCTGACTGATACCATCAAAGATTGTCTCACACGAAATTGAGCTAAAAGGTCGGTGGAAGATTTACTACTGTAGTAGCTCAACAAGGAACACAAGACAGGCTCTTTAATTAACGCTTAACTCTATTTGGATTACATACAGTCTCGGCTTGCTGACGTAAAACTTAAAACACCCATTTTCAAAAACGAACGGAGCAGTTTACTCTCTAAAATTGTCTGCAAGTATGGGGCACTATGAGATTTTCATATATGGGGGATAACTATAAATAGCTAGCTTTGTTGGTGCATCCGGTGTACAGAAAAAGAGGAAGTGTTGATAAGTTCTCTATTTTAACTCTTTCTCTCCTAATTGACGATACCAACGTTGATGTGACCTCATTTAATGAAATTAATGTTTAATTTTATGAACTTGACTTTGTGTTATATAAAAAGAGCATGCATTCCCTTTTAAATCTAGACCAAATACAACATTTTCTAATAACAAACGACAAAGCTATTGAAGCTTTATTTTAACAGGGGAGTGAAATAGTAATGAGCAAAATGAAGAATTCCTTCGAAACGTGGGGGAAATAATTACGGAGAGAAAGAGTTAATAGATACACGAAACTTGTGTGCACTTGTTAGCACTGTAGAATCCAATGTTTCAGCTCTTAAATTTGTTCCACTATGTAATAGTATTAATTAGTTGGCAACAATGACCTTTCCATATAACGTCCTTGACATTGCTTAGTTTGTCGATTTTAAACTCTCTCCCAATCTTCTTTTTATTTTTCTTTAAATATCGCCCCCACAATGCCCCACAATTCTCCATATCCTTTTACTGCTTTTTCTATGTTTTTTTATACAAAGCTAATATCAACTCTGTCTGTCTGTCTGTCTGTCTGTCTGGTACAAATTTTGAAAACTTTATTTCTCCCACTCTCCATTCTTGGATGAAGTAGAAATTTAGTGGGAAGCGTGGTCGAGAGGCTAAGTACGCTTGAACTTGGCAGAGTTGTGTTAAAACAACGCCTATAGGCAGCACGGAAAACCTACTCCCAGATACCTCCTCCCCCCACCAATGGTCCTCAAATGAGAGCCATAATTTATATATATATATTAATGTGGAGATTTTACACTTAGATAAGTCCTATTTTTAAATGTTTTTTTTTATTTTGCAAGCATAATTTTTTAATGTATTTTCCTATTTAAATAGTGTAACAATAAAAAAGATTATCGAGTTTAAAAAAAAATATTTTTCATAAAAATGCCAATTCGATATTTATCTCACGCAGTTGGGAATACCACACATGATCTGTTGATATATAATATATAATATACACAATGAAAACCAAACAAAGAATAGATTACTGTATTTGTATTTTATAATGAAAGCCCATAAATAGGAAATACGTTATAAGAACAATTAAAACTTTATAAGAACATATTTCGCATCCAGTATGTAAGAATTCGACTTCATATTAATATATATATATATATATATATATATATATATATATATATATATATATATATATATATATATATATATATATATATATATATATATATATACTGGTAATAGCTTTTCATAAAGTCCAGCTACCACCGAATTAGCAACTCTAGACTATTTGTTCTTAGGGCAATTGCTTAACCGATTGGCCACATAGGCACTACTTTCTTACAATGTTACCTATGTTTTTCTTTTTATTTTTGATTAATTCTTTAGTATTTCATTTATTCTCATTGTGTCTGCGTAGTCTTGCTTTTGTTATTTGCTGGAGTAAAAAAAAACAAAATGGTGTCAGCGGGTTGAACTATCTCTTCATTTTTTTTATGTTCCTCTTCACGAAATGGGAAATTTAGACATTTCCACCTGCTGACCTAGAAGACAAATCTTCACAGACTCAAACCTTTAAGTCAACAGTCTGAACCAGTGGTTCTCATTATGGTGTAGGCATGTCCTGTGTCAGAAAAGTGATGTAATAGGATGCACATGGAGGATATTCATCAATGAAAGGGAATCCATAAAAAGCCGGATTTCGGAGTATCGTGTTTCGGAACTGCACAAGCACTGATAAAATATATAGTTTTAAAAACCTTTTTTTTTTTACTTTTTATGCACATGATAACTCTGATGAATCAAATTTCTAATGGCTTATTTCCCTCTAACACAAAGTAATTTTTATTTTTTAGTTGGCAAAATCCAATATGGCGTCTGTGACATTATTAATTTTGCCTAGTAGTATCAAAACCTTTACCAACATAGCCTAATCTTTTCATTTCCTTATGATTTAGGTTCCATTATATCGCTACCACATTTCTCCAAATATTTTTCCCTTCTTTTTTCTTTCTTACTATATATAGCTGCTTACAGGACATAAACCGGATCTTGAAAATTAGATGTAAGCAAAGAGCAGCTTACTCGGACTATTCTTTAGCATTATTATTCTTTAGTATACAATGCTCCAATATTTGAGATTGCTAAACCAAAGATTATCCACAGTAATCTGATCTATGTTTACATTATAATTTTTTTTTATTTGATTTTACATTGCCAAAAAAGGTCTGAACAATTATTATAAGCTTGTTATAAATGCATATCTCCTTAATACTAATATATAATATGTAACCGGATACACCAAATAAAAAGCTATTTATAGATTCGCCTCCATTTTCTCAAAATCTCTAATACGAAACAGGTCATTAAAAACAATTTAAAGTCTACCTTTAAATATTCAGCCTTATACTTTCATGAGTTTGATTCCTTTAACCATTAAAAAAAAATACACAGATCCGAGAACCGCAAGTCTACAAGATAGCATAATCTTAAGTTATACATTTATTCAAACACATTTGACATTTCTCACAATTTTATCTTATTTTTCTTTTTGTTTCGTTACCTTTTTAAATAAAAAAAAAAGTTCGAATTTTTTAATTTAATTGGTGACGAAATTTCCTCCATAGATTTTTGCTGATGGGAAAAAAAATTTGAGGGCGCATATAAAAATGTTTGACGTAAAAAAAGATAGCATTACTCTCTCCCATCATGAAGTTCTTAGTTACTCTAGGATTTCTTATAGTCTGTGTGACCCTGGGCGGTGAGGCCAGGCTTAAACACAAAAACTATATTGATAGGTTGATACCTCAGACAGACAACAAAAGGTATATTGTAGTAGAATTTCTGAAATGGTTTTTAGTGTTTAAGGACAGATATTTGTTTTTTTTTTTTGGTAATGCCTAGTACTTGTCTTTGTTCAGGCCTTATTCAAACTTGGGTTTTTTAGAATATTTGGAACTTTACACTGCAAGATCTGAACAAGTTTCTCTTATATATTGAGTGGATGAAATGAATAGTTTGTTGATGTACAGAGAATTAAGTCCAAGGATAGTTAGCCTTGATTGCTGTTCATCATCATCATCATCAAACTCCATTAGAGTGAGGCCTTGAGAGGCTCAAATCCTCTCTTGCAAAAGCCCTGGACAGAAACCCTGCTGTCTTGCGTAGTGCATAAATGTCACCATACAGGTCGAGAATTTTGGGTTTCCCAGACCTGTCGAGACGGAGATCAGCAAGTCTGGGGCAGTCAAACAGAATATCGCCGCAATGAGGGCACTGTGAATCAAAGTATGGCCTGCACTGTACTATAACAGCTAGCTTGAGGTGATTTGTAATGGACTCTTAATATGATTCACTGGTGTTGATTGTTGACAGATAATTTAGAGTAGTGCGGGGCTTAAAATTCGACACATGGTTAAAGGTTTGGTAGTTGTAAAGCAGATTTACCTACGCAAACTTTAAGACCTACCTACGCAAACTTAAGTGTAAATATTTTAAAACTAAGTATTAACTCGCTCTTGTCAGAGCTGTGTCGGACAAAGCATTCCATTAGCATTGGAATATGATCTGATGAAAATGACATATGTCAACTGGTCGTCAGGTATGTAAAGATGTTGCAATTACAACTGGCAATGACACATGAAAAGATGTTATCAGAAGTCGACTTTTAATGACATATGTACAGATGTTTCATATATTAAATGGTAATGGCATACGAAAAGTTTGTCCATGCTGCTAATGTCACTGACATGTCATCTAGCAATGTTTGTCTTCCACGTGTCTGTCGGAAATGACATTTATCAAGACATTGTTGACCCATTTCCATCCACACAAAAACACTGGTAAAGAGGGCGATCTCTTTGGTGGTAGAGGAACCAGTCATTTAATTTGCCACGCTTTTCTTCATGAACTGAGGCCATCGCTTTTTTTTTAAAGTCATTTATAGGATTCTTATACGCAATCTGTCTTCCTATAGTGTGGTCTAGAGCTGTAACTTCAGAGTAGTCAACATTGACGTCCACTGCCATGAGGTCGGGATGGATTACATCCACGACAAAGCTAATGACTATAAGTAGTGACTAATGTAAAATCGTTCCATGTATCTCTAGTAATGACATATATTACATTAGTTAATGCTTACAAGCACGGGAATGGGTAGTAGGTTGAGCGTATGGCAAATAGATGTGGTATTTTTCTCTTTCATATGTTTACTATCAATAACATATATCATGTTATTTCAAATGTGTCTACTAGTATTGATGTTGATATATATTAAAACCGTTTTTACTAGATATGGCAACTATATTACGATATATCATATATAGCTACTAGCTATGACATGTAGTAATATGTTATATATTATGAAATGGTATTTCATATATATGTCAAGAAACAATGTAAAATAGTAAAGTTCCTCCATCCACCTTTCAGATCTTGCGATCTATGGGGAACATGATGTAGAGGTCATCTGTTTCTGTGGCCCACTGTTAACTAGGGTGCCAGGTGGCCAGCACAACGACCAACCGCTTTTACTTTTCCCCAACTCAAGGCAGGTACCCATTAGAGATGGGTGAACTGAAAGGCGTCCTAAAGATTACAAAATTAAAAATTCCACTCTTCACCAGGATTCGAACTCGGGACCCGTCGGAAGCCAAGCGCTGGACTACTCAGTACTATTAAGTACATATGTCGCCATAAAGCTAGCTTCAGGTCAAAGTTTTTCATTGTGATAAGACTCGAAACATCTGTCGAGGACTTTGTGCGTTTTTTGTTTTATTTTTTCAAAGTCACGTGCTGTCTGAAAAGTTTCATGTAAATGACCTAGTGTTCTAAAACACGGGCAGTGGCGGCACTTCGAGCTAAAGTTAATGGGGGCGTAATCAACTCTACTAAACTAAAATATTTTCAATAAAAAGTGTTGGGGCCGTCGTGACTACTACCAATAATTTGTGTCTCACTGGCTTATAATGGTAAGAGCGTATGTGTGTGTGTGTGTATTGACTGATGTAATCTTTAGGAGGGTTGACGGCATAGGCTATGTATTAAAGAAGACGGCATAGGTTGTGTATTGAAGAAGACGGCATAGGCTATGTATTAAAGAAGACGGTATAGGCTCTGTATTAAAGAAGACGGTATAGGCTGTGTATTAAAGAAGACGGCATAGGCTGTGTATTAAAGAAGACGGCATAGGTTGTGTATTGAAGAAGACGGCATAGGCTGTGTATTAAAGAAGACGGCATAGGCTGTGTATTAAAGAAGACGGCATAGATTGTGTATTAAAGAAGACGGCATAGGCTGTGTATTAACGAAGACGGCATAGGTTGTGTATTAAAGAAGACGGCATAGGCTGTGTATTAAAGAAGGTCACGACTGATGATACAGAGTACGAAGACGGCCACAGTTTGAATGTAGAAGTCAGTTTTAACATCTTGTGAATTAATTTGTGCATTTATATATTTCTACCGTTAGACTGAATGCCTGTGAGTATTTGTTTATAAATTATTATTTTTTAAAAATATAAAACAGGATTTCAAGCTTTATTCCAATTTCTGTCACGTTGGTACGCATCATGGTTGCCATAGAAGTGTAAACATGAAGTTGATTACATTCTATATATTCTATAAGCTTGCACAAGAGTACATCAATGAAAGGGAGATAATTCTATTCCGGTCGTAGGATATCCATAGACATTCAGTTTGGATAGAAAGTCCAAAAATATCAGTCTGTTCAGTTTATAAGTTTTAAGCTTCATGCTAAATCTACTACTGCCAATTTATTATTGAATTTGGATAATAAATTGTAGTATTGCTTGATGTATAACTTGTGTTTAGTCTGCTAAGTCATCACCTGAACAAAGACCTTCAGCATACAGTTGGATATTGAGTCCTCAGATAGAGTTTCTATGGTTCACATCTTTTAAAAACTACTCAAATCCATTGTAACCATTACGTCTATAGGGTTGGTTGAATTAGCTGTCTAAAGCAACCATCCAACACAAAGACATTATCAACAATAAAGGAGGAGTGAATGCCTTTATAGCCTTGGTTTACATACTTGACTTGAGAGGGTTGGCCCGAATCCATTCGTTACAGAAGGCCTCAACACTGACCTGCAACGTTACAACCCGTGGGCAGTTTAGACCAATAGCTTGTTCCCACATCGGTGTTCAGGCCTTCTATAATGATTGGTCTCGATCAGCTCCACTATTGAGCTGAAAGCAATGAATAGAACTTCTTTAGCTCACACTATTTTTATATTTTCATTGGTGTGTCCAATTTTCTGATGTAACCACGAGAAAAAGTGGGCGGATGGTTTTGGTTGTGTAGGCTGAATACATTCGGATGAGATCACGAGGTGCTCTGTCGCTCTGTCGTAGTTCACATCAATAATTTTTTTTGTGTGCGATTCGAAGAGAGAAGAACAAGCGACAGACGTGCGACAGAAAGTCGTTAATTTTTTTTAGTGAATATATCTAGTTTGAAGTATCATTTTTGGCTGGTATTTCTATATATATATTTATATAGACGCTGAAAGCTGTGCATAATTAAAAATAAAAGTTATATTTAGTTCTGTTTAAAAAAAAGCTTGTTCAAGTTTCATTCAACTTCAACATTAAGAATTAAATTCGCATAGACTGGTGTAGTTCAACTGGTTATTCAGAACTTCAAACCAACGACAGAGTATCAACCATTGGACGATGTCTTTTTGTAGGATAAAAGTAAAAGTAAAGTTTCCCTTTCAGACCTTTCGATCTATGGGGCAGATGATGTTCAGGTCATCTGTTTCTATGTTCAACGTTTAACGAGCAGGCTGTCATGTGGCCAGCACAACGACCAACCGCCTTTACTTTCCCCAACTAAAGTCAGGTACCCATTATAGTTGGGAGGACTCGGGGCGCTCTAAAAATTCCGAAATTTAAAATCCCAGTCTTCACCCAGATTGGAGCCCAACACCCCAGATTCGGAAGCCGAGCGCTTAACCACTCCGCCACCGCGCTCCCCCTTTTTGAAGTATAGATGAAACTGATTTTTGATTGTGTTTCACTCACATCCAGGCAACTAGCTTCCTGTGCTGGAAACGAATTCGCATGTCACGAGAAATGTATCCCTGCCAGCTACGTCTGTGACACAGACAGTGACTGCTCGGATGGGCTTGACGAGCAGCAGAACTGCCCAACAGACTGCACTGGACACAACCAGTTTAAGTGCCCAGTAAGACATTAGATCATTAGGAGGGACATTATAGGTCTATGTTTTTATTTCACGTGTGACAACTGCGTCAAAAACTTCTTGTCATTATTATTATTATTACTATTATTATTATTAATATGTTAGAAACGAATTCTTTCTCTGGCAATGCCAGGGTCGAGGTTTGTTTAAGAAAAACAAAATTCATTGTAGTCCCTTTGTCAGTGTCCGCTGGGGAATTTTCTGATACTGTCGCAGTTCTGCAGCAGTGCCGCTCTCTGACAGGCAATGAGTCCTTTTGGGAATGTTGAAAGCCTTGAAGGTATCTTTGAGGTCAATTGTTATTATCCCCTCGGTTGATATAACAATGACGTATATTGTTATTTTAGATAACTTCCACAAACGCGTAATCTCAAAGCCAGGTTCCCATATTTACTTCGTTTTTCCAGGACAGTTCTTCTTATATTATTATTACTATTATTATTATTATTAGTAGTAGTAGTATTAATGCTTTTGAGTAGCGCGTCTTACATTTGCCTACAGCAAGCTCAATGCATTTTGGTCCAATCTCCTTTCTGGACATGTGTGGGAGGGGGGGGAGGGTATCTTGAAAAAAAGTTGTCTTGCTGCCTTTAGACGTTCAGTAAATAGTACACAGCCAGAGTCAAACTTAATCATAGCGTCAAATGGTTTATGCCATTCACACACAGATCCCACAGTGTGCTTCTCGAGAAGCATCTCGGAGAAACTTGAATCGTGAAGCCGCGAGATAGGAGTCAAGTTTTGTCCAGAATGGTTCAACTCGGTCAGGTCATTTAATTAATACAATTAGTTTGATTTAACACATCTATTTCACGTCAATAAAGTTTTGTAATTCAATATAGAATCATTCATGTTAGACAAATATTGAACTTTTACTTTCTTCTCTGTTATATTACTTAGTATGTGTGTGCAATTGCAGTATAATTTTTTTATTGGAAATATATTATGGTTTATTGTGTATTCTTTATAAGTTTATACTCTAACTTTGTTGTGGTGTACAGGACAAGTGTATCTCTTCCTACTATACTTGCGACGCATCCAATGATTGTTCTGATGGATCAGACGAGAAAAACTGTTCTGGATCATGTCGAGGATCTGACTTCAAGGTAGGCTAGTAACTGACTTTAAAAAAAAAGAATACTATCTCACTTCAATGTAGGTTAATATCTCACTTGAATGAAGACTACTATATCACTTCGATGTAGACTAGTATCTGAGTTCAATGAAGGCAAGCCTTTGTCTTTTATGTAGCCAACTATCTGTCTTCAAGGTAGCCAAGTAGCTGTCTTCAAAGTAGACTACTATCTGTGTTCAATGTAGGCAAGCATTTGTCTTTTTTGTAGCCAAGTATCCAGGGGCGTAGCTAGAAACTTTCCATCAATTGGGGGCCTGGGGGGCTTGACCTCTTTGGGAGCCCCTGTATTTTGCGTAATATTTAATGTAAAACACAATAATTTTGGGCCCCCCTATGTGGGGGCCTGGGAGGATTTTTGGATTCTCCGCCCTCCTTCCCCTAACCTAGCTACGCCACTGCAAGTATCTGTCTTCAAAGTAGCCAAGTATCTGTCTTCAAAGTAGACTAGTAAATGTCTTCAAAGTAGACTAGTATATGTCTTCAAAGTAGACTAGCATCTTACTCCAATGTCTCAAAAATATTTCAATAAAATGTATAGTTCAATTTAAATTTGTGACCACTGCATACAAAAATATAAATTATAATTAAATTTAGCATTTAGTTATCAGTAACAAAACCTTTTTATTACTTTCTCTATTTAGCTTGCACACATTCGTAGGAAATAGCATCTGCATAAGTCACAGCTGGGTCATTTTAACAATAAAATCAAAGAAGCAACATAAAAAGTGTTGTTTTTTTAAAAAGAAAATTCATTTTTTATAGGCCTACAGCTGACCAGCTTATGTAAGAGCGATTATTTTGTGCTTAATAACTAATGAAGGAAAGATTTAAAAATACAGTAGCATTTTTTTTAACTCCACCCTATTTCCCTCGCCCTAAAAAACTGTATACATCTTCTCAAGAGTAAATACAATTCTAATGATAAGCCAAAAGATCCAGACTGAACGTCATTTTGTCTATTAAACTATTCAATGTCTACGGCCTACAAGCGGGAATACCCGATGCCTGTTTAAAAAAAAAAAAAAAGAATGTCTTGACCAAATTTAATTTTAGAAGATAATACTTCAAAAACGTATAACGGTCCAACTTTTTATGTTGCTTCTATGATTTCATTGGGCACAGTGAGCAGATAGCATTGCGTCATTGCTAAAATGACCCACTGTCCACAAGCTTTAGTATACCAATGTTACTGAATTTTGAGAAACTTGGGTTTTAAAAAAATAATTTGACGTGGCCCTCGAAAAAAAAAACATTGGCCAGCCCTGCTCTAATCTAGACTGTAATATTCTTGTATCCAGTGTGGCAATGGCGCCTGCATAAGTCACAGCTGGCTGTGTGACGGCGATGAAGATTGCGGAGATCATACAGACGAGGCCAACTGTGGTGGAACATGCAGGAATGGCTACTTCCACGTGAGTGGTTTCTTACAAATATGTTCTCACACCTCTAAGCCACGACACACAAGCACACACACGCACACATACTAACACATACACACACACAGACATACACACAAGGTAAACCCCTACATTACTAGGATAGGCTGTACCTTTTGATTTCTGGCGCCATAAACATGTAACTGTAACTAGCAATGTTCTTTTGTAATAACTCTAGTTTGAATGCACGGTGTAGAATCAGCTCCATCTTACCACATTCACTTTGAAATGTGTTTTTGACACAAAGTTTGAACTTTATTATGAAAAACAAGCAAAAGAAAAAAGAATACTTTTTAAAAGCATAGCTTATTTTAATGAAAGAACCACTAATTACTGCCATTTGTATGAAAATTCCAGGGTTTAGCTCCCTTTTTGCTATATAAAACAAAATTAATTAATTAGTACAAAATGATAAACTAATTGTTAATTGTTTGATTGATTCGTTTATTATCATCGACTTTTTATTTCTACTTGATCTGAGAGTGGGAAGCGGAGAAAAAAATGTGACCAAGCGTAATAAAGGATTAAATCCATACATACATCCAATCTCTCATTAAGTAGCATTTATTTCTTTTACTGTCATATCAAACAAAATAAGTGGTCACCAACAATTAATTAACTAATTGGTTATTTTTTAAATTGAATTATGTCTCGTCATGTTTAATGAATAATTGTTTAAAGTTTCGACTTGATCCGAGAATGGGAAATGGGAGAAAAAAATATGTTTAACATTTTCCAGACAGACAGAGTGTGTTGATATATAAGCTTTGTAATAATAGTACATACAGAGTTACGATGGCTTTCTTGTTTATAACTTTTGTTTCAAGTAGCTAATCGAGCAAAGAACGATAACTGCGCTTGGTTGATACAGGCAATCAATCCCCTTAAAAGCGGCATTAATACAAAATTTATTGTTATTATTAAGATAACTGAATGTTTGGTTTCAATATTTAGCATAATTAAGAACAGGGAATGATGGGAATAAATCTTTCTGCAATTAAAAAACATTTACGTTCATTTGGATCATTATCTTATTTTATCTTATATTGTTGTATATTCCATGAGTTATATCAATTATATGAAGACCCACCAATAGTGAACGAAATAAAAAAGAATAGACCTCGTTGGGCAGGTCACCTTGAAAGAATGTCAGACAACAGAGGGGCGAAAATCGTATACAAGCAAAAACCAAAAGGCAGGCGACCCAAAGGCAGACCCCGAATGCGATGGATAGATGTCGTGGAAGCAGATCTGAAGCAGCTTAGGGTTAGGGCGTGGAGACGAAAGGCCCAGGAGAGATCTGAATGGAAGGATGTGTTAAAGCAGGCCAGAGCCCTCCATGGGCTGTAGCGCCACTGGGATGGATGGATGTTGTATATTCCTCTCATCATTAATCTATTTTATCTTTTTTAGGCTCTATCTTTTCTTTAATCTTTTTATTATCTTTTATTTCATTTGATCTTTTATTTTCATTTTATCTTATCTTTTATCTTATCTTATGTTTATCTTACGAAGCATCGTTTTCACAAAGAGTAGATCTAGAATTCATGAACTTATTCGACCATTGCGTATGACGTGAAAGAGGAAAATACTTTCTAGGGGGGCGGGTTCATGAGTGCAGCGTAAAACATTATTCAACTATTACAGCAAGATTCTTGCTTCTCTTCAGTGCACCAACGGAGCGTGTATCACCCAGACCTGGGTGTGCGATGGAGACAACGATTGCCATGACAACTCTGACGAACAAGGCTGCCCCGCTAGAACCTGTTCCCCCTATCAGTTTACGTGCACCAATCAGAGGTGCATTCCTGCTGGATATAAGGTAAGTTTAGGTGCATCGCCTAAAATACAAGGTAGATTTAGGTGCATTACCAATGATACAAGATAGATTTAAGTAGCCTACAATGCTTGCGACTCAAGGTAGGTTAAACTAGGCTTAGATGCTTTACCGAGAATACAAAGTTGGTTTTGGTGCATTACCCATGATGCAAGGTATGTTTAGGTACAATACTTATGATTCGAGGTAAATTTAGGTGCTTTGCCCAGGATAAAAAGTAGGTTTTAGCGCATTACCCATGATACGATTAGGTTTAGGTGCATTACTTATGATACGATTAGGTTTAGGTGCATTACTTATGATTCGAGGTAGGATTAGGAGCTTTACCGAGGATACAAAGTAGCTTTAGGTACAATACTTACTATTCAATGTAGGTTTTGGTGCATTACCCATGATACAAAATGTGTCTAGGTGCATTACCCAGGATATATTTTAGTTCTAGGGGAATGTCATTGTATGATATGAGCATTCCTCGCTAGGATCCGAGAAAAATTTCGGTCCCAGATGTCCGCGACTGCCAAGAGGACATCAAAGCGTCCTAACATATTAAAGTTGTACACTGCATCAAAACGTCCTAGCATAGTCAAGTTGTACACTGCATCAAAACGTCCTAGCATAGTCAAGTTGTACACTGCATCAAAACGTCCTAGCATAGTCAAGTTGTACACTGCATCAAAACGTCCTAGCATAGTCAAGTTGTACACTGCATCAAAACGTCCTAGCATAGTCAAGTTGTACACTGCATCAAAACGTCCTAGCATAGTCAAGTTGTACACTGCATCAAAACGTCCTAGCATAGTCAAGTTGTACACTGCATCAAAACGTCCTAGCATAGTCAAGTTGTACACTGCATCAAAACGTCCTAGCATAGTCAAGTTGTACACTGCATCAAAACGTCCTAGCATAGTCAAGTTGTACACTGCATCAAAACGTCCTAGCATAGTCAAGTTGTACACTGCATCAAAACGTCCTAGCATAGTCAAGTTGTACACTGCATCAAAACGTCCTAGCATAGTCAAGTTGTACACTGCATCAAAACGTCCTAGCATAGTCAAGTTGTACACTGCATCAAAACGTCCTAGCATAGTCAAGTTGTACACTGCATCAAAACGTCCTAGCATAGTCAAGTTGTACACTGCATCAAAACGTCCTAGCATAGTCAAGTTGTACACTGCATCAAAACGTCCTAGCATATTCAAGTTGTTAACTGCATCAAAACGTCCTAGCATAGTCAAGTTGTACACTGCATCAAAACGTCCTAGCATATTCAAGTTGTTAACTGCATCAAAACGTCCTAGCATAGTCAAGTTGTACACTGCATCAAAACGTCCTAACATATTCAAACTGTACACTGCATCAAAACAACCTAGCATAGTCAAGTTGTACATTGCATCAAAACGTCCTAGCATAGTCAAGTTGTACATTGTATCAAAACGTCTTAGCATAGTCAAGTTGTACATTGTATCAAAACGTCCTAGCATAGTCAAGTTGTACATTGTATCAAAACGTCCTAGCATAGTCAAGTTGTACATTGTATCAAAACGTCTTAGCATAGTCAAGTTGTACACTGCATCAAAACGTCCTAGCATAGTCAAGTTGTACACTGCATCAAAACGTCCTAGCCTAGTCAAGTTGTACACTGCATCAAAACGTCCTAGCATAGTCAAGTTGTACACTGCATCAAAACGTCCTAACATAGTCAAGTTGTACACTGCATCAAAACGTCCTAACATAGTCAAGTTGTACACTGCATCAAAACGTCCTAGCATAGTCAAGTTGTACACTGCATCAAAACGTCCTAGCATAGTCAAGTTGTACACTGCATCAAAACGTCCTAGCACAGTCAAGTTGTACACTGCATCAAAACGTCCTAGCATAGTCAAGTTGTACACTGCATCAAAACGTCCTAACATAGTCAAGTTGTACACTGCATCAAAACGTCCTAGCATAGTCAAGTTGTACACTGCATCAAAACGTCCTAGCATAATCAAGTTGTTAACTGCATACACCATAGACAGTCTTATTTAGAACGAGTTTTACACTTTAAATAATGTGTTAAAATTGTTGAGGTTTCCCTACAGGCGAATGGAAATATTATTCAAAGAAACGTATGTTAATAAAAATAAATACTTAATAACATCACAATTTGTCTGTAGCACTACAGTAATTTCGTATAATTGATAAGTACGGACCAGTGGCGTAACTAGGGTGGAGGGATTGGGGGAAATTTAAAATCCCTCCGGGCCCCCACTTAAGGTAAAGGTGGGGGGGGGGTCCAATGAGTGTTCAAAACTTTTTTACATTAAATATAAAGCCATTATCTCATGTCATGATGTCGAATGTCAAAATACAGGAGTCCCCAAAGAAGTCAAGCCCCCCACCCCGGGCCCCAACATGATGGCGAATTCCTAGCTACGCCACTGGTATGGACATGTTGACCGATTCATCTGTCAAAAATAGAGAAGATGCAATTGTAATCCTACTTTACATTCAAGTCTTAGTTCTATAGTTCTTACCCAAATAACGTGGTCGTTAAGGAGGTCACCCATGAGTTTGTGTAAAAACACAATCTTTTATTTAAAAAAAAAATCAGTATTGAATTAGGAGCTTTACATTCGGATACAAAGTCGGTATCCTATATATTTGTCGGACAAATCATGGATTTATTTAACCTCCTTTTTTCTAAAATCCCCTACCGCCTGCTCTTTAAATGGGGATCTCACGATGTAGCGAATCAAATAAAATGTTGGACTTGTATGTACTTCTTTTAAAACCTCATGATAGGTCTAGATTTATGTTATCTGCTCTTTAATGTAGTTATGCATATGAGATTCACCTTAGAAAAATTACTATTCTAAAACAAACAAACAAAAATAATATACATGGATGGCTGCCTGGTCGTGCGGTTTGCGCGCTAGACTGTCGTTCGGATTTATCGACGGTCGAGGGTTCAAACCCTGCCCGCTCCCATCCCCCGTCGTCCTGCGGGAGGTTTGGACTAGGAAGTAAACTATCTTCAACTCTGAAGGAATATCCGAAATATGTAAAACATTTTACAAACATAGAGGATCCGCTATTACCTTATTGTTCCTATCGATACGACTGTACTCACCCACTTCTGTGTGCATCTTGGGCTTTGCAGGTCATGAATCAAAAACCATGATATTTCACTAAAAAACAATGGATGTTTAAGTACTAAACAACGGGATAATATAAATATCCAAATTGTATAAATCTCTTTTAAAACTAAAAATATGTGAAGATTAAGTTTGAAATGCATTTCTTACTACTCAGACAGCACACACAGAATGAATTCTATTCAATTGTTGTGCATACGGATGATCCAATATTACATGACAGTTACAATCTGATCGAAGCCGACCCTCCCTAAACCTTTATGCCCCTCTTGGATTTACAGACCATGAGTCCAAAAACATTAGATCTTACTAAAAAGCAATAGGTATTTCATTATTTAACGATTGAATGATACAAATATTAAAATAGTATAAAGCTTTTTTAAAACTTAATTCCATGATATATCTAATTTAATTCATTCGCTTTGAATGACCCACATACATTCTAGATTTTAAATAATTAATACAGTACGATAGAGGTACTCTCATAACACGAATAATTCACAGGATTGTCAGGATGTGTCATTAACATCACAAGTGCAATGACAATCAGATTTCTTCATCGTCTGTATCGGGATGACAATATATGCAAAATGTCTATTTATCAATTTGTTTTTATGAGAGTGAATTTTATTGCTATTGAATAGCTTCACTTTTTTTCACACGATAAAAGGTTTTAGTTTTAGAATCATATTTAAGAGAAACCTTAGACCTCTATAAAATAACATCTGGGCTTAAAAATGCAGAACCTTTTCTGGGCTTTTTTAAATACCACATTACAGCAAGCAAATCATATTCTATAATCATACCAACGTGACGGGAAAGAACAGATGCAATGATTTCTCGTACCTAAAGAATCATAACACATGATATGATCACGCTTACATTATGAGGCATAGCACACGCTACGCTAACGCTAACATAAAGGGGCGTAGCTAGAAATTTGCCATCATTTGGGGGATGGGGGGAGGACTTGACCTTTTTGGGGCCCCCTGTATTTTGCGTAATATTTAATATTTTAAGTTAAAAAAAAAACACTCTAATTTGGAGCCCAGGGGGATTTTCAAATTCTCCCTCATACTCGCCCCACCCTTGCTACGCCACTGAAAATATATGCTATAATAACTCTATAACTAAAAGGAGCATAACACACTCTCTGATCACACTTCACAAGGGAGACAAGCTATGACAAGTCTACCTAAAGGGGAGACCACATGCTATGACAAGTCTACCTAAAGGGAAGACCACATGCTATGACAAGTCTACCTAAAGGGGAGACCACATGCTATGACAAGTCTACCTAAAGGGGAGACCACATGCTATGACAAGTCTACCTAAAGGGGAGACCACATGCTATGACAAGTCTACCTAAAGGGGAGACCACATGCTATGACAAGTCTACCTAAAGGGGAGACCACATGCTATGACAAGTCTACCTAAAGGGGAGACCACATGCTATGACAAGTCTACCTAAAGGGGAGACCACATGCTATGACAAGTCTACATAAAGGGGAGACCACATGCTATGACAAGTCTACATAAAGGGGAGACCACATGCTATGACAAGTCTACCTAAAGGGGAGACCACATGCTATGACAAGTCTACATAAAAGGGAGACCACATGCTATGATAACTCGAACGTTAAGGGATTATAACTAATTCTATGGATATATGCATCCTCTCTAAAGCATCACAACACTCCAACACAGTGTTTCCCAAACTTTTGACCTGTGTGTACCCCTTTTATAATTTTTGTAATGCTGAGTACCCCCTCGCCCCCCCCCTTTCCTAACTACACTTTAATGTATTAACAAAACATAATAAATGAGTATTTTAAACAAATCAGCATAGTTAATGAGGCGCAGTGCGTACCTCCTCCAAAGTCTTTCCATTCCCCGGGTGGGGGGGGGACGCGTATCCCACTTTGGGAACACTGTTCTAACATAAAGGAAAGGGTGATAGCACATACTCTAACATAAAGGGGCACAACACATAATATGGTCGCCCAAACATAATGAGGCATATTAACACATGCAATGCGACTCCAGCTTAAAGGGAGATTACACATACTAAGATCCCACCTACGTAAAGGGAAATAACACGTAATTTAACAACATATTAATAATAGCTCATATTTTCTTTTGTCCTCTCAGTGTGATCAAGACAATGACTGCGGCGACAACAGTGACGAGATCGACTGCACGTGTGCTTCGGATCACTTCAAATGCCCCCACGGCAAGTGCATCCCCAACAGCTACCTGTGCGACGGCGACAACGACTGCGGGGATCTCTCTGACGAAGACAACTGCCCCACCATCCACCCCGGGGTCTGCATCGACCAGCTGACCTTCGAAGACTGCTATCGCATGAACATCTCCACCTACCCCATCTGCCAGTATTACGCTGACGCCCACAGGTACTGCAGGAAGTTCTGCGGCGTCTGCGACACGTAACTTTTAGGGCCGTGTGCAAAAGCGTCAGGTCAGGGACTGTGTGGGCCGTGTGCACAATCGTCATTCTGAAATGCGCAAATTTGGTGAGCGTCTCATAGACATTGACATAGCTTGAGTTAATTAGTCTTTTACAGTCATATAATAATGATACAATGCTTAAATAAATTGTGCCAATAAAATTTGTATTTCAAGTCTTTTAAAACTTTTTTTTCTTTTAGTTCAAGATCTTTATAATTTATATTACTGGCAAATAAAAAATTATTTCCGAAACCTAATTTATAGCGGATCTTAAGGCGGAGTAACGAAGTACTGCATTTTGTTTGGAATTTGTGTAGGAAAAATCGTTCGAACACAAAAACACGTTACCATAAACCTTTCTTTTTTCCGTAAATTTAATTTTAAATAAAAACTCTTACTTTGGCGAAATTGAGAGCAGTAGGCAATAGACCAGGGGTCGGCAACCCTTTGAGTCAGAAGAGCCAAAATTTACAATTTACTAAATTTCAAAGTTTTTAAAGAGCCACAAAGTTTTTTCTTGTCAAGTATAAAAAGTACTCGGATAAAAAAAGTTCTTTGATGAATAAAAACGAATCTATTTATTCATAAGAAACAAAAATCTACTTATTTATATATGACTAGCATTTTTCACAATAAATTAGATGATATATATATATATGGGATTGTTAGATAATTACTCATTATGAATGTAAATAAATTAAAAGAATTAAATATTTACATACAACACTAACTTGTACTTCAATAACAAAACAATGAACCAACAAATTCAATGGGGGCGATGGCTTTGGTTTTAGAAAGTTGGATACATTTGGCTTATAACTTGTTGTTTTTAGTTTCAAACACGACTCTAAATTTTCCATTGTTAGTTGGCTATTCTTGCAAGAGAACGCTTGCTCGCATGAACATGTCGATCCGAATATGGTTAGTACTCCAATTGCCAACATTTTCACTTCACTGTAGCAAACTGGAAAACAATGCCGTGTGTCGAATATAAGTGCCTCATCTCACGGCATTTCTTTGAAAGCTGTCCACTTTTGTTGCGTTACGTACATGCATTTCTGGACCTCCAACTCTTCCAACTTGCTTTTCAAATCTGTAAATTATCCACTCCAGAAAGCTTTACTTTTTAACGTCCAGTATCAATTCCAAATGGCTCAATATGGATTTCGTTACTATTTCTGTTAAGGATATTTACTATGAATGCTAGAATGGTTTTGATGGTTTTGAAATGCTCAAATCTCTCAACAAATTCACCTTTAATTTTTTTAAAATAACTGTGATGAAGTAATTCCTGTCAACAGTTATACTGGTTTTATCGCGATATTGCTTAAGAAATTGACAATGAAGTCATTTATCGCTCTCATTAAGTAATGTTCCCCTTTCAGACCTTGCGATCTGTAGGACAGATAATGTAGAGGTCATCTCTTTCTGTGAACCACGGTTAACGAGGGTGTCAGCACAACGACCTACCACATTTACTTTCCCCAACTAATGTCAGGTAATTATTAAAGCTGGGTGGGTTTAGAAGCGCTAAAAATATCCAGAGATTAAAAATCCCAGTCTTCATTACGATTTTAACTCGAGACCCCGGTTCAGAAGCCAAGCTTTTTACTGCTCAGCCATCGCTCTTATCTTCTACCAAAACATCGGCTGGGTTTTCATTTTCTTGTATTTTTAGATTCATCTCATTTACTTTTCCTGATACATCCATCATAAAGTAACATTTTAGCAACCATTTGTCGTTCTCTTATTTAGGGTGATTAATACCATCCTCATTTAGGAATGTATTTATTAAATCAAGCACAAATCTGGAAGTCTCAACACCATATCTGTAGAAAGCCATTGCACTTTATTGGGAAGGAGGTCGGAATACTGTCTCCATTTTGTTTAAAAATTCTTTAAACTGACAATGGTAGAGTGCTTTCGACCAGCACTTCTTGCTGGAGTATGCATTGATACGTAAGAAATGAGTGGTGACTCGCAGATTCTCTTTTATTTTTTGTCATACTTCTGGCTCCATCAGTTGCTATTGAAACGAGTTTATTTAAATCGATCTTATTGTCTTCAAGGCATTTTTGCACGACATTCGCTAAATCTTCTCCCTAGTTTGTCACGAGAGCGCTAGCAATCCTTGGGAAGACATATACCTGACAGAAAGCCAACTTGTGCCGTGTCTTTTATGTCGCAAGACGTATCTATATCATTGATAAGGCAGAAGAAAGTTTAGTTCTTCCACCTGCAAATATGTTACATTTAGAAGACACGGGTAGGGGTGATGTGAAAATCAAGTACAAGTGGCTAAGAGATTGAATCGGTGACTAATTTTAGTTAATCGATTCAATTTTTTTTTTATATGGAACTAAAGAGCCGCAGCTTAACATCCAAAGAGCCGCATGTGGCTCGCGAGCCGCAGGTTGCCGACCCCTGCAATAGACCACAACACGGAAGATTAAGAAAGAATTCACAATTAAAACGAGACGATTAGCCTAATAGGGAAGCAAAATAGAACCCCCGCTGGGGTGCCCAAAGACCGAGTCCATTGCACTCTTGGGGATGGAAGAATGTCCCAAACAAACAGGTCACTATCCACACGCCGTTCCTCAAAGGACCGTTTTTATGGCGTGCACCTGCACCTGCACGTCTGATTTGGTCGAGCCACTGGAAATAGGGATTTGAACAATTGGCATCTGCTTTGATCTCTTCCAGATTGAAGTTTGTTTCAAACGGGGAGATGAGGAAAACTTTTATAGGTCTAGAGCTCCAAGAGTCTTAGACTCAAATTTTAACAAAAACAAAGAAGCATAGTAAGATGAATGTACATGCAATGGTTGAATGTACATGCTATTGTCGAGTGTACATGCTAGTGTTGAATGTACACGCTATTGTCGAATGTACATGCTATTGTCGAATGTACATGCTATTGTCGAGTGTACATGTTATTGTTGAGTGCACATGCTATTGTTGAGTGCACATGTTATTGTTGAGTGCACATGCTATTGTTGAGTGTATATTGTTCTTGCTATTGTCGAGTGTACATGTTATTGTTGAGTGTACATGTCATTGCTGAGTGTACAATGTTCTTGCTATTGTTGATACCCAAAGTAAATGTTATTTTGTTTTTTGTCGTGAATTAAAGTGCATGCTATCGGAGAATTCACAACAAACTTAATCGAAGTCAAGGCTTTTACAAAACATACCTTTAATGTAACTATTAAAATAGATAATGTCAAATGAAAATAAGTTTTAAAATGTTCAAAGGTAAACAATTCTCTGTTATCTGTATTCCATTGCCGCCTCCTGATGACTATGTTCTTACTTTCTTGAGTACAGAATTATAATTGGGTTTGTGTCCACTTTCAGTAGTGTGCTTCTATTTGCCTCACCACTGCTAGCGAGATGCCAATTTGTTTTTAAAAGCAGTTTTCAATCATTGAGTGAAAATCTTAACACTTTATTCATGTTGAAAATATGTTATGCTTTAAATGTAAGAGTTACAAGTATTATTATTCAGCGCTAAAAAAGTGAACACAAATTATCATATACCTTTCATAAACTTTCTTCACTTGGTACAGCGAATACACAAAAAAACAGGCAGGCTTATAATTATTCCGCAATAAATAATAATATCTCTAATGGCTGTTGCCCTTGCGAGTAAATGCTGCTGAGATTTTTTCTTTGGAAGACAACTGAGTGTAGTGAGGTGAATAGAAAAAAAAAGTTGACGAACTAGTTTCTCGATATTTTGAATCTACAATGAGACATGGCTCCATGGACAAATGTATTTCTCAGTTGAGTAAAAGGAGCACGTACAAATAATAGATCTAGTAACAAGAAACACAAAGGTACTGGTTGGATAGCATGCAATCTGCTTCAAGAAACGCTACTACAGATTGCTTCAAGAAACGCTACTTCAGATTGCTTCAAGAAACGCTACTACAGATTGCTTCAAGAAACGCTACTACAGATTGCTTCAAGAAACGCTACTTCAGATTGCTTCAAGAAACGCTATTACAGATTGTTTCAAGAAACGCTACTACAGATTGCTTCAAGAAACGCTACTTCAGATTGCTTCAAGAAACGCTACTACAGATTGCTTCAAGAAACGCTACTACAGATTGCTTCAAGAAACGCTACTACAGATTGCTTCAAGAAACGCTACTTCAGATTGCTTCAAGAAACGCTACTTCAGATTGCTTCAAGAAACGCTACTTCAGATTGCTTCAAGAAACACTACTTCAGATTGCTTCAAGAAACGCTACTACAGATTGCTTCAAGAAACGCTACTTCAGATTGCTTCAAGAAACGCTACTTCAGATTGCTTCAAGAAACGCTACTACAGATTGCTTCAAGAAACGCTACTACAGATTGCTTCAAGAAACGCTACTACAGATTGCTTCAAGAAACGCTACTACAGATTGCTTCAAGAAACGCTACTTCAGATTGCTTCAAGAAACGCTACTACAGATTGCTTCAAGAAACGCTACTTCATATTGCTTCAAGAAACGCTACTTTAGATTGCTTCAAGAAACGCTACTTCAGATTGCTTCAAGAAACGCTACTTCAGATTGCTTCAAGAAACGCTACTACAGATTGTTTCAAGAAACGCTACTTCATATTGCTTAAAGAAACACTACTTCAGATTGCTTCAAGAAGCACTACTTCAGATTGCTTCAAGAAACGCTACTGCAGATTGCGTCCACGTGAGACAAGAGGGGAGCCTTGGTTGCGCTCACCATTACGACAGTTGTGAAAGGTCAACTAAAGGGATAGTTCGTAAAGTAGAATATCTCTTTCAGACCTTGCCATCTCTAGGGCAGATGATGTCAAGGTCATCTGTTTCTGTGTCCCTTGGTTAACTAGGGTGTCATGTGGCCAGCACAACGACCTACAGCCGTTACTTTTTCCCCACATAATGTCAGGGGGATGGACTCAGTGGCCCCCATATGATTCCAAAATGACAAATCCCAGTCTTCACCAGGAATTCGAACCCGGGAGCCCTCGGTTCGGAAGCCACCTCGCCTCCTAAATAAAGTGAAACGAAGTGAATATGTTAATAAGATGTTGTGACATTTGATGACCTAACTAGTCTCAGTGTGATATAAAAACGATCCATAGGTCGATCTAAATCTAAACTGGGCTTCTGGGTTTGTTGAGACCTTTGTTTCTCTCCGTACTACGCTGTAAAAAATTTGGCAGCAATTACATTTTGTAGGAATTTCTATTGAAACAGGGGGCGAAATAATAAGTCCCTAAACTACTCATTCCCCATCAAAATGTATTTCTAAACAGACAGTGGCTGCAGTACCTCCCTTCTAATATCATATAAAGTAATTCTATTTTTTAAAAATTCTTTACATTTTAACATAAATGGAATCGTATCGGATAAATGAAATAATGGAATCGCCCAACACTCCCAAAAACACGTCGATAGCTTATCGTAGATATAAAGCCAGATCTAGAACAAATTGTCTGTAAAGGGTCTGAGAAAAGAAACAGATGTTTCGAAAGCTAAGTCTTTAGAGCACACAGGAGTATGTGGATCTAAAAGTTGATCTAATTTGTCTGTAATATTAACTCTTTCTCTCCGTAATTACTTACCACAAGCTGGTGGAATCAACGTTGGTATCGTCAGTTAGGAGAGAAAGAGTTAAAAGAGACTTTATTTCAACACACATCCTTTCGCAAAAGTGTAATTTTTTTTTTCAAAAATCAGTTTGAAGTTATGTCGATGAGTTATTTTATGGCATCGTGATCTTTTTAATATTTCTAGAAAGTTACAGTCATACTCCTCCCCTTCTAGTATTTCTCCATTCACTCTCCCAACTTTTTATAGGAAACAGAAAATATAACTTACATGCAACCAGACAGAAATGATTATGTTTACAAGCGTAATGGACCTCATTCACCAATCGTAAACAAAAAACAATTAGCCACGTGATTCTCTATCTCGTCTATACAAATTACGTAATACACACAGGCTATAACGTGACAGTTTTTTTTCCCGTTGTTTTATCAATATTATCACGTGGCTAAATGTTGTTTGTTTACGATTGGTTAATGAGGTCCATTAAACAAATTCATTATTAAACGTCACTTCCTTCCAATTTTTACAAAGTTTATATTAACACATTCTGTCTGATAGAAATCTTGTAGACGTTATATCTTCCGCTTCACATTCTTGAATCAAGATGAAACTTGGCACAATTTTTGATTTTCAATGACAACTCATGAATGAATAAAAAAAAAAACAATTAATTAATCAATACTTGTTAATTAATAAAATTGTGTTTCTTTTTTTATCCAGAAGAGGGGAAATAAAACTTGCAATATTGACAAAGATAAGACAGTAATTGTGCGGTTCTTTCCCTTACATAACATTTTAATTTTTTAAAAAAGTATTTTTAACTATTTGTGCTTGTTATCCTTTGGCAATGAACTCTAGTCACAAGTCGGCCTCATGGGATCTCAAATCGTGGTGAGTAATTTCTCTTGCAGCTTGGTGTTTAATATTTCCAGAACGACAAAAATTATATTTAGCGCTGCAAGACAGAGGAGGACAAAAAGTAGGACAAACCCTGACAAAACAGGACAAAAAAAAAAGACTAAAAAACTAGTTTTAGAATGTGTTTGATAAAAGATGGCAGTCAGGACTCTGCAACGTATTTGTTAAGGTTGATTGCACTCAGACAAAATGATTTTTCGCAGAAGCTTTTCTAATGGTCAACGTATGTCGCTTTGCTGTTGTAGATCTGTGTCTGATTTTGATAATCACTCAGTGGGTGTTTGAGTGTCTTGTCCAGGTAGTATTTCATCTAATGCATGTTCTAGGCTAAGACCATCCCAAGAACATGCGAAGACTTAAGTCCAGACTGTTCAACAATTTAAAACAACGTTTAATGCTGAATGGGTCACAGTCGAGTCTATGTCAATAATGGACGTTCTCACCTTGAACTCCTAATGCCAGCTGAATAAAATAGAATATAAGCAAGCTAAATCCATACACATATATAAATATTGTTATAAACCTGGTGGCCGCACAGATGGGGGTAGTGTTGTGTGTGTAGTCAGCCGACGCAAATCGCCCCAGGCCAGCGCTAGACGAGCGGTCAACCGTGACGAGCTACGACGGTCAGCCGAGTCGAGTGTCAACAGGACAGTTCGAGAAGAATCGCCGTCGTGAACAGAGCTGAAGAGCGTCACGAGAGTTGTAGTCATCTGACCACCTAGAAACGTCCAGCGGCGTTCTGTCCGGTTCGAGAAGGCCAGTAGGGACCCTATATAAGAGCGGAGGTGACGCAGTCAAGACGGTTCAGAAAGGAGGTTCACGACAAGAGTTCAAAACACGGTCGACTATAGCATAGTTCAGCGGTGTGGTTCTGTACGGAGCATTACGACGGTTCAGTGCGGAGTACTGTCAAGTACAGTTGAGACGACTAGCGTCTTGATCTTGGTCTGCGATCGAGTCCGACACAAGGAGCCTAGTGTGTGAAGTCAGTCCGGAACTGTTGAACCCAGTGCAAGCCCGGAACGAGACGGAGAGGCCATTGCAAGAGTTGATACGGCGGAACGGTGTTATCGGAGAGATATTTGTAAAGTGTACGTGCTGCCAATTGTACAGTATTGGCTGTTATTTATCAACTATTAAAGTGTTACGTTACTTTGGAGCCCTGAGTTGTCAAGTTCTTTAAGTTGGTGGTGTATGGTGCAGTTTGCAGAGAGCCTGGATAGTGAGATTCGTAACAATATATATCTATGGCTAAATCCCACTATCCGTGACTTCACTAAACGTCGCGTTCAAAGTCCGTCAACTACAGTGCGTCGCTAGTAGACTCGCTACACTGTCTAACACTTATTCATGCAGCTTGAAGTGTGCAGTTCTAGTCAAATGCTCTTCTCTCTATGTTTGTACATTGTGAGACAAGTGTCTTTAGAGCCGGACAGAGTAGACGACCCAATATCTATTCACCATATGATCCCCCATATACTGACTTAAACACCATGACTGATTGAGCAGTTTGACTTTCTATGCATACTCTCGCAAGCATTGAACTAAATTTAAATACATTGACACACAAACTGACTCACACACTCTGGCTTTCACGCATCGACTCACTTTTATGGAATGTCTGTGTTTGTGTGTTTCTATGGTGACGGTGGGAAGAAGTTAGCGATTGGTTGAGAATGATGCAAGATAGGTGGGATCGACGTCATTGTTATTAGTTAGGGGAGACGACTCGAGAACGTGAGAAGGAAAGGATGTGTTATTGTAGTGAGTTACATTTATTTTATCTCATATCAACTTGATTTTGTCTATATTATAATAAAAGTTATATTTAGTATTTTTTATTAGGAAATTATTCAAGTTAATTGAAGTTTTATTAGTTAAGATATAATACGCCTTCAGCGGTTTAGTTGTCTGCCAGCAGTTGGGTGCTACAAGTCAATGACTATCAATAACACTCACACACATTGACTTCACGCATTGACTCACACAAATAGATTCATATCGGTTCATACGCAATTCTCAACACATATTAATTTCCAGACATCGTTGCACACATTATTCAAATCACAAACATCAATCACACACAGCTCCCACACATTGACTCTCCCATAAATCAACACACACATTATTCCTCGCGCTCTTTCCCTTGCTACACATCATCAACACAGAAGAAAACATTTAATTAGGTCATCCTATTCCGTGCATAGCACACCAAACATTCTGGAGGCTAACGAAGACAGTGTCTTATCCTCTAAATCAGTGTTTCCCAAACTGCGTTCCGCGGAACCCCAGCGTTCCGCGAGGCCTGAGTAGGTGTTCCGCGAGGCCTGAGTAGGTGTTCCGCGAACTACTGGGATAATTAACTAGTAGGCCAGTACGTGAATTAATATTTCTAAGAGAAAAAAAAGTAAAGTGTTCCGCTAAAGACTCGGAATGTGCGAAGTGTACCGTTAAGGAAAAGGTTTGGGAACCACTACTCTAAATTAGCCAAAAGTTGATCCATGTATCCTCTTATCTCTGTAATGACGACAGTACTAATGTAAACCGACTGCTATCATCCACGCTGATAATGATACAAGTCATTTTTTCATTCAGTGTCGCGGGAGGACCTTTGTCTAAGTAAGTGAGATCTAGATCAGTGCTGCCCACCTTACTTATTTCGGCCTGGTCACGTGGTCTTATAGATTTTCGACACCCATGTCACGGGGCCCGATTCAATTTTTTTCTTCACTTTTTTATTTCAAACGCCCCGTGGGCACAGTTTTCGAGGGCCCCAATAACATCGGCGGACATAAGGGCCGGGCAAATGCCCAGTGGGCCTGTTTACCGCCTCCGAATGAGCCGTTTTCCGTGACAGTAAAGCCCTATAAAGATTATATTATCTCATAAAGGAGTCCCATTGCGTCAGAGGCGCAGTGAACAAAACGTGAAGCCGGGCAGGTTTGGTATTGGCACCCCCCACCATATCTTCCATGAACATCACATAGAAATATAGGCTGCTTGTTTTCCCATTTCTCCCCTCACTACACCTCTGCATGGCGTACGATGATTTGCATTCGTTATTAAATCACATGTATTAGAATGCTTCAACACTTGTTTTTAAAGATACTGACATATATTGGAGGGTTTTGTCATACTCACCAAGGGGAGTGGTGCTACCCAGTGGCGTAGCAGTCATGGCGCTAAGGGGGTTCATTACATTGATACAACGATCCATAGAGGCCCTTGTAAGGAAACAACAATGTTATGACCAGGGCCGGACTTAGGCCACTGCAACCAATGCGTGCTCAGTGGGTCCCGCACTTTCATAGGCCTATGCTAATTCTGGGTGTAAATTATTAAACTTAACCATTGTAACTGAAACTCTCCTAAAATTGCAAAATATACCCAAAAAATCCTGGTAATCCCCTGATAACTCTTTAAAAATCTCCTGAAAAATAGACAAAATTGTCATATGTAAAACACCAGTCTTACAAGAGATTAAAAAATCAACTGCATTGTCAGCTTTTATGTAATAAAAATGTAATAATAGGGCAAATTTAAACCTAAACCGGAAGTATCAATACTTTATTTACTTTAATAGTTTATTTAGTAAAATAGGAATAAAATCAAAGACGAATTTATTATCTAATACAATATCTCAATTTTCTCTTATTATCCTTATTTGGGGAGGGGGGAGAAAGAAGGGGGTATCTGTGTGAATATTACGTGATCGCTTTTAAGAACATTTTGTTAAAAAAAAAAAGGTATGTTAAATTAAAACTCGATTGTTCTTCAAGCCCATTTAAGCCAATGCACTGACCACAATGCAAGCGGAGGGCGTATAAAGAGAGAAGGTTTTATAGTTTATCTATTTTTAGTTTAAAACTTTTATTCGACGACCCAATTCTCAACACAAAGTATAAATGGGACTAACTTATACGGTAATACCACCACATCTGCCAAGTACAATTTCTTTCCCATGTTCGATACCAAACAAAATAATTAATTACCAAAATTAATTAACTCATTGGTTAATTTTTAAATTGATTCTTATTTCGTCTTAAGCAAGAAATAACTCAGAAAAATTTCAATTAGATACGGGATTGGGTGTGCGAGAATTAACGTGTAGAAACATTTTACCTGATGGATAAACAGACAGACAGACAGAGTGAGTTGACATAAACATTTTTTTTTGTTTTAAATGTGGTATATAAGCATGACATATATATGTGCATGTAAACAACTTTTTACGTGGAGTTCCATTTACAAATATTATGCTCTATTCCATTGGAAAATCAAATGATTTCAAATTCATATAACCAGGGCCGGCCTTAGCCCGATTTGACCGATCGCTCCAACTTGGGCCACCCCGTGCGTGACATTGGCCCGTACTTTAAACTGTGGCATATCACTATCGGCCATAGCTCTTGTCACAGACTCTAAAAGATGTAGGAGTTTAAAAGGGTTAATACATTGACAGCATTGTATGATTGAGGTAACTTAAATTAACTCGCCAGAGTCTATTGCATTTCAATTGCTTCCTATGCATGCCGTATCATAAATGTTGATATAATGTTCTAGCTAATAGTATTAGTTGTTATTGTAAAAACAAAATTTGAAGAGGTTCCTCGCAAGCATCCATTCAATGGGGACCCTCAATTTGTAGATTAAATTAATGTTTGACCTGTCAAGATGCCAGATGGTGGATTTTAAATATGAACATCAACGGAACATAATTGTTAACAGGGGGAGGGGGTACTAAAGCTTCGAAGCTGGACGTTTTGGCGCCGCCGTTTTGGCGACGCCGTTTTGGCCCCGCCGTTTTGGCTCGAAGGTCGTTTTGGCGCGAGCCGTTTTGGCGACGGGACGTTTTGGCGCGAAATACATTATGTACGTTTATTGTATTATTTCTTTTAAAAGAATTATTCATATCTATGTTTTGCATGAGTGTTTAAGTTAAGACATATTTTTCACGTACTAAATGTAAATGTGTTTGTTTTTCACATCATTTTCTTTAATAAACATTTTGGCTTGTGTATGTGTGTTTATTAAGAGGCACACTTTTATTTTCAAAAAATGTTTAAAGATATTACTTTAAAATTAAAAACAAAAATGAAACGATGATAGACTAAAAATTGATGCAATTATTTGTTTACATTAACATTGGTTTATTTAATGACTGTAAGGTATCTCCAGCTATACATACCAAACACTTGCTAATAATAAGTAAAAATACAATACATGTACCATGTTTCTCAAAATACTTTAAGTTAAGTATACATAGACACCATGGTTATTTGCCTAAGTCGCTGGAATTCAAGGGTTCATTTAAAAAAAGCTACGTGCTTATTAAATTATCGTCAAATGATATCTCGCGCCAAAACGTCCCGTCGCCAAAACGGCTCGCGCCAAAACGTCCCGTCGCCAAAACGTCACGTACCGCTAAAGCTTGTCCAGTTTGTTTCACTTCAAATCGTTTATTGCGCCCTAAATTAACTTAGCCTGATGTCGAGGTGTTGATTTCATATCAATAAAATTATATGACCTAACCTAATCGATACTATTGTCTCCGCTACCGGCTTTCTTCTGTGCGATTTAGCTTTTTTTTTCCCCTTCTGAAAGTGCTAGCCTGTTCCCATAAATAACATTAGCTAAAACTTGTGTTTAATCACACGGTGATTAAGAAACAAAACTGCTTTTAATGCATATGCATATTCCATGTTTAAATACTTAGCTTTACAGACCAAGGTGATTTGCTTGTGTTGGAGAGTCCCTTCTAAGATGGAAAATTACAAAGAGCTAGCTTATATCTTTTTTAAATGTTATGTGATTGTTTTTCTGTAGTTTTTAGCTCTGCAACATCAAGATTACACAACAACTCTCAAGGCTTACATTTAAATGAAGCAAATGAAGTTTTGGCTAGCATCTACTCTTTGAACTATGAATGTTTTACTAGAAGACTCCACTAATGTTGTAGAATATGTTATATACCATAAGCATATGTCGATCCATACTATATGTTCAAATATTAGAACTAAATATTATTTCTGTGTTTTTTTTTTTCATAATTTTCTAAGGATAAAATTTTTTTTCACCTTTCAGAACTATGCGGTCTTCAGGGCAAATGATTGGAAAGTCATTTGTTTCTGTGGCCCGCGGTTAACGAGGGTGTCAAGTGGCCTGCACAACGACTAACCGTGTTTATTTATTCCCAGCTAATGTCAGGAGGGTTTGATGGACTCAGAGGCGCCATAAATATCCCGAAATGAAAAATCAGTCTTCTCGAGGATTTGAACCGGGGACACTCCGTTTCGGAAGCCAAGCGCTTTACCACTCAGCCACCGCACCTCCTAATTTCCTAAGACTGCTAATATATTTGTTCATTAGATACAAAAGTAAGAGAAAGTTTTACCTCTGTATTGGGGCGGACATGCAAAAGGGATATAACTAATACTCAGTAATAAAAGAAATACAAGATAATCGTTAGTTCCCCTGTGTCCTATCTATGGAACACTGCGCATTAACGAAAAATAAAAGATAAATAATGAATAATTCAATCTTTAACAAATTGATTTTTCTGAAACTGGAAATTTCAGATCGAAAGGATAATGAAAATGTCAAATAAATTATTCCAGACCCTGACGAAAGTTTTGGTTTATAGCAGAAATGGAAAAATTTAGGGGTAAGAGAACCAATAGAAGTTTGAATATCAAAGAAATCTTACACCAGAAAATTTTCTCAATGTGCTCGATTACTTTGTACTGCACACAAAACGAAATAAACATTCCTTACACCATACGGACATAGTCACAGGAGCACCACATTAGTCCACATTACACAAACACATTCACGCACAGACACATACTCTAAAATGTACAACCAATCCCAGGATTCCCAGCGACTTATGACGTATTTCCGTCTGGCTCCCAGAAACGTGTTGACCTCTGTATTGACAGACATGTCTGTCCCCCTAACCTATTCCATGTCTGGGCATACAACTAAAATCGCACCGCAGTAACTTTGGGTGGTCAAGACTACAGACCAGATGGCGTGGTCGCCTTCATTATATAATGGAATGTAAATTAAAATTTAAAACAAGTAAATTATATAAAAATACTTTTTTTTTTATGAGGACAACTCCACCCTTATGAAGCTGATGAATTTTGCACTTAATAACTAATGAAAGATGGTTAAATTTTTTTAACCTGTATTTATAAATTGTATAATCATTATAAGACTAATCTAGTGGATTAGATTTATATATATATATATATATATATATATATATACATATATATATATATATATATATATATATATATACATATATATATATATATATATACATATATATATATATATATATATATATATATATATATATATATATATATACGTCAAACTTAGCTAATGTTGGTTTCAAGTTTTTCTCTTTCGCCACGAAATCAATTATGTATTTAGCTCGTTTTATGACTACAAGCGAAAATACCCACTGACGGTACCGTACATGCGTTCAAAATAAAATAAAAAAAACGCAAGCCAAATTTAATTTTAAGAAGATTCTGTTTTGAAAAATGATAAAAGTCTAACCAGATTTTCCCCTGTGTGGCCAATTAGCAAGTATTTTTTTCCCTAAAGATATACATAAGCTGTCAAATTTGTAGCAAAATTGTTAAGACCGATTTCCGTGTCCACCTAGGTGTTTGCTTTTTGAGTCCATGAAGAATTTGTAAGCTGATAAGAGTAGCTCTAAATAAGAAGGAATCAAAGTGAGATATGAATTGGCAAAACACACAAACACACACACACACACACACACACTCAAAATGTGTATGTTGCTGTCTAACAAAAAAAAGTGTAAAGAAAATATAATCGACAGTTGAGGGCTCATTGAGTCGACATCAAGAAAGCATAAGAGGCCTGGCAGTACAGCCTCAGCAAGGGTTTTAAGTTTCAAATCCAGTGAGGTCTGAGCATTCTAAATTTTCAAGGTAGACCCAAGTCCACCAATTTTGGGTGAATAATGTTTATAATGTCTTTATTCAAGACATCGTTTAAATCGTTGTGCTAGATAACTACATCAATATGTGTGAATGTTCGTATGCTAGTCAAAGTTAGTAGAACCATTTTCTTATCAGAGTTACTTAGCAGGAGTTTCCAACCTTGTACAAAAGATAAACATCTAGGCAAGAAGCATAAAAAATATAAATAAATAACAACGAAACAAAACACAATGTGTGCACTCTAAATGCTTCTGTAATTCAGCCACTTTTCAAAAGAATAGTTGTGTTTGAGAGACTAACTCGCAATCATGCTGATTCTGGTGATAGTCAGTGTTTTGGTTAATTTATGCGCAGCTGACACCCCCTGGGGAGAAAGTCTGCTGAGAAACAATAGGTGAGTTACCTACCTTTCTAGCAAAATATTTATGTTATTTTGATGGTTGAAAAGTGGCATCCTTTCTTAATACGGGCCCTAAATCAGTAAACTTTGGTTAGTTAGTCTTAACTGGCTATCGACTTTGTAGAAGGAAAACTCTACACAAACCTCTGCTTCCGTGCGGCTATACTCAAACATGGGAAAGTCTTCACAGTCAATCCTGAGGAAAAGTCAGGACCCTGTGATTCCAAAGAAACCTGCACATTGCTACTCCCTGATAGAGCCCTAAACGCCACTGATTCCTTAACTGTATCGGGTACCTGCCGTTACTTTGGAAATCAGCTGTGTGCAGAAGGCGGGAACTGCTGCGAGGGCGACATAGTTCTGACCATTGCCTATGCCCAGGCTTTCATCTCATTTTAATAAGAAGATACATAGTCATTCCATGATAAACAGTAGTTGCTGATTAGATTTGTTAAAACTGTCATCAATGAAAAAAAGTTCATTTCATTGGCCAATCAACGTACCTTTGTCTTAAAAAATATTTGTTGGAGTTAGAAGGTTAACCAATTGATAAAAACGTTATATTTAAAGCTGAATGTAAAATTGTCCAACCTAACTGATAAATGTTACATCATTCGCACATTAGATGTTAGTCTTCCGAAAGTAGTGCCAATATTTCAATAACATGTACTAACATCTATGCTGGTTTCTCCCTTTAGAGCTATTTGCGGCACAGAGCTCTTCGCTTGCCATGAGAAATGCATACAGAAAGCTTTTGTCTGTGACACAATCAACGATTGTTCCGGAGGCTTTGACGAACAAAACTGCCCGACTGACTGTTCCGGCCCGAACCAGTTCAAATGTGCGGTGAGTCAACTTAGAACATAACGAGACTTTGGTTTTAGGATGATAAACTTTCAAGCCAAACTGGAGTTGAGTCCTTCTGTTAAGCTTCTTGAGCTATTAAAGGCTTATTGTCTTTTGCTTTTTTTGCTATAGGTTCCGAAAGGTTGTCATTACCGAAATGGATATAAGCACCCCACTTACATATAATGCTCCCTAATGGCATTAATCTCAAATGGCCTTTGACAACCAGTCCAACTCCTGTGGCTCAGATATTGAGTCAGGACGGAACTGTTTTGACTGTTTTGAGAAGGGGCGAAGGCTTTAGACAAATCGCAGATCTCGGACCTATAAAAATAATATAAATGCTGTTTAGGTGTTGATCTAGATCTAGATCTAGACTTGAACTCTTGAAAAGATATCTTCTCAGAGCTCTACAACTACTAAAAATAAAAATAAACAAATTCGGGATTATTGGCTTCAAATGTATCAATTAGTATTAATACAGTTTTCATTAGACTATTTACTAGATCTATGCCTCCTTCCTGGCGTAGGGACTATTGATTATATCATCCAAAGAAATACAGTATATGTATTGTCATAATTTTCTTTCGTAACTTCGATTTGGGTTAATATATCTATATTCTTCCTGTTTGTGCATATTCTAGCGTATGTTCAACAAAGCTTTATATCATACCATTTCTTTGAATTAGACGAAGTCTCAAGAGGCTTGCATAAAATGTATTTTTAACTATAAATAGAATGTATGCTGTACAAAGAGTGTTGCTTGTAACTTTGTACTTTCTCCATGACCACATTATCTTTTTGTTATCTATCACAGAACTCCCAGTGCGTTCCTCAGAACTACAGGTGCGATACTCAGAACGACTGTGGCGACAACTCGGACGAGGCCAACTGTGGCGGTACATGTGCATCGGGCTATCAAAAGGTTAGTGTCTGAACTAAACTCAGCAAGGTGGAGTGGGTACGTTTGGGGGACTCAAGGTTGATACTGGGTGGTCCAGGCATAAGGTAATGGGTGATTGGGCGATTCAGCCGTTTAGTAGACAGGCCTTAGAAAAAAAAAAGAAAGCGTATGATGAAGATGTTGTTGATGATGACTATGATGATGATGATGGTAATAATAATGAAAATCGTTGTGGTGGAGATGATGATGATTAAGTTGATGATAAAGAGAACTTTTTTAAGTAATTGAAAAAAAAAGAAAGAAATTTAAGTTGATTTTTTTGTATCGTTATAAGAACTGCAGTCAGCAGTGAAAGAGAATTTCTAACAGTAATGTGCAGATTTATCGTATGCAAATTAGTTTGCAAACATTTGCAGACTTAATTTTCTTCCTTAATCTTTTCCCTCTAGATTTTTAAAATTAATTCATTGAAAACATAGATCTAGGTATTTTACCCCACGTTTCAGCTATGATTTCCTTCAATTCATTTCTGTTGCTCCAAAAATTTCCATTCATTAGAAATACAATTTTTATCTTTGACTATTTCGATAATAAATGACGTTGAATCTGTTTGTTGTTTTTACAGTGTGAGAGCGGGTACTGTGTGGTGGACGCCTGGATGTGCGATGGTTATGACGACTGTGGGGACGGCACAGACGAGAGAATCTGTACTGGGCTCACCTGCAACGTATTCCAGTACACTTGCGCCAACGGGAAATGTATTCCAAAAACATATAAGGTAAGAATTTGTTCTTGTTTTACTTTTTTTTTTTTTTTTTACTATAGTCTTTGATTAACTTGCATAACTAATTGACCTAGGGACACGCGTTGTCAGGACTGAGTTCTGGTCAGCTGGGTCACTTGTTAATTATAGAGAAGAGGGGGGGGATATTCAGGTTGTTGATTTGAAGATTGTTTTTGTTTTGATTTTTTTAAATTTGGGATGTATTTTTTGAATGGTATGTAGCTCATAGTAAAACTGTGTGGTTTTTATTTCTAGTCCAGGACAGTTGGACTTTAGTTATAGAATTGAAGTATAGACTCTAATTATCTTTGTGTAGTTATTATTCAGTTTATGGGATATTGAGCTGATATATATTAATTGAAACTGGACATTTCATTTGCCAGAGCTGTGCCTGTATTACATATATGTTTTACATAAACAAGTTCTATGTTCTTGAATGGCATCCTGAGTCTTCATTCTGTCTTTATATTCGTTGTTACGGTTATGTTCTAGACTTGGCTACATTTGGTAGTAAGAATTGAAATAATATACTTATATTAACTCTTTCTCTCCTAACTGACGATAAGATCGTTGATTTGACGTCATTAATGTAAATTATTGTTTATTTGTATAAACTTTATTTTGTATTATCTAAAAAGAGTATGCATTCCCCCTTTAATTCTATACCAAGATACAACATTTTCTGATAACAAACAACAAAGCTATTGAAGCTTAATTATAACAGGGGAGTGAAATAGAATTGAGCAAAATGAAGAAATTCGTCGAAGCGTGGAAAAATAAATACGGACAGAAAGAGTTAAGAAGGAAAGAACCTTGACAGACGTAACCTGGAAGTAACGTCTGTATTTTACAAGATACGATAAAAAGAAACCAAGACGAATTTGAACGTTAACTAAATCCCCATCACCAAGTTGATTCTAACTAAACGCTGACAAGATTCTCAAACCTACGGGCGAAGAACTGTAATTGCTCGTGATTCCCTCTGGTGCTCTGACCAATCTTTTGTTTTATTTCCCAACAGTGCGATTTCGAAGACGACTGCGGCGACAAAAGCGATGAAGTCGGGTGCACCTGCGACAGCAATCACTTCCAGTGCCCTAAAGGGGGCTGCATCCCCGGGGAGTACAAGTGTGACGGGGAGAACGACTGCGGCGACATGGCGGACGAGAACGACTGCCCGACCATCCACCCCGGCGTGTGCATCGACATGATGACCTTCGAGGACTGCCTGCGGATGAATACCAGCACGTTTCCGATCTGTTTTGAACAAGTGGATGCCCACAAGTACTGTAGGAAGTTCTGCGGCTTGTGCACCTCCTAGATACCTGCGCAACGAAAAAATTACTTTTGCACACCCCTAATTTTCATTGCGTTTATTGCACTAACATTATTGTGCAGCTTTGTTTCCTTGATTGCAGACGATATCAATAAACACTCCCAAATATCTACTTCTAAAGTAAAAAATGAATCCATGATTGAATTTACTTGCTTGCGTCTTCGTGTTTATTAATAAACAAGTTTCTACCCACCGGCAACGCCTTGTACTTGGGTTAAGATTATTTTTGTTTCAACTCTTGAACACTGTTGCTTCCTGGTTTCATTTAGGTAGCGCGTATCTTTGATATAGTCTATCATTAAAACATAAATACGAAATATATCATAGACACTACGATTTGATCTATTGACAGCCAACAGTACTACTCCTTGTATACCCCCCTCCCACACACTTGAACCCATCTTGTTAGTTCTAGTAACCTTTTCAACATTCTGGTATCAAGATTTCCAAGTCTTTCGCTTGTATCTGCAATGTAATTTTCATAATATTCAAAATATTCATTTTCACAATGGCAAAATTGATATTGTTTATTTTTATCTATTTCAAAAATTCCCTTCTGTTTGCCTTTTTTCATTTTTTTTTTTTAGGTAACTTACATCGCCACCATATTTCTTAATATTGCTTTATCTGTAATTATGCTCTCTCTTAATGAATTTAATTGCTTAAAGAACGTATATCAAAGTGGAAACACTTTAATTAACTTTTGTGTAAAAGCATCCAATAAAAAAAAATAATGTAGGCAAGTTAAGATCAAAGATATATATTACACCTAGACTGGACATGGAAATCTCTAACACTAGACAAAAATGTCGCGAATAATTCAAAAAAGCTGAAACCTATGTAATATTTAATTTAATGTTTAGATCTAGATCTAGTAATTAGGAATGAAAAAAAAAGCACTCTTGTTTCATAATTACTTTTTTTAAAATTTTTAGATACATAATCTAGAAAGATCTAGGTAATCAATCTATTTCCATACTTTGAAAACTAAAGATCATTACTTTTCTAAGACAGAAAAGATCGATTTTCCTAGATTCGGGGCGACTTTCCTTACAGCTTGAAAAAGAGTTACGTACATAATAATCTAGCTATATAGGTCTGTGATCTGATCATTGTCGGATAAGAATTTGTTTCCGTTTTCCAGTCTAAGTATAATATATATAGGTCTGGGGTAAAGATATATGAAGACAAGTTTTGAATAGACAATGAAAACGAAAATGGGAATATAAAAAGAAACGAAATACGAAAGTGAGCGTGAGACACAAAAGACCTAGAAAATAAAACGTGACAGACAGACACAAATAATGATGGGAGAAATTAAACGAATGTATCCGTTGAAGTGGGCAGTATTAGTTGTGCCTGGGCCTCGGTTCAAACCAAGAGGAAGAATCGAACATTGATTTCACTCTTGTCAATACGTGCCACTAACGGCCAGTGTAAGTGGGCCGGACAATGGTCATGGATCCTCTCCAGGATCTCTCAATGGGCCAGCCCCTTGGATGACAAACTATCCCGATGCCAAATGTAGTCACTGACACATGACTAACTACTTGGTACCGCTGGCTCAGTGGTTCTCAATCCTTAATCTCTAAGTAGTAAAAAAGTAAAGTTTCCCTTTCAGACCGTGCGATCTATAGGGCAGATGATGTTAAGGTCATCCGTTTTTTTTCGGCCAACGGTTAATGAGCAGGACGTCATGCGGCCAGTACAACGACCAGTACAACGACCAATACAACGACCAGTACAACGACCAACAACCTTTACCGTCCCAAACTAATGTCAGGAAGTCATTAGATTTAGATGGACTCAGTGGCGGCCTAAAAATCCCGAAATTCAAAATCCCATTCCGAGATTCGAACCCACGACCCCGGATTCGGAATCCACGCGCTTAGCCACTCAACCCCCCTCTCATCTATAAATAATAAAACAGAATAATTAATTTGCCATATGATTTAAGTCAGGGGCGTAGCTAGGAATTTTCCATCGTTTTGGTGCCCGGGGGGGGGGGGTCTTGACTTCTTTGGGGGCCCCTGCATCTTGCGTAATATTTATTTTTTTTTATGTAAAAAACACTTATTTGGGAGCCCCCCTCCATTGGGGACCCGGGGGGATTTTTAAACTATCCCAATCTTCCCCCACCCTAGCTACGCCACTGTTTTAAGTGCTAAGGCAAAAGCTCTGTCTTTTTAAACCTGTATAATATAATTAGTTTGAGAAATCGACTTACCAACTATTCTATTCTTCTAGCAAGCAGTTCTCCACGTCAGGTCGTCAACATGGTTCGGGGCCCTAAAATCGATCGGGACCTCGTTCGGTGTTTTAATTAAATGAGTTTCTAGGCACTAGTAATTTGGACACTACAAGTCATTCCCATAGTTTAACGATAAGGGAAGTAATCAAGACACCACTGATAATGAAAAAAAAAATCTCATAAACAGATATATAGTTCTGAAAATAAATTATTGTCTAAAGCAGTGATGCCCAAAATACGGCCCGCAAGCCAGATCGGCCCGCGACATGGTTCCATCCGGCCCGCCGAAACTTCGGCACATAAAGTAAAAAAAAAAAAAAAAAAAAAAAAAATTCTACCCCACCCCATTCCAAAATAAAAATGTTGAAAAATGTATCTTACCTACGTTAGGGCACTCTGATGAATTGGTACCACAACCTTTAACCTTTGTACGTTTATGAAATGGATGAGTTGAAGAAACTAAAAGTGGAATTTAGAATCTACCAGGAAAAATGAACAGATCTTTTTTTATTTTTTATTTAACATGATGATAAGCCAACTTATTGGATTTGTAAAGAAAGTGTGGCTTTTTTTTTTAAAACAACATATAAACGGCATTATAAAACAAATATTACGACATTCTGGCTTTGAGCAGCAATATAAAAAATATTTTAAACCTACACCAAGAAATTGGAGGATGGGAATATTTACCACATAGAGACAAGAAAATGAGTTGTGGGTTAGATCGTGACCTCCGTGACCCCAGGCCGTAAGGCTGGTTCGTGACGTAGTAGGTCAGCGACCATTGTTTTTGATCGTAACCAGAGCCTGACTCCGTGTTAGCATTAGTGCTTAGGCGAAGTGTTGTAAAATGTAACACAACCAACGTGAAGTTGTTGTCCTCATAACTATAAACAGACGTATTATTAAAGTAGATAAATTACTAGGTCTAGACTTAGATCCTCATAACTATAAACAGACGTATTATTAAAGCAGACAAATTATGTATGTCGAAGGCGCCGGTTAAATAGCTATAATTTTGCTCTCATTTTAAGAAGAGAAATAAAGCCATTTTCTGACGCGTAAAAAAAAAAGATGTCTTTCAGATATGCCATTAATTAATGTAAGTAGTGAATACTAGATTCACAGGTTTCTATTAAAATTGTTTTAGGTCATTATCTTTTCGTTTTTTTTTTTTTACCTTTTCTGTCACGTGGCCCGCAACACGAGTGTCGGAAATTAAATTGGCCCGCAGGTTGAATTAGTTTGGGCATCACTGGTCTAAATCAATCATTTCAATAGCTTACTTTTTTTTTTACATTTGAGAAAATAATGGAACTTTGCAAAGTATAGTCTAAAAATTGTCACTCTATGATCACACTTCGGACATATTTTTTTCGGGCCAAAATGATTAAAAAAATGTAAAAAAAAAATAAAAAAATAAAAAAAAAAAATTGTGAGGAGTTGGCAGAATTCATTCACGTGGAAACTTATTTATGAAAACATCAGAATTGACAACCAAAATGTTGCAAGAAGAATAAAACTTCTGTATAAATTGCACTCATATATTTTGGTGCTACTTGGGGCGAAAACACGTGAGAGGCATCCCAAACTGGGTTCGGGTTATGGGAATCTCATATTATGTGATCGCAAACACCAGCAGCATAGATGGGGCTGGATGGGTAGGGGTTTGTGGGGGAAGCATGGTAGAATATTTCGAAGCTAGACCTCTATTTAGAGGCACTCAACGAAACTGAGCATAAGATATGCGTTCCAAAAAGTCGAACCTAGTCAGCCGCCACCCCCCCCCCTTTTTTTTTTTGCCCTCCTGCAACAGAGGTTCTCAAACCTTTTTGTTACAGGAACCCCTTTAGATAGTCAAAACTTGCCCACGGACCCCCTAAGGAAAAGCTACATTAATCTATAGTATAAAAGTAACAAATGTAAAAAAAATATTTTAAAAAAATTTCAAAGTAGTGTTTATTGAGATTATAACTTTACAAAATTGTTACAAAATTAATGACTTGGATGAGATTGATGAGATTGGGTTAGGGTATTTATGTTCCGCTCACATTTTTAGTCGGTTTTCTTTTATTTGTGAGCTGGTTCACTAGGGCACTGAATCCACGTTGTATCATATAAGTAGAAGGAAATCTGCCAGCAACTTCTTTAAAATAACCCATAATGTAGAATATAAAATTGGAATCTGCTTTTGTAACCAGTATTTGTGGTCTCCTTGTTCAAACATTGAGTTTCCCGCTTGTGAATATTTCAATAAACTGCTTTTGCATTATTATGGATTCATCTATGTTTGATATCTATGTTTGTCCACGCGCAAGGGACTCAAAAACCGGGAATATCCAAGTGAGGAATGTTTTCAATCTTTGATATAGGTCGTCATAGACATATTAAACAGTAGTGAGAGGCGTGTTGATTATTATTCAAATTATCTGAACGGATAAACTGGCTTTTAGCCAAGACGTTATTTTAAGTGTATATAATTTTCAACTTTCTGCGGACCCCCTTGGGTCGTCACAGGGTCCGCGTATCGCGGTTTGAGAACCATTGCTGTAGGAGTTTTGTGCTAGGATGTAATAATCGTCATTTCAAAAGGGACGTCCGAACAATTACAAGACAGATTGACGTGAAGAAAATGAAGGACAGTGTCTAGATGTGAACGTTAACTCTCTAATTAACGATCGACGCAATGAACACATGCTCACAAAATTTGATTTCAAATAAAAATAAATGTAGTGGATAAGGTAAAAGGTATTCTGCATGTCACCAAGATCTAATGAAAATAGTTCTCAGCTCCCGCACTATTTTATTTTGCACATTTGCTTTCAAAGATGATGCAATATGTGTAGTTACATTCTAAACATAATTTGCAGACAAAATAATGGTTCTAACGCCACAGTTTGAGACGCCTAAAAGATTTGCAGGATCTGTCGATAAGAGCAAATTAAAGTAGTTCTCATCTCCTGGAATATTTTTATATCGCGCAATTATTTTATAAGACGCAAGATACGTTCTAATAGCCTAGACATAATTTGCAAACATATTCTAGTTTAAATATCCAACCTTTTAGAAGCGTTAAGATTTGAAGTATCTGTCACCAAAAGCTAAAGAAAATAGTTCCCATCTACAGGACTATTTTATATGGCGTAATTATTCTCAATGACGCTACAGGATATGCTCTCGTTGCAGACGTAAGTGGTCTACAAGAATTCACCCTTTGAGAAGCATTAAGGTTCCTTCAGTTGTTTTGCATCCTTTACTTATTCAGTCAAAACCCTATACATTATATTTTTTGTAAGAGATTTTTGTGGTTAAGGCCATCTTGATTTTGTGTGTGTGTGTTTGCTTATTTTCAAAGAGGAAGAGGAAAAAAAAAAGAGCGGGAAGTGTCAGGGTGAAGACAGGCGTGCTAATGGAAAGACATTTCAATTATGATCAGAGTTACTTCGTTATGACGGCAAGCAGACGTGAACGATGTGGTCTGGCATGGCTATCACGTTAAATTTAAACAGGCGCATACAAACACATACATGACCACACGGACGTAAAACCACATCAACGTACAAAGCTCTCTTGAACACACACAAAAATACATCAAACCCTGACCTATAGAACTTAGTGGTTGGTAACAAAGAATGAAATTTATTATACAATAGCTTGCAAATTAGAGTGGGTGGGTGCACCCACAGATTTTGAAAACGGCTGTATAGATTTTCCTAGGAATTTGACAGTTTGTGCATATCTTTGTGGTAAAAAATACTAGCTAATTGGGGACAAAATGAAAACTCTGGTTTGACCACAATAGTGTTTCAAAATTTAATCATCTTCAAATTACATTTGGCCTAGTTCAAACCCGTACACTTTAAGATTTCTGCACTCGACTCAAATTTTTGTTTTTGACATCCTCGTTAACCGTATGCCACAGAAACAAATGACCTTTGCACCATCTGTCCTATGGACCACAAGGCCTGAAAGGGGGAACTATTCACAAATATGGCTAAATATGTAGGGTTTGGTTCCCTTATATAATTGTTCACATTATTTCAACCACACCCATTCTCAGATCCAGTTGAAATTTTAAACAATTATTTTTTGTACCTAACAAAATATGATACAATTTAAAAATCTAACCAATTAGTCAATTAATTATTGTTAATTAAATTATTTTGTTTGATATTGAAGGTATATTTCTTTTACGTTATTTTAATATTTTGTAAACTGTAAAAAAAAATCTAATTCTACTAAGATAATTAAAGATAATATAATCATTAAAATAATTGACATCGCTCTCATGTGTATTGGCCGCAAATGACTAGTCCCAAACTAGTCGATAAAAGGATATCTAAATCGACCACCTGCAGACAATGGTTATGCTTGCTCTGGATGTGGCAAAATATGTAGGTCACAGCTGGGGCTGCGCCGCCATGGGAAATACTGTATTCCTCACTAATCTTCGGACTCGAAGACAAGCCTTATATATAGGACTTCATAGAATATGCCCTTACAAACTACAGTATAACATTTTAATATTACAGTTTCTCTCAAAGTAGGGTATTAATATAAGGTCTACGTCATTTAAATGGACTCATAGCCTTAGACTAAGTTGAGATTCGATTCTACGAATCAATAACAAGTCATTCTAAATATCGTTACTCGACTACCACATTTTATATTGAAGAAGTATCGAACTATCAGGAAACTATGATTTCAGTAAAATATTCTAACTGGTAGAAGACCTAAATTAGTTCTTTCATAAATGAACTTTTATTTGAAAAATGTGGTACCGTTAACGAAAAGACCTACAGCGAAAGCGTTACATTTGAAATCACATTATTCCAAAACAAAATTTTACCCCCGACAACCGATGTAAAGCAGACGACATTAACTGGACCTAAAACTTTGTCGTCACAAGATCAAACAGGAAGAGAAGAGACACCAAAAAGCGATACATTTCCCAGGGGAGGACAACTCCAATCGCGACACGAGACACAATTTATATCCCTTGGGATGATGAAGACTATAAAAAAAAATATTTCAGCACAAGATTTCTCCGTGATTTTGCTCGGCTGTTTCCTGGTCTATACACATTGGATGGTTGCCTATCAATTTTACGTTAATGTAATTGCTTGGGCCTAATGCTATCAACACTACTGGACAAGGGCTGGCGTGACTCAGACAACCCAAAAATAAACCCCTGTAGTTATGGAGCAACTAAAGCAAGTGCCTTCCTATATGTCTAGTCATACAACTAACATATATCACATACTGTGTACATCTTTCAAATTTCAATAAAAAGCCGATACCACATTTTCATAATTAGATAAATGGGATAGTTTCAAACTAGTTGCTTTGTTGTGCATTTGTTTCTATTCTTTGGACTAATTAAGCATCATAACCAGTATACCGGATTCAATGAAGTGTCGAAACCCTATGCAGGAAGTTAATGAAAACGAGAAAAATATAATAATATAGATTGGAAAAGGTAACATAAACCAAAAAAAAAATACAAATAAAAAAATACTTTAAAACAAAAAAAGACAATAGTTCTATAATACAACTTCTAAAAAAAAGTAAAGTTTCCCCTTTCAGACCTTGCGATCTATGGGGCAGATGATGTTAAGGTTATCTGTTTCTATGGCCAACGGTTAACGAGCAGGGTGTCTTGTGGCCAGCACAACGACCAACCGCCTTTACTTTCCACAACTAGTGTCAGGTACCCATTAGAGTTGGGTGGACTCAGAGGCGTCCTTAAGAATCTCGAATTGAAAATCCCAGTCTTCACCGAGCTTCGAGCCCGGGACCTCTCGGTTCATAAGCCAAGCGCTTTACCTCTCAGCCACCATGAACCTAAATTGTTATTACAAATCAAAATTAAATGTTAACAAGCAAATATAAAAAAATTTAAAATCCCAGTCTTCATTAAGATTCGAACCCAGGACCCATGAGCTAAGCGTCTAAACACTGAGCCACCTCGCCCCCAATATAACATATATATAGAATGATTATTTTCCACTTAATAATTAATGAATAATTGTTGGTACTTTATTGTTTAAAAACTTCCAAGCTTTCTTTAGGATGTTTTCGGTAAGTAAAGACAATAGCTCCTTCGTTTTCTATAACTTTTATAGAAGTGCAGAACTTTTTTTTTTAGAGCAAAGCCTTTTAACAAACTTTACTCACGGGTTCCTATTGCGTTGTGCACACAATAAGTAGACATTCTACAAAGTATGCATTGCTTGCCCTTTCGCTACCTGAAGAGGGAGGCAATCACACACAATGTTTCTGTAAATAGTTATTTGTTTTGTTTTTTTGTTGGTTGTTTTTTTTTTTTTGTATTTTTATTTCGCTGACTAGGCTTTTAAAGATGGGAGTGGCAAGATGATAAAGAGGACCTTTAACCCCCCCCCAACCTCATTGTTGATTTATTTACTTGGTGCGGTTGGGCTGAGATCTTGCGTTGATGAGATCACGACCCGGAGTCTAAATCTGGTCAACCACTGGACACCTTTTTTTTTTCTACCCAACGCTAGGAAGGGAGGGAGCATTTTGTCGATCAAGTCTGTCTGCATGCCAGAAGTCTGTCTCCATGCCAGAAGTCTGTCTCCATGCCAGAAGTCTGTCTCCATGCCAGAAGTCTGTCTCCATGCCAGAAATCTGTCTCCATGCCAGAAGTCTGTCTCCATGCCAGAAGTCTGTCTCCATGCCAGTCTGTATTCAGTCTTAAACTTAAAGTTTTTTTTTTTATATATTAAAATATTTAAAATATATAGAAACTAATTTTGGTAATACTGCAGACACACACTGAATTGGCAGACGACTAGCCTCTGACTCAACTTTCCCTTTAAAAAAAATAAGGCCAAGTATTTGAATTAAAATATTATAACCTGTCTATCCGTTTGTTAAATCTCTAATAACAAAAAACAAAATAGTTAAAAATGATTCACAATGTGCCCATCAAGGATAATAAGGTTTCGGCCTCGACAGCCTGTGGATGCTTCCAGATCTGTTACTCCTGTTGATTGATTCTCCTTGGGTCAAGGCAGAATCTGTAGTGGTAAACAAGCGCAGTTTGTGTATTGGAATGATTCTATCTATCCTATAGTGCAAGTTTCTTCCTTTTTTCCAGTCTAAGGCCAACTTATGTCTCCATGCTGTCCTTTTTTATCATGTATTTTTTGGGCAATATCAGGACAATGTTGAAGCCAAAAACTGCCTCTAGGTATCTTAGATGGTTGTGCAAGCCGTTGTCTAGGAGTTAGATCGCTCTGGCGCGCTATTCCAGGTCCTAATGCATTCTTTTAATGATAAGAAGATGAGATACTCTGTTCTCTCTCTCCCTCTCTCTTTCTGACTCAACCTTCCCTTTAAATAAGGCCAGGTATTTGAATTAAAATATTATAATTATATATATTATATATTATAATTTAATCTTTCTCTCTCTCTCTCTCTCTTTCTCTGTCTCTCTTTCTCTCTCACTCTTTCTCTCTCTTTCTCTCTCTCTCTCTCTCTTTCTCTCTCTTTCTGACTCAACCTTCCCTTTAAATAAGGCCAGGTATTTGAATTAAAATATTATAATTATATATATTATATATTATAATTTAATCTTTCTCTCTCTCTCTCTCTCTTTCTCTGTCTCTCTTTCTCTCTCACTCTTTCTCTCTCTCTCTCTCTCTTTCTCTCTCTTTCTGACTCAACCTTCCCTTGAAATAAGGCCAGGTATTTGAATTAAAATATTATAATTATATATATTATATATTATAATTTAATCTTTCTCTCTCTCTCTCTTTCTCTGTCTCTCTTTCTCTCTCACTCTTTCTCTCTCTTTCTCTCTCTCTCTCTCTTTCTCTCTCTCTCTCTAAGAAAGGAACCAAAGTAACATAGTTGTATTGCTTTTTTACTCAGAAGATATGTACATAAGCCATGTCTATCCTCAGAGCAAACCACCTTCTCCCAGATACCCCCTTCTCCCACTGGTTCACAAAAGAGATTAGACCTTAGCGCACTAAGCATGCTGGGAGTAGGAAAGAGGTGCTGTAGAAAAAGAACAAAAAACTAAACAAAAAAAACTAAACAAAAGAACTAAGCAAATAACGTTAATATGAAGAGCTACTACGACAACGGGACAGCGCCTGGAAACATGCTAAATACTTCTACGGTCTGGCTCGAGTTGTCATTAAAAACAAAACTTTTAAAACTATAACTAGTCAGGGATAATAAACAGTTGGAGCAACAGAAAATAAAGGCAATAAATAACATTCAATACACAATTTCTAAAGTAGTATCTAAATAATTACAAGAGAGAAAAAATACAACTTCCAAAAGTCTACGTTGCCTCCAGAGACTAATTCTGTAGATCCAACGCTTACACTTAGTAGCAGACAAAAATGCATTATGGTACGAAGAATCACCATGTTAGCAAGCGTTTATTTATGGTCATTCAGTCCTCAATACCCTAAGGAACTTGAAGTTTTTCATAATTTCATAATTTGTTTGTTACGGTTCGCCAAACTCTGTTGTATTTCGATAAGTCTAATGTTTTCTTGGATGTGAACCAAACCGTTCATTGCGAGAGAAGTTTTAGCACAGCTCTACAGTTAATCAACCAAGTGCACATCGGGATTGATCGTAACATTTGAATGATTTAATATGAAATTGGTGTTAGTTTAGGTTATACGTAACCCGAAAACATTGCTCAGACAATGAGCTCCCAGACTATGAATTTTTTAATGTTCGAATCTCACAATTCAAGAAGATATTAACAAGTAACATTGTAACAGTCTTTTTTTTTTTTAAAAAATCAATTGCGCCTTTATGAAGATGACTGTGGTCTGTAACTTCCCACTGTATTCATTTCTTGTTATCCTTCATCTTTAAATTTAAAAAGAGAAGATAGAGAGACAGAGAAAGCGATGGGAAGACATTTAAAGACCGCATCAGAAACCTAGAGATTAGAGAAAGGGCTACTGTTGCGATTGGACCCCACGATGACCTGCTAACTATTGTAAAAATACTCAAGCTAAAAATCTATGGCCATATCACAAGGTCTTCGTTGCTCGCAAAGACCTTCCTTCAGGGAACAATACCAGGAAAAAAGAAGAAGAGGTAGACAGAGAAAGCTATGGGAAGACAACATAAAAGAATGGACGGGCCTGCCATTGAAAGAGGTTATAACTAAGGCAAAAGACAGAGAGGAATGGAGAAAGACGGTCGACAAATCTTACCCCAACGGTCTAACAAACTACGGGACAGGTAAAGGAAAAGGTAAAAAAAATTCTTCATCATTGCAAGAAGTCTTTCCGTTGAGCTCTGCATAATCAAGGGATTCTATTAACGCAAGGTAATGATTACTTCATAACACGGTGCACACAATGTTTATGTACGTATTTTTTTTTCAACTATTTTACTAAATACACAGAAACATCGGAGTCGCGTGCGGGAATTCCCGCAGAAAGCAAGCGAAATAATTTCAAGATGAATTTACTTTGTTGGTGGAGAAAAAAATGGTGTCTGGTCCTACCGTCCCAAATGGTGAATGTACTCTTGCTCTTTTCCTGTAACGCCTACGCGTAGTTTTGGTCATTTAATAGTAGCCATTGGTCAAATTAGTAGAAGAGAGATGCAGAAACACGTTCAATCAGGCGCGCGGGAAAAAAATCGGTGTTTTCACAGCACCAGTGATCAATGGCGCCATCTAGCGTACGATGATTGATCTTACGTTCGTTGACTATCATAAGTTCAAATCAAACACAATTTTCGAGATTAGCACGGCCGTTTTGTTCGGCCTTCTACCAGCTAGAGTGTTGGAATATAGACCGAGGCTGTTTTTTTTTTTCCTTCATTCGAAACATTGTTTTGAATGTTATCGATAGAGTGGCCGCCCCTGTACGGTTATGGAAACCTAGCAGAGGATCATATCAGTGGGGGGAGATCACATGACATTCCAAACACAGTCAACAAGACTTAGTAAATAATGATTGATATCAACATAGAAAATTTAAATTTATAATACGATTCTTACAATTTAAAACAAAAAATTCAGATAAATTTGTCAATTGTTATGGTAGTCTCTATGACCAGCTCCGGCGTTAAGGAGTGTGTGCGTGTTGTGTGTGTGTGTGTTTGTATTGTGACGATGGGAAGAGGTTAGCGTAGCGTTTGGTTTTAAATGATGCAAGATGGGTTGTATTGTCGTCAGCAGTCTTAATCAGTTTGGACAGACGACTCCAGAACGTGAGACTGAAAGGTTGTGTGAGTTAGATTTTGATAAAGAATATTATTACTAAAGTCTGGTACATTTATTTTAACTCATATTAACTTGATTTTGTCTATAGTATAATCAAAGTTATGTTTAGTATTGTTCACAAGGAACTTGTTCAAGTCCTTTCAACTTTTATTTGTTAAAATATACAGCGGTTTAGTTGTCTATCAGCAGTTTGGTGCTACAAGTCAACGACCGACAACAACACCCGAATGCAGTTGTTAGGGAAGTCTCTATGACCTGTCCCGGAAGGAGTTGCTAGGAAAGTCTCTATGACCTTTCCCGGAAGGAGTTGTTAGGAAAGTATCTATGACCTTTCCCGGAAGGAGTTGCTAGGAAAGTCTCTATGACCTTTCCCGGAAAGAGTTGTTAGGAAAGTCTCTATGACCTGTCCCGGAAGGAGTTGCTAGGAAAGTCTCTATGTCCTGTCCCGGAAGGATTTGCGACGAAAGTCTCTATGACCTGTCCCGGAAAGAGTTGTTAGAAAAGTCCCGTGGACAGTTGTTAGTTCTATAACCTGACAACACAAGTATACGCTTATGTAGCATCCTGAATCTCATGTCTCTCTCCGTCATGTTCACCGCTGATTGGATGAAGTAAAAGCAAGAACACGGCACAATCTGAAAGTTACATAATGCTCTACCATTTTTCTGCCGTAACTATTGTCATGGGTGACAGAGGTGTTCCCTTATATTTTCTTGAATGGTTCAACATAAAATGTTTTTATTTTTTAAAAAATAAGACTCGCCCTTGACAACATAGTAATAAAATGATCAGATACCATCAAATCAGTCACCAGCTTTTTACTCCTTTTTTTTGTTTGTTTGATGCACTGATATGCGCAGTAGCCTCGTTAGGGCATTTTGTATTCAGCTCACCCTAATAACTCCTCATTACACGGGCACTGTGTAGTTCAAGGCCAGGTCACCCCACTTCCCTTCCCGTTTTCTAGTTAATTGCTATTGAACACGTAGTTACTCTACACCGTCAAACCAAGAACACGGCCCAAAGCTCTGCACTCCCCCCCCCCCACCTCCACTGCCTCCCGCCATTTGTTTCGTTCGTTTCCGACGTTCTTGCTGTTTATTTACCCTCTGGCTACATTTCCTATGTTGGTGAAACATTGAGTTGATCAACAAGGGCAGGGAACCATTAAAAGAGCAGCAGTGGCGAAATGTTTACCTCCCCTTTGTTTAGGGGGCTATTGTTTTAGTGCATCTACTCAGCAAATACAGATACTCCAAAGTACTCGCCGTCCCCCCCCCCTCCCTTTTCACACACAGACACATCTGCCTCCCCAGGGCGCTATCCAGGCTGCACATCCAACTAAAAAAAAGATAGAAAAATGAGTGCGTGTATTGCCCAAGGCTAATGATAAGGCTAACTGTTGTAATTTGCTAATAATCCTAACCTACTCCGCTTTTTTTTTTTTGCCTCCTCCTCCCAATAGGGCAGTGGTTCTGAAACTCTGATGCGCGGACCAATAGGGGTCCACAAGACAACCGTAGGGGATCCGTAGGAAGATAAGAAGAGTACAGAATAAAAATGGATGGCTGCCTGGTAGTGCGGTTTTGCGCGCTGGACTGTTGTTTGGATTATCGATGGTCCCGGGTTCAAACCCTCCCACTCCCATCCCCCGTCGTCCTGCGGGAGGTTTGGAATTAGGAAGTAAACTATCTTCAACTCTGAAGGAACATCCGAAAAAATTAAAAACAAAACAAACAAAATAACTTCGTCTCTAAAAGGCAAATTAACCGTTTGGATCGATGGAATAATACTAAGGGCCGACCTTAGGCAAAGGCAATCTATGCAGCCGGCGGCAGCCGCCTAGGGCCTCCGATTGGTGGGGGCCTCGCACAGGTCTCTAAATACTTCAAAGTTTATTTAATAATATTTAGATCCACTGGTTAGACTACACATGGTAGAAGACCATTGTTTCATTCTTTTGAATTGAGCTGAAAAACCAGTCTATGACATTTGTACGAATATGTTTCAGAAGTTTAGAGAGCGCTAATTGAACGCTACAGAAATTGCGCTATTTGAATTTAACTTATTTGTTGATTGAGATCTAGAGATAGGAAGCTGTGTAATTTATTGCGTATTTTCTCTCTTAATGTGTTATTCTATTTCATTTGGGGGCCACCCATTTCATTTCGCATAGGGCCTCCAATCACCTAAGGTCGGTCCTGCACTGTTTAATTATTTTTTTTTACGAATTATTCTATGACGACCTAAACTAAAGATGGGAAGACATTCTTCTTTTGGATAATGCCCGACTGGCTATTGAACCCTTTTATACGAACTCAGATCCTAATCACAGATGAATCCATGTTAATTTACAGCATTAGTAAAATCACTACTTCAGGACAGAAGAATAAAAAGTAAAGTAGCTATAATACTTAGAACATAGAACCATAACTTACAAATAGAACAACAAAACCTAATGAAATACTCTCAAAGACACAAAGATAGAGGCACATTTCTTATTCCATACGCTAGAACAAATTCGTACAAGTGCTCCTTCTTTCCTAGTGCCATTAGAGAATGGAATGGGTTGCCTGAATCAGCCAGGAAAACCAACGATTTAGCAGAGTTTAAGTCGTTGATTAACATGCAGGACTAAATAAAAACTATAGTTGAGCGGTAAAGTGCTTGGCTTCCGAACCAGGGGTTCCTGGTTCGAATCCTGGTGAAGACTGGGATTTTTCATTTTGGGATCTTTAGGCGCATCGGAGTCCACCCAGCTCTAATGGGTACCTGATACTAGTTGGTGAAAAGTAACGCCGGTTGGTCGTTGTGCTGGCTACATGACACCCTCGTTAACAGTGACCACAGAAACAGATGATCTTTACATCATCTGCACTATAGACCACAAGGTCTGAAAGGGGAACTTTTGGCTACTTTGTTTCTTACTGACGAGACATTAACTCAAAAAGGAAACTAAATATATGTTTTAATTGTAAGATAATTATTATTAGTAGTATTATTTGCATTATTATTATTATTTGCATTATTATTATTATTATTACTATGTTTGGAACGAACTAGCATTCATTCTCTGGCACTGACAGGGTCGAGTTTCGCTAAAGATACAAACAAAATTCATTATTTGCAGCAGTACCGCCCTCTGACGGGCAACGAGAATGTTAAGGGCCTTGAAGGTATCTGTGAGGTCAGTTGTCTTTATCCCCTCGGTTGATATTATTATTATTATTATTATTATTATTATTGAGTGTAGAATTAAGGAATAGTATAATTGACGTCCGACATTTATTAAAGGGGAGCTTTATATTGTGGGCGTAGGAGAGCACTAGTATAAGTTATGTGTTAGTAGAATCAACCAAATTTATTAACCGTGTCTTGTCTAAGAAGATGACGTTGTGCAAGGATAGTCGATACCAGACATGGCCTTGAAGTACCAGACAAGGCCTTGAAGTACCAGTCAAAGCCTTGAAGTACCAGACAAGGCCTTGAAGTACCAGACAAAGCCTTGAAGTACCAGACAAGGCCTTGAAGTACCAGACAAGGCCTTGAAGTACCAGACAAGGCCTTGAAGTACTAGACAAAGCCTTGAAGTACCAGACAAAGCCTTGAAGTACCAGACAAGGCCTTGAAGTACCAGACAAGGCCTTGAAGTACCAGACAAGGCCTTGAAGTACCAGACAAGGCCTTGAAGTAGATGATATTTAAAAAAAATGTAAAGGCTTTCCAGGACTTCAATTTGATCTTCTGTAGAAAAGATAATATTAGCAATACAGGAATTATACGTACCGTTCAATCAAGATAGAATCGATGCAATGTGAGATTGCAGAGTCAATAAAACTCCGTATTTTAAATGCAAGATTCCTACATTTCCCTCATCCGAACTTGCCCCTTCTCTGTTAATGTTCTTTCTCTCTCTTTCTCTCTCTCTGTTCTTGGTCGGTCTCTCTCTTTTTTTTCTCACTCTGTATAGCCACCTTCCCCTCCCCTTTTGTGACAATGAGAAGATAAGAGAAATGAATATTATTTTCCATACCGAAGCTTATTTGCGCTATCAATCTAGCGGTGTTCCGGAATTGATCACCCCCCAGCGCTCTGCCCCCCCCCCCTCCCCCGTAATGTCATCACAAATTACACGGGACAAATTATCGAACAGAGATCGGTGCATTGTTGTTTCATTTTCCTCCCTTTGATGTTCGATATTGGATCGTCCGGTCACGAGTTGACCAGACGAGAGGCAATCAAACAACAACTACAGACACCCACAATACACAAAGATGTGGGTTTGCACGGAGACTGTGTTGAATAATGAATAGGGCCGTAGTGCTTGAAGATTGTCATTGTCCGGTAAGAGGTTGATTTAGGAGTTGGCCCCCAGGACATTTATTCTCGGCCCATTCATTCCTCTGTAAGCAAACAGATACTTTTTAAAAAATGTTATAGAGCTTTTGTTGCACGACTAGGGCCTATGACCTGGCACTATAAAAAGTCTTGGCACGCCTGAAGATGCTTCTCAACCTCAACTTAGCGCCTGGGTAGAAACGGTCGTTAGAGGAGATGAAAAGACAAATAGAGGAGCAAAACAGAATCCCCTTTGGGGTGCCTAAGGACCAAATGCATTGCACTTGCGGGGATGGAAAAGACTCTAACCTAAACAACCATGTCACTATCAACGCACCATTCCTCAAGGGGACGTTTTTTGGCGGTAGGGCTGAACTGTGGCCGATTTGAACGATTGTTTCAAATCGGACACCGCGCCTGGTTGAGCCCCCGCATTTTACATTTTGTATATCACGGATTTTGTCACAGACGTTTAAAGACGTGGGACTTAAAGGGTTAACATATTTAGTGTTTCGTAAATTTAACGTAACTTTAATTAACTCATTGACCTCTATAGCGTTTGAGTTGCTTCCTATGAATGGTGTAATAATACATTTTAATATAGTGATTTAATTAATAGTAACTAGTCGATCGGCGGCGTAGCATACGTCACTATTTTTCAGGGCCGGCCCTAGGCCACTGCATCCTATGTGACCGCAGTGGACCCCGCACTTTTATAGGACCCGCGCTAATTGTAGGTGTAAATTACTAAATTAAACCATTTTATAACTTATAACAGATTACCCGCGGCCTCCTGATTTACCAGGAGCTCCTGGAAATCTCCGAAAATTATTAAAATCTTTTGAAAACTCATACAAATCTACAGAAATATATAGACAAAAATTGTCATTTTGGGGTGTTATTCAATATGGAAAGCGCAAATCCTTCGCGCGATAAAAAAAAACCCGGCATTATCACGTAATTTTGGAATCTGGTGAGAGAAGCTTCTCGCGCCTCAAACTAATGAAGAATTACTTGAGGTCAACAATTCTCGTAGTTAGATTGAAGCATGTGTTAATTCTTGCTATTGAGCGTGATCTATGTAGGAAAGCAAGGCTCGTGTAGTAATTCTGCGCGTAGTAAAGAATGAATAAAATGCAAAGACGAATATATTTTCAAATACAAACTCTTAATTTTCACTTATTATCCATATCCCTACCCAAACTGGGCCCCGCGAAATCCGTTTCGCATTGACCCCACAATGGTTAAGTCCGGGCCTGATATTTAGTGACGAGTGAATACAGATTATATTACTTGTTCTCTTTCTATGACTTCTTGGTCACAATGCTATTTTGTGACGGGTGAATACTACTTGTTCTCCCCCCCCCTCTTTTTTTTTTTCGCCTTTAAAATTACGTGGGTTAACTCTAGTCCGTCCGACTTGCAGAAAAAAAAAGAGTGATCTTTCCATTACTTAGTGTCCAAACTCTTGAGCCATGAAGAGAATTAGATAGATAGATAGTTGTTATTGTAAAACCATTTAGAAAAGGGTTCGGCCAGCATCCATTAAATTGGGCCCCGCAATTCGTAAGGCTGGCCCTGAATGGCGGAAACCCATCACGGTTGGTGTGATTAATAAAAGACGTACGTAATACCATGTGTGATCGACATTCAGCCTCGCTTCTTATCAGAGAGTCTTGCGATACGAGCCACCGGTAATCACTGGCGGATCCAGAACTTTAGAGTGGGTGGGGGCGATTTTTTTTCCAAACCCTAACCCTAACGCTCAGTAAACCCTAACCCTATGCATAAACGTGCGTACAGCATTGTTTCTCAATCTTCGGCGAAAAAAAACAGCCATGTTGAGGCTTTTCTCTTGCAAGCTTGGGGGTCTGGGAGAGCGTTGTAAGCTTCCTCAGTGGGTTTCGGGGGCGAAGCCCCGACACCCAAAAGCGTTTTCTTGCATTTTTCACTGCATAAACGCATTCTCCTGACATCTACAGCTCATTACTTATTAGTGGAGTTCGGGGCGAAGCCCCGACGCCAAAAGCATTTTCTTGCATTCTTCACTGCAGAAACGCATTCTTCTGACATCTACAGCTCATTACTTATTAGTGGAGTTCGGGGCGAAGCCCCAACGCCAAAAGCGTTTTCTTGCACTTTTCACGGATGAAACGCATTCTCCTGACATCTACAGCTCATTACTTATTAGTGGGGTTCGCGGCGAAGCCCCGACGCCAAAAGCATTTTCTTGCATTCTTCACTGCAGAAACGCATTCTTCTGACATCTACAGCTCATTACTTATTAGTGGAGTTCGGGGCGAAGCCCCGACGCCAAAAGCGTTTTCTTGCACTTTTCACGGATGAAACGCATTCTCCTGACATCTACAGCTCATTACTTATTAGTGGGGCCCCGACGCCAAAAGCGTTTTCTTGCATTTTTCACGGCTGAAACGCATTCTCCTGACATCTACAGCTCTTTATTTATTAGTTATGTTCGGGGCGAAGCCCCGACTCCAAAAGCGTTTTCTTGCATTCTTCACTGCAGAAACGCATTCTCCTGACATCTACACCTTATTATTCATCAGTGAGATTCGGGGCGAAGCCTCGACGCTAAAAGCGTTTTCTTTCATTTTTCACTGCAGTAACGCATTCTCCTGACCTACAGCTCATTATTCATTCTATTATAAGGGACCTTTTGAATAATGTGGAAAAATATTCTAATATGAATTTATAGTCCCTTAATACATTGCTAATACAACCGATTTGTTCTTTGAAAAGATAAGATACCCCACATATTTAGATTAAGGCTTTGAGGATCGCCGCCGAAAAAAAAAATTCGATTAATAATATTCAATAGAATTCAAGTATAAATTGTGAGTTATAGTCCTAAATTTATTTAACTAGAAAAATATGAGACAGAGTAAAGGTTGGAAAAAGTCGACTAGGAAAAGATTATCTGGCTTTTGAACTCTTCTTAACCGTGACTGTTATATTGAAAAATTTCGTTTGAATTATAACTTTTTCCAAAGCAAAGTCTTTCTTAAAATAGTTATGATAAATTCATGTGAAATTACACAAACTCTGTCTGGAAAGGGGAAGGGCGGTAAAATGAAAACGATTAATCCTCGCTCCTTTTTATAATTTCTGCTAATGATTGCGTTTTGCATTAAAGAATAGGGGTTGGGCGACTCGATATAAGAATTTACTTTATAGCATATATAAATTATATTAGTGACAGATTTTTTTAATTTTGTAATTTCTTTAATACAAAAAAAAAAAGTATTGGTTTGTCCGATGGGGGGAAGGTGATTGCATGTATCGCACTTCCACCTGTTTATATTATATAGATATTCGACTAATTTTGTTCATATACTATGATTTCTCCATAAATGTAGGACCGCCCCGCCCCAATTAAAGGGTTTAGATGGGAAGGGCAGTAGAGGTATTCGCTCCTCCCCTTCCAGTCGGCCAACAGGTGAACGACATAATATAAAGACCGGTTAAAATACCAATAACAAGTTTTAATCATGTAGATATTTAATTGATTCTGTTAGCAAGCTGTGATTTCTACAAATAAATAGGACCGCCCCCCCCCCACTCGAAAGTTTATGGTGGGGGGGGGGGGCGGATTGATGCCATCGCCCCCTCCCGACCCTACCAAATCGTCCAAAATACTAGAAAGGGGGGGGGGGCGAAATAATCTAAAAATAGGTTGAAATATAAATAATTAGTATATATTATTAACATAAGTAATAAATTCGTATACAAATTGTGTGAATTCTATACTAAAATTCGTCCGCCCACCCCTTCGGGGGGGGGGGGGGTCGGCCGAGTGGGGGGAGGGGGGGCGATCGCCCCTACCGCCCCCCCCCCCCTGGATCCGCCAGTGTCGGTAATAGGGAAATAACCAATATGATTATGCTTGGATCCCTCCCAGAAAGGACGATGGAGGTAGCCTCCATGGGGCCCTGAAATTTCAAGAGTTTTCGACTCAACTCTTGAGACTTTTTTGTGTGTGTAAGTTTTCACATTTCACAAATATTACATCATAAAGAATTAAAGAGAAATTTTGAAACATGATTAACCTATACTTAATTACTTTACAAAAATATAATAATAGAAATGAAAATATTATTTAATAGCAAAGGCATACTACATAATTATTGAAACCATCAGAGACTGAAAAATGATACAAGGATAACCATATAAAATTAAAAGCATATACACATTAACATGTACACATGCATGACCGAACCAACATACCAATTAGGTTCAGACATTTATAAAGCCTTTATACAGAAAATATATCCTAGTTGAGAATAACATAACTGTAAATTTAAAAACAAATATTAAAAAAATATTGATTTAAAATGTGGTGTGTAAAATGTGAATGTATTATTAAATTACATGAGTAAATTAATAAAAAATAAATTCCTATAGGCCTACAATCATTTTCAAAGCGAATGGAAAAAACAAGATACAATTTTTAATTTTTGCTAGGTAGACATCTGGAACATTATAATATTGAAACATGAAGAGGAAGTAATCCTAGAACGCACTATGTGGAGAGAGGTTGTGACAAGAATGGTCGTGTGGTATGGGCTTTGGGCTGTCATCTCGACAGTCCCTGGTTCGAACCTGTCCGCCGCTAGCTCAAGCCGTCCTGCGGGAGATTTGCGCTAGGATATGATAAATGATAATCTTCAATTCTTAACTCTTTCTCTCCGTAATTATTTACCACATTCTGATGGAATCAACGTGTGTATCGTCGGTTAGGAGAGAAAGAGTTAAGTAAGATCTTAAACTTGTTTAAAAAAAAAACACACGAAGCGAACTTAACAGAAAAAGACTAGCTACCAAAACACCCAGGAAGGCAATATTTTTGTTTCCGATGGAGGGGGGGGGCGCTGTATGTCACCTGGCCGAAAATACTTTTTTTATCAACTCACTCGGTCTGGTAAAAGGTTTATAAGATTGTATAATTATCTATTGTTTCTATTTCATGTTGGGTTCATTAAGCCTCAGACGACAATGTGTAAAATGGACTAATTCAGCTTATACCACCACTTCCGTCAAGTACTAATTCTTTCCCTTGCTTGAAATACCAAACAAAATAACTAATAATAATAATAAGGCGAGTCTTCGAGTCCGAAGATTAGTGAGGAATGCAGTATTTCCCGTGGCTGCGCAGTCCCAGCTGTGACCTACATTTTGCCACATCCAGCGCAAGCGTAACCATTGTCCGCAGGTGGTCGATTTAGATTTTCTTTTCGCCGTCTGCGTTTGTCCTCGGCAGCAGATTTTCTTTTGGTCTCAAATGTGTATCCCGCATGCAACCAGGTCTTCTATGTCAGCCAAGGAAAGTTGACGCCTTAGCTGGTCTTTGAAGTGTTTCCGTGGGGCATCTCTGTTACATCGACCACCTTTTAGCTCACCAAAAAGGACTGCCTTTGGCCTACGTTCGTCTCCCATACGGGTTACGTGCCCTGCCCAGCGTTACTATCGGACCAAAAGAAGTCCCTCTATGCTGTCCATAACTAATTACTTAATATTTTTCATTGATCACTGGGACCCCCCTCATTGATCACTGGGACCCCCCCTCCCCCCCGGTTCGGAAACCAAGCACTTTACCACTAAGCCACATGCTAGCAAATATATACGTAGAAAAAGGTCAAGAAAAAAACAGATAGTTGTAAAGCAAAAATTGCTGGGAATCCTCTGCTAAGAGATGCAGTAAAATTACTGATTTTCTCGCCAGTTATTTTAGAGAGGCTTTCTTAGAAAGGGAACTAACCCATCCTTTGAGTCAAAAAATTAACTCTTTCTCTCCGTAATTATTTTTCCACGTTCCGAAGGAATTCTTCATTTTGCACATTACTATTTTACTCCACTGTTATGATTGGGCTTCAATAGCTTTGTTGTTTGTTATCAGAAAATGTTGTATTTGGTATAGAATTAAAGTGAAATGTATGCACTTTTGTATACAACACAAAGTCAAGTTTATAAAATTAAACATCAGTTTATTTTAATGAGGCCAAAAACCAACGAGGGTAACGTCGATCAGGAGTGAAAGAGTTAATAATTATATATCAACTTGGATACCTTATGATACAAGGGAAATAACCAACTTAAAAGATCGTAATGCAAGTGGAAGTGGAAATAATTCTGCTTGATGATAATGTCGGTAAATTCATTTAGCCATTTTTTAATTTTTTTTATTTCGAATGTCATAGAATTTCACTGAGCTTAACAGTGGGTATATTATAGTAAATATCTACAACTTTGTACCGGTATATATAATTAAAAGGTTCAAACTAAAATCATATAAGAGATAAATGTATTCATGAGAATAATTGCACATTTGCAATACTTTCATACTATATATTTTCTATTGTATACTATATAGCGTATGACAACAGAAATGAAAAATTGTTACAATGTAGTCTTGTAGTCTTTTTTTGTTTATAACAAAGCCTAATCAACTCACTCAATCTGTCTGGTAAAAAAGTTTGTTCACGTTATCTTGGCTCTCCTAATACCCTATTATTCCTACCACTTAGCAGCCTTAGCTGGACCAGTTTGGGAAAAGGTGGGTGGAGGAAAAGACAGGGACATCTTCGTGAACTTTTTAAAACTGTATTCACGAATGTAAACTCACGGCTCCTTAATCCAACAGCCCAACCATTCTGCTAGTGAGGTGCCTATGAATAGATTATAGAGGATTGTCGAGTTATGCTATTGTTTGTATAAAGTTATTTCGAAGCAGCGACTTATAAAGGGGACTAATTCAGTTTATACAAACACTTCAGTCAAGTACTATTTCTTTCCCTAATTCGAGATTCCAAACAAAATAATTAATTACTAATAGTTAATTAACCGATTAATTTTTTAAAAATTGATTCTTGTGTTGTTAGGAAAAAGAAGTGTGCACACTTTCAGCTTGGGAGTCAGAGACACAACGTTACCAGACACAAAGACTGAGTTGATATAAGCTTTGTACACATTTAAAGTGACTCACAGGGTTGCTGCTAGAACCAGTGATTTGAGAACCATTCACAGAGGTTCAATAATAAGGTTTTAGCAAATATATTGGGGTGGGTCCCTTCATGATATTTGTGTACACTATCATGTGTACAGTCACAGTAATACAGATAATTATTATCATGTTAGAAAAGAACGAGTATTCATTCTCTGGCGCTGCCAGGGTCGAGTTAAAGGGAAACAAAATTCATCGTAGTCCCTTTATCAGTTTCCACTGAGGAATTTTCTGGTGATGTGGCAGGTCTGCAGCAGTACCGCCCTCTGACAGGCAACGAGGATGTTCCTAGGAATGTTATGGGCCTTGAAGGTATATGTGAGGTCAGTTGTTATTATCCCCTCGGTTGATATACAATGGGGTATATTGTTGTTTTAGATAACTTCTATAAACGCTTAATCTCCAAGCCAAGGTTCCCATATTTTCGTTGTTTTTCCAACCCAGTGTTTCTCAAGTTATGAGACAGTGGTACGGCGATGGGAGGCTTTTTCTTTTTTATCGATGAGCAGCAGATCAGGGCGATTAAAATCTACCGTTTTGTCGGTCAAAATAGGCCTATCCCAGTACAGCAAATGATCAGTAGACTCGAGAACCTCTTGTGGTAAGTATTCGTGATAAGGATGATAAGGAGGAGTATCCTTACCGATCAAATTGTGTGTCAAAGACAAGTGTTGATGTATTAGCTTTGCAACTTGGTTATAATCATATTAATAATAATATTATTATTAAAGACAAGCCCTTGAAGCATACATTGGAAGCTCCTTTCATGTGTACAGACACACACACACAACAAAATCAAATGGAAACCTATAAACTGAAGCCAACACCATCTGAGTTCAAATAGAATTTTACTAACATGAATGAAAGTAAGATCCTATGAAAAGACAAAAATGCATCTTGTATTGATTCCTCACTGTACAAAAAAAACAACAACATTTATAGAAAGTACAGAAAATAAAAAAACAAAAAAGGAAACACAGACTGTATCTGGTCTCAAAAAATAATTCAAAAATGAGCAAAGTTCAGAAAAATGATTGGACCAATTAATAAAAAAAAAAATCATAAGGTGTATGGTTTCAAACCAAATTATAGACAAGTAAATAAACAAAAAATCAATATTTCTATTTTATATCTACAACTTTGTATTGAAAAATTAATGTTTAAACAAAAATGTTCATGTAGAAACTCATTATGTCAAAGGTTCAATAACTAAAAAAAAAATATGACATCATTATTCATTGCTTTTCCAAATGTGTATAGCATATCAACATTATTATGCTGAAAATAAAACAATCACTTTTTTGAGACAGAACTTATTTTAAATATGCTGGAGGAATTACACTGATACATTGGCAAAGGGTATGAATTTTGATTTATGATAAATAATAAGTTGATTGAGTCATAACAATCTCAGATCAAACTGTACATTTTAAACTTAATGAAATTGAAACTAGACTACAACCAGATAGAGGCGGGGGAAAATAAAGGCCCACAACAACAGTCAAAATATCCAGACCACAAAATACAATAACGGCCTCAAGTTAAAGATCTTTTTTAGTTCACTGACTGGCCCCTTGAAACTACAAATTGATAGCATTGGTCTGATTAATACATGTGTATCTAGATTTCATTCATCCCATTGTTAAGCTGAAGTAAAACAACAAAATACTAAGCAAATACTTGAAGAATTTAACAGTCAGTATAAATAGAAGCCATATTTGTTCTTATAAGCTACAGTGGGTACACAAAGGCTGGATACAATGGGCCTCATTCACCAATCGTAAACAAACAAACATTTTGCCACATGGTTCTCTATCTCTTCTATACACATTATGTAATACACACAGGCTATCAGGTGACAGTTTTTTTTCATTGTTTTATCAATATTATCACGTGGCTAAATGTTTGTTTACGATTGGTGAATGAGGTCCATTCAATGTAGAACAAAAAAAAAAAAAAAATCAATCCAAAATGAATTGTTGGTACATCAATAGGTATAATTCACTAGCCTTGTTGGATACAGACATGCAACTAAACAAAAAAATGTCACATGAGTACACAGCTAGAAAAAAACAGCTTTGAAGATGATGCTTATATAAAGATGCTATAAATGGTTTTATCAAATACTGTGTGCGAATGACTACACATAACTAATGCATGACTGCAGTCAATGATGACCTAGACAGACTTTGCACCTAGCAAGATTACAACTAAAGGCTATGACAAAGATGCACTACTTAGTGTTGGCTGATCACTGACAACAAAATAATATGATAGAGATTCGACAAACTTTTTAAAAGCCAAAAAAACAAAAAAAAACAAATTCATTTACATAAATATTCTTTCTGAGTTTCTCTAAAATAAAAGTTCAGATTTTGTTAATCAAATCAGGTGGGAAAAATACTGAAATCTTCTGCCACAACCAAAAAAAAAAAAAAAAAAAAAAAGCCCTTCTGCTGAATATTGTGTGGATTCAAAACTAGCAGAAGTGCTCCAGCTTAGATCAAACTTGGCCACTTTGGCATTATTGAATATTGTGTGGATTCAAAACTAGCAGAAGTGCTCCAGCTTAGATTAAACTTTGCCACTTTGGCATTATTTTTAAATAGAATCTGTAGTTCTGACTACAGTCACTGACCACACACTAACTTCAAATACGTAATACTAAGTAACAGAAAATAATCAAAAGAAAATGCTGTGTCTTCATGCAATGCTAAAACCAGAGCTAAAAGACCTTACAATTTGTATAAATATGTATGTCTATTGCCAGGTTATATTTTTGGTTTTTATTCTGATCATAAATTACTTCCCATTGAAACACTAGAAATAATAGCATACTTTTAAGTTGGAAGTAAGACATATGATTTGACTGAATGTACCAATGGAAAAGTTTTTGATATGTACAGTGTGAGGCAGTGAAGCTGTAGTGATACTGAGAATGTCCAGACAACATCTAATGATACGGTGCGATGGTGATATGTTGCTATATAGTCAATGGTCAACCATTGCATGATACAATGCTGGGATGCTAAGCAAATGTGATATGTTGATATGACGTAGATAGTGATGGACAATAGTTATAAATAATATCATGATACAATACTGGGATACTAAGTCATCATGATGGGAATGTGCTACACTGAAAGCAGTAGCTACACGACACACAATTTGCTCATCAAATTTCATTAAAAAAACAAAGACAATACTGGTAATACACACATTAGATCTCAATGTTGAGAGATTCTGATAAATAAAAAAAAAAAAAGCCAAAACTAAAACAAACAAAAGTTCTTTTGGCTTCATGGTCAAATAAACAATAAAAACGCCTTCATATATTCTAAATAGTGTTTAAACAAAGTATAAGAGAAATAGTCGCATTTTAATAGTTCCTTCTATCATCATGTGAATTATTATTTTTCTTTGAACTTTGAGATTCTCATTATTTATCAGTTCAATAAAATTATTACATTATATCCAGCTGAGGTCACGTATCTGCCAACCTATAGCACAAGGCCAGGATAGGTGATGCAGCTTTAGATAGACTAGCTAAAGACGAGCTACACAGAGTCTGCCATAACACAAGAGTACATCAGCTTATTGATTTTGTATGTGTGTTAAGTACATGCATAACATCCTTTGATTGTAATACAAAAACTAAAATCTCATTACTGTATTCTTTGGTTACATTTGCCAGCAATTTCCAAAGTCTCCAAGATAACAAATACATTTTTACTTTCACCCTTCATGTTCCACAAGTTAGATTACAGCTAATTCTTACAGTTTGTGATCTCAAAGCCAAGATACAATTTTAATAATTGGGCGAAATTTATTTGTGAACTCCATCTGCGTAACATAACTCTGAAACAGAATGAACGTTATGATAGCGTTCAATATTACCTTACTCTCCTTTATCTGAATGGGCATAAGAGAACACAATAATGAGGTCACAGCAAGGATATTTGGCGCCACTCCAAGTAAACAAAATGGTCATCTGATAATTTTGTTATGTGTGCCAACAAAACAGAAAAATGAGCTGGCCAAATACAGTACACACGGGACAACAGGAGCAATGGAGCGTTACATTTCTTTGTTGTCTTTTTCTCCACAATAAAAAAAACAAACAACTTTAATTATATTTCCAATCCTACATAAAGGGGATAAGGGGAGTGGGGACAAGATATTTAAATACATGTGCTTACAAATCTAATCAAATGGTAAGACAGAAGCAAGACTTCAAGTTTAAGCAAAAGTTTAAACTTCTGCTAGTCAAGTTGCTAGAAATACAAATTTTATCAGATACTTTACTGGATGCTAGCAAATGAGAATGTATACACTCCATTTATTTTTCATTAGCTTTAACTACGCCAATGCCAGAAACCTTTTTGTGCTTAGTGTGTTGTAATTAATGAAATGGAAATAATGTTTAATATGAACTAAAGGGAGATAATGTGTAATATGAACTAAATGTTTTAGATTGGGATTGGATCACAACAAGACTTCCTATTCAGTTCTTGTGGTCTAAAGGGCAGATGATGTAAAGGTCATCTGTTTCTGCAGCCTATGGTTAACGAGGGTGTTATGTGGCCAGGATTAAGGGGTTAGGGTTATATGTAAGTTTTAGACAACTAACTACTGATTTTTAATAATGCTTTTATTTTCTTCTGCCGTCCTAAGCTAAATTTTTTTCTTACTTGGTCATATGACAGGTCAGCTGATTTCTTTCTTAGAATTAAGACTAAATGAGTGACAAGATCTATTTTCAGTCCTTAGTCCAAGGCGATCTATAGGTCATCTAATGACCAGTCAACTTTACTTTTCCTAACAAATTTCAGGGTGGGTAGACTTATGGGCCCCTCCCCCTCTAATATCCAAAATCCCAGTCTTCAACAGGATTCGAACCGGAGACTCCTCAGTTCAGACACCCTGTCCCCAATTTCAATCCATAGAAAGAACATTTGTCTTAACAGCACATTTAAAATGCAAGTAATATAGAACTGGGCATTGCTACAAGTGAAGTATTTTACTGGAGGAAAATATAAATTTAGATTTACAACTCCACAAAATGATGATGTGACCATACACAGAGAGGGGGAGCTTACAAGAGACTTTCATTTTTACTGGCAATATTTGTAAGATATAAAACAAAAAATGAATATATAATGCAGTCTTAATTTAACGGCCAGTTCTTAAAAAAAATACTGTCGCAAGATATAATGAAGATTGCTAATGTTGGAGAGATAAGAGAAACAGGTGTCAAATGTAATTCAACAAAAAATGTGTTCCTGAGAGTTATATGTATAAATCAGACTTAACCAAAAGCACCTCCACTTTTTCTGATTCGTAGAAAATATGATTATAAAAAAAAATAAAATTAAAAAGTAAAGGGACTAAAACTATTAATATACTAGAAACAACGTCATGTTCTGTAAATTCCTATTAATAAAAAGATAACTACCGAAGATACAAGAACCATTGGTTTAAAAAAAATATTTTCAAAAATGTTACTGTAGAAAGTATTTCCCCCAAAACAATTATAGTATTATATAAATTGTATATTTGTGGGTTTTTTTGGTTGTATGTATAAATTGTGTAAAAAAAATTAACACATTGAAATTAAAAAAAAATCAAATACAAACAATAAAACCTGTCATGGCCATACAAACACCAAAAATAATAACACCAAAATGACATTTCACTGAATGACAGATACTTAACTATTGGTTGAAACAAAAAAATAAATTATAATCATTTTATACAGTCAGATAAAAAGTAAGTAATGATCTTAATTTTAAAAGAAAAAGTTTAAGTAACTAAACCATTAGCGTAGTATGCCAAAAATAAAACAACAAACTAAAAAAAACAACAACAAAAAAACAACCTATTGATCATTGGCAGAGAAACAATGCAGAACTTCACAGCATTCAGGTATATTAGTTAGTTACAATAAATCAGCTTTTACTGGATCTAAAAATCTTTTTTTTTTTATTCGGCAGTTTACAAATAATACATAGCTAGTCCTCACGCAAGTTTTACAAATGCATCAGTTTTGAGTGCAACATTTCAAGCAGAAAGTTATACACTTCAAATGTTCACACAAACTTCTTGTGGTTTCATAAATACAATTTTTAATTAAAAAAAACTCGGTGGCAGACAGCAGCATGTTTGGTTGTCCATGAATAAATTAACTGAACAGGAATTGTACAGACCTATATGTACATGAGAGGGTGTATGTACAAGAGATTTATATGTACACTATTTGACACAAACATCTTGTACAATAAGCTCCATCAACAAATTAAATGAACTGTTTCTAATGCCCATGTACTCGCTCACTGGTAGCCTACTAATAATCATTTTTTATTTTTCAAGCTAAATGATTAAAATGCTCTTTTTCAATCTCACCTAGCTATAAGTATGTTCTAATGGCTAACTCTCTCAGACATTTAGATATATTTATGGTTAAATACTTGTTCAAAAGATACCCTTAAATGTCATCAATTTGTGAATAGTGTATATCATTTATAGGGTTTCCAAACAATTAATATTGCACAATTTTAATGCTTTCAAACAGGTACAACTTATATTGAATAACAAACATTAAATACTATTATAAAATAATTTTTTTTTTAATTGACCAATGTTAAAAACTAACATTGTAGACTCACAATATTAGTCTAATAGTGTAGTAAGCAAATAAACAAAAAAGTTTACCGAACTGTTACCTAGCAGTTCAAGGGACTGATCCTTAGCATGTGGTGGCCAACCTTTTTTGGCCTAAGGGCCATATAAATTTCTGATACACATCAGGGCCACATCACCACAAAACAAACAAAAAAACAACAACTATGGAACCATGCCTTTTTGGCTTCATCTTGCATCGTAGCCTTTACGCTCTCTCACAAATATCATCACTCTTAGAGATGGGTGGGCTTAGGATATTTTCTTTCCGCCAAATACCCAATTAAAAAAAAAAAAGAAAGAAAGAATCCAACATAAAAAAAAATATAATTAGATTTATACCCTACAAACGAGTAATGAAATAAATAGAGAAATAAATTGACATAAACTGAGAAATAATTATAAATGATGAAGTGTACAACATTTTGTTGTACAAATACTGGCAATGTAACATCTTAATGTACACTATAACTCTCCTTTTACTGTACATTATAACCATATATATAAGATGTACAGTAACGCAAGTCCTACAACTATACTGGGTTACACAGAATGTGTCAGCAATTTACAAAAACACAAAACGTCTGTTCATACATGTACAAGGAGCATGTGTAACAAATGTCACAGTCAGCGCAGCAAACTTAAAAGGAAATAACCAGAGCGGCCTTCCAAGCAGGATGGTGCAGCATCTCATGCTGGACATCTTGTTTCACTTTTCACCAGGATTCACAACTCAGCAGCAGCTGAAAAATAAAATAACTTTATTTCTTGGGGACGTCAGTAGAAGCTGAAAAAAGAAAATTGAAATCTATTTTGTTTTCATGTGTAGACAAGCCTGGGTAGCTATGTGTATAGATGCTGGCATTGATATTATATAGGGCCAATATAAATCTATATTTCATTTCAAGCTGTGAGTGAAGCTGCTAACATTCTGTATCACAATGACTTCAAATTTAAGAACTTTTACTTAACAAGCAAAATCTTTATTTTAGCTTCACTGAGGGAAAAGAAACTCAATTAGAATGTTCATATTAAATATCTCTAGACAAAACATAATTGTTTATTACACTTAGCTATGACTCATCTGGTGGATGCAATATATTTCTGTAACTTCTAGGTATCTCATACTAAAACCTCATCACAAATGAAGAGATTAGGAATAGAATTAATACAACAATTGGACCCAACGGTACCAAATAACTACTGGTGCTGTAACAAAACACAAGCTTAAACTCTATGGCCATATCTCAAGGTCCTCAGGGCTGGCATAGACCTTCCTTCAGGGAACAGTACCAGGAAAATGAAGAAGAGGCAGGCTGAGAAAGCGATGGGAAGACAAAAAAATGAACAGGCATGTCATTGAAAGAAATTCTATAAGGCTAAGACAGGGAGGAATGGAGAAAGACAGTTGACAATTCTTGTGTGGTGCCCCAACGGTAAATCAAACTAAGAGATAGGTGAAGGTGAACTTCAGACAAGAGAAATTCAAATTTCGTTACAATGGAGAATGATTGGGTGACATCTACAGAAATATTTAATTTCCTATGCACAGTTGTTTTTCTTTCTTAGCTTTGTGTTTTAATTGCATAGAACAGTGCACAAGATGGTGTGCACCTTCTGCACTTTTGATGATGATGTGCTGTGTCAAAAGTTTCCCTTTCAGACCTTGTGGTCTATAGGGCAGATAATGTGAAGGTAATCTGTTTCTGTAGCCAATGGTTAACGAGGGTGTCATGTGGCCGGCACAACGACAAGGCGCCTTTACTTTTCCCCAACTAATGTCAGGTACCCATTAGAGCTAGGTGAACTCGGAGGCGCCTAAAGATCTCGAAATTTAAATCCAAGTCTACACTAGGATTCCTAGTTCAGAAGTCAAGCTATTTTTATTTAATTGTTCAGATAATGAAATCTAAGTACCCAGTAGAAGTAATTTTGTAATTTAACCTCTTAAGTCAAATTTAACTCACCAGTGATAAGAATTGGTTTTAAAATATCCCCAGCAAAAAGCATCTTATAGAAAAGTAAAAGATTAAAATATAAATGCATTATTATAACAGCCCAAAAACATTTTTAAAACTTTTTAAAAGTAAAACAAACTCTATAGAAAACTTACTGTGGAGAGTTGATTTTCTTAATTGGAAGTCCACTTGGTCTGACAGGTTTGTTGCGTGGGTTGGCTAAAGACTCCTGGGAAATTCTTTCAACTAAGGGGTACTTGGTAGAATCTGCTGGCACGTGCCCAGAGGGGGCACTCACTGCTCTCTTCAGAAGATGGTCATGATTATTCAACATTATGTTCTGTCCCAGCCCATTTGAGACAGAGGTCAGATTGGTATCAAGCTCGGGGTCTGGTGAGAGGCTGTTGTACTTTGTGTGGTTAACCGACGCAGAAGGCTTCAGCACTTTTGGGTTTGTCACTATCCCATTTCTTTTCAGCCTCATGTCTGGACTCTTGTTGCCTAATGACGCTCGGCCCATAATAATTCTAGCCGGGTGGTCAGAAGCTGGGGAGATGGAGTCTGGTTGGTAATGATGTTGACGAGAACCGGAACTGCTACTGCTACTACTATTTGTGGCAGAGGCAAAATTGTGGCTGTTGGCAGGGTGAGCAGGATTCCTTTGCCAAACTGGTTCCTCCACAGAGCTCATCATGTCAGCATGAGGGTTGGTTATTATGTTTATCGTGGCCGAGATCCTCTCTTGCTTAGAAGAGCTGGATTTTATGGGTGAAGGGGCCAGGATATTGATGTTGTGCTGATCATAAGCTGCCTGCCGATGAATAACAGGAGTTCCACACGGAGAGTGCACAGGACTTTGGGGTTCACTCACGGGGGAGAGTACTCTACTGATTGGACGGGAGCGGTTCTTTCCCATAGAGCACTGCTGCAACTGTTGTGTGAATGTGAGACACTCACGGTCAAATCTGGACACATGACCAAGTCCGCCCTGGCTACTTTGGTTAGTGGACGACGTCACAATGCTGGATGACTTGGAGGATGAGTTATTAGAATGGTAAGACTTTCTTCTGTCTGACGAAGACTCTGGGGAGGTTGGGTGAATCATGTCTATTCCTTGTGAACCGATGTAACCAGAAGAACCAACAGGCACGGCCTTAGTTCCGGATATTGGTGTGTTTGTTTTAATGTCTCCACTGGAGGTGGAAGAGTTACTTCTGCTCTTGGCACCGGTAGGAACTATTGCTCCAAAGTCTTCCAAAATTTTGCAAACATTGGTGTGATTACTTTTTAAAGCCACTCGATATGGAGTCCTACCAAATTGATCTGCGTGGTTTGGGTTAGCATGAAAACTCAACAATGTCCTGACCACATCCTCGTGGCCCTCTTGCGCAGCAATGCACAAAGCTGTAGCCCCTTGGTTGCAGGTGTGGTCAACCTCAGCCCCAGACTCTAGCAACAGCTTGACCACTGCCTCATGACCCTGCCAGGAAGCCGACTGGACAGCTGTGCGCTGGTCATTGTCGATAGAGTTGACCACAGCACCATGTTTAAGTAAAGCTCTCACAACATCCGCGTTCCCTTGCCAGGAAGCCACATGCAGCGCTGTTCTGCCTTCATTATCTACTCCCTCTATGTTAGCACCGTTGTCCAGAAAGATCTTGGTCATCTCAAGGTTGCCATCTAGAGCTAAAACATAAAGTGTTGTCCTGCCATCAGCATCCTTATAGTCTATATCAGCGCCCATTGCCAGAAGATATTCTAAAACCTAGATAACAAAATGAATTCATATATTTAGAAAGATATAACCAAGTATAAAGAAGCAATAATTTTTATATTTATATCATTAAATCATTTTAGATTTCACCAATGCAAATGTGATGATTAAAATAAATTCAAATTTACTAAAGTACATTTTTTACTGATTAGGCAAATTTTTTAAAAAGGGAGCATCGTCCACTTCTGTAATAAGGAAAATGTTTTAATCTCTAAGATCTTATTGGTGTCTAAAAACATTAAAGTATAGCAATGCTTTTCAAAAAAGGTTTCCAATAAATTCAGAAGATACATGACTTGATTTGTAATTGTTTGGACATTTCTTCATAAAATTTTTTTTTTATGTTCTAGCCAAAACCTCCTTCAGGGGGTGGCAGCAGGCAGGGTTCGAATTCAGTACTATTGGAACAATGTTTAGAAGTGTAAACCACATGACCAGGCCATCATAAATGTTGGCAAAATCATGGTTATCAATTTACTCTAACAATGATGATTTAAAGAAAAAGTTTCACATTAAATATGTAATGAGCAGGTTACTTCATCTTCCAGTAATATATCCCTGGTAGAAGCAGAAGTGTAATTTAGGTAAATTTAAAGCCAGCAAAATACATTTTTTAAAGTAAACTAATAAAAAGGTTGAGCAAGGTTATATCATTCCACTTTTAAACATACATTATAAATACTCATAAAGAAACAATAATTGAAAAAAAAACATTTCTTATTTCGTATGCTGGGAAAAACTCATACAAGCTCAAAAATGGTTGTGAAAGGAGCATAGAATACCATTAACAGTTCACAGTTTACATTCTCTATTAAATATATAGATGACTTGATTTTAAACATAAATGGTTACATTATAAAAATTTTATTTTTTAAAGAATTGTCTTTTTAGAAGGTTATATATATATATATATATATATATATATATATATATATATATATAGAGAGAGAGAGAGAGAGAGAGAGAGAGAGATTTAGATATAACCAGTGGTCAACCACATTCCTGCTACAAATTTCCCTGTATAATATCACTGTTTGCTTGTGTAAAAAACAACCACTAAGCCATAATTTATATGCTGAATTTTTGTTTTCAATGTATTTTTATGTCATGCATAACTTTAAAATATTTTTTTAGTGATATTTTAACACATTTCTGCTATGTTAAGGAAAGTAAAAGATCATACTAATTTATGAAAACATTTTATAATCTTTCTGCTTTAGCCAAACTTTAAGTAAGAAATAATTATTTTATCCTAACACACAGCTAACTTGCCTGTGCATGGCCTTCTATAGCAGCCACCCGTAAAGGGGTCTTCCCATCATGAGACCTGTGATTCACATTTGAGCCAGCCTCGACAAGTCTTTTGGTCACCTCTAAATGGCCCTCTTGTGCTGCCTGGATAAGTGCAATCCTCCCATCATTGTCAACCTCATTGGGTTTAGCCCCTTGCTCTAAAAGCATGTGACATATCTAAGACACAAGACAGAATACAAAATACATTTTCATCAATACAAAATTCTTTTTATCTAAATTTGTTTGGCTTTAAACAAGGTACAACAAAATACAAGTTTATAAATAAGTACCTACAGCAATGTTTGACTTTTGAAGCTCTATGTGTGCCAACATAGATGTATATAATATGTTAAGTAGTAGATACGTGACAGACGGACGGATCAACATAATTTTTTTCTCTTTTAAAAGAACTGTCTGTAATTTTTAAATTAGATTTTGAATCTTGATATAACTCCCTATGAGGTCATTTCTGAGACACCCAACTCTATGGGTGCCATCTTTGTTCTTTAATATAGTATACTTTATGAAACCTATGAAGATAAAGTGCTTTGAACAAATGTTCCATGGACAGGACATACTAAATCTTAATTTTTTAATTACAAAGAAAGATAGGATATTTTAAAATAATGAATTGACACTAAATAAACTATATATAATAAATTAATTAACAGATTACTAATAACATTAAAACTATACTACACTCATTGGAACTTGACAAAATAATGCTAACTATTGTTTAAGAGGGGGGCACAGTGGCTGAGTGGTTAAGCACTTGGCTTCTGAACCTGGGGTCCTAGGTTCAAATATCGTGAAGACTGGGATGAGGAACTTAGGGATTTTTAGGACATCCCTGAGTCCACCCAACTGTAATGGGTACCTGATTTTAGCTTGGGGAAAGTAAAGGCGGTTGGTTGTGTTGGTCACATGACATCCTGCTTGTTGGCCAAAGAAACACATGCCTTTAACATCATCTGCCCTATATAGTTGTCTGTAGTAGTATAAGAATGTCAAACTCTAGTGAATACATTATTGTTCAGCTGAGTAAAAAAAAACATTTCAGTTTGCATTGGACACATCAGTTGTATAAAGGGAACTGCTGTATGAGAGACATGGTTCTGACTATAGATAATGTTTACAAGTAAAGTTCCCCTTGCAGACAATGCAATCTATAGGGTAAATGATGTTAAAGGCTCTATTTCATAGAAGCCCAAAGGAAAGAGGAAGAGGGGATGGCCCAGAAGTACAAGGTGCCAAGATCTGAATGCAGATGCCAAGTAAAGGGGCAGAAGCTGGTTGGTGACTTATGCCCCTGATAGTATCACAGGTAGAGATGAGATGATGTAACCAATCACAACACAAAGATTTAAGAGAAAGTGATTAATAATCTCACCTGTAGATGCCCTTCATAAGCTGCTAAATGTAATGGTGTCCAGCCTGAGTTATCCCTGTGCATTTCATCTAAGCCCCTGTCCAAAAGTTGCCTGACCACAGACTCTGAGCCCTGGGCTGCAGCAACACAAAGTACCGTCCTCCCCTCAAAATCTATGTGATCCACAGCGGCTCCCCAGAATAACAGTTGCCTGACTACTTCTTCATGCCCCATGGAAGTAGCAGCCCAGAGAGGAGTTCTGTTCTTATTGTCCACATGGTCGGGATCAGCATCCCACTCTAGCAACATGTCACACACACCGGGATGACCTTCATATGCTGCCACAAGTAGAGGAGTGCTTCCATCTTTATCAGTGTGGTTGACCTCTGCACCACGCTCAAGAAGTAGGCTTACAACCTTTTCATGACCCTCACTGGCAGGCACACACAAACATGCTACGCTGAGGGCAGTCCTGCCATCCACATCTTCATGATCAATGTTAGCCCCGTGGTTCAACAGCTGCTCCACAATCTCCACATGGCCCATATAGGCAGCAGCTATAAGTGCTGTACGCCCTTCATGATCAGTCTTATTCACATCCGAGTTATGCTCCAACAAAAGTCTAACAATGTCCTCATGTCCTCCCCAACAAGCTGCCCTCAGGGCTGTCCGCTGCTCAGAGTCGGCATGGTCGACATACGCACCTTTGTCAAGAAGTATGGACACAACTTTGGTGTGCCCAGCCCAAGCTGCTGAACGCAGTGCTGTCCAGCCTTCGTGGTCAGCATGATCAATGAATGCACCAGCGTTGAGTAAAGCGGTCACAATGGCAAAGTGGCCTTGCCTGGCAGCCAAAGTTAATGCTGTCTGTCCAGACCTGTCCTGCATCTCAAGAGATGCTCCCTGAGTAATTAAAGCTGAAACTTTTTGAATGTCTCCACGATAAGCAGCAGTATGAATCTGAGTTCTTCCATTGGCATCAACTTCATCTACTCCCATATTATCCATGTCACTTTCGATGTGTTCCACTGGCTCGGATTCAAGGCTGGTAATGCTAACCTCCATAGCTGGTGATCTTGCTCCAGCATCTGTCAGAAGCTTCAATGCTTTAGGGTCTTTAGGCATTCCAGCATACAAACATTTTTCCACACTTGCTCCTGAAAGCAACAACATTTGCACAAGATGCTCAAACTGAATGGGTTCAGGAAAATTTGCCCTGACAAGGTGAAGTGCCAATTCCTGAACACCAAAAGCATCAAGTTCCTTGCCATGTTTTAACTGTTTCATTGCAATCATTCCATGACCTTCACTTGCGTTGCACAGATACTTCTGAGTGCAATGTTTGACATCTAGCAACCATTCTGAAAAGCTATGATGAAAAACAATCTGCTCCCCATTTAAGCCATTGGTTAAAATTCGGCTCATCAATTTAAGTCTTCGATCAAATTCTTCTCTTGTGAGGTCAGCCTCTTTGACAAGCATACATTCATAGAGTTCGTCACAGGTCATTGGAGTCCTAGAAGCCAAAAGAACATTCAAAAGAGGGTGAATTTTAACGACATGCTTTTTAATAAATAATCTCTGACAAAGCCATAAGTATAGACCATTCAGTGTGCCAGGTATTTCTCTAACTTCTCTAAGCATTATGAAAGACTCTGCTACTCCGTCTAGCACTTTTTCAAGGTATAAAAAGCATCCATTACTTTTTATATGAAGCTGATTCAACATTTCTGCAGTGTCTCTACTCAAATGCTGTCTGAGCCCATCCTCTGCATCTAATCTACACAAGATGTACTGCTGGACATCTCTGACAACGTGAGATTTCCTCAAGTCATCTAAACTCAGCTTCCTGAAACCTGTGAACATCCGTGTCACTGCCTTGCTCTGCTTTCGTGCAGAACACACCAGGAGGAGCCAAGGTGGAAAATTAGCATTGTGTGCAGCTAGAAGTTCAGCAATGGTCTGGCTGCAAGTACCTCGTTCACTCACTAGCTGCAGGTAAGATTCATCAATGGAGTCTACCCACAGCATCAACGTCTGTTCAGGAGGTTCAGAAGAATGCAGTGGTTCTAAAAATGCTATTTTAAATGCTTCGTCTGCATTGGCTTCACATTCCACTGGGTCTATTATCTTTTGTATATGCGGTGACATCACTTGGGAGTTGAAATCTTTTATGAGACCAGACTTTGATACCTGGGAGACTAGATTTTTTATAAATGTCACCACTGATAATGAGTTGGCATCGTGAGCCTGGCAGAAGTGATACGCCAAGACTCTGGACTTAAGGACAGTCTGCTTTCCTGGAGATGTTGGCCAAATCAATTCACACCCCAGGGCAGTTTTTCCACTGCCAGGGCCTCCCATCACAAGAGTTCCACATGTCTTGGATGTTGACCTAGTTTCCAGGCAGTGCAGAAGTTTGATGAATGCCCATTCTCTGCAGAAGAATCTTTTCCCTTTCAACAAACAGTCTGTCATTTTCATACAGACTTGTTTGTGTTGAAGGTATGCTGAATCAATATCTAATCCATTTAGAAAAGTTGTCAAATAGATGGCGTTATTTACAACACACTGATTGGCTTAGATCAGGGTATGTCATCCATGATTAGGTTCAAGTTACAAGTTAATCTAGTCAATCAAAAGTAGGCTGGCCTTATTCAACATCATTACATTCTGTGGGAAAAAAAAAGATAAAACAAAATAATGCAATAACTTAAGATTCACACCATATATATAATAGGCCTATAGATTTCAGATCTAAAAATCTATTGTTATTATTATTTATAAAAAAAAATAAACTATTTGGATTTCAATCTATATTATAAAGTAGAATGTGAGGGGTATGTATGTATGTATGTTACTTATAGACATCAAAACCGCTTGACCAATCTTGATAAAACTTGGCAGGAATTTTCCTTGGGTACCAACTTAGACCTTAGTGAATGTATTGTAGCCCTAAAACAAATGTAAGACCCTCAAAAAAAATAAAGTTGTCCGACTCTATTACAGCTATAGTATTTTATGGATCTAGGCCATGTCTACAATGTTGACATGAGAAAAGATAGAAAGGATTTAGACCTAGATCTAATTTTAAGAAATACACTTTGCGCATATAGTTTTTTACTTTGACGCATGAAAAGACAAAAGAAGATCCATTGATTTCATTATATAATAAAATTAACCTTCAATTTTGTGTTTCAAAAGCATTTTTTACATTAATTAGTTCCTTATATCTGTGATTACAGATTTCCTGACGAACATTCTTTCATTAGACAATTCAGTTAAAGGCCTAGATCTATATTCATTCATGAATCGCGTACTAAAAATTATTTCGTTTTATTGTTACTTTATAATCCCATCCCTAGATCTAAAACTCTAATTCAACACTAAGATGATAAAACTTCTCTTCGCACAGATAGTCTTATACTTTAACACATAAACATATTAATTAAAGTCCATTCATTTCATATTTTGATCAAATAAACATTCAAATTTGGTTTTCTAAAGCTACATTCGTCTATGAAAGCTGCGAAGCCGAGTTGAGATAGGCCTAGATCTATATTCATTCATGACTCGCGTACTAAAAATTATTTCGTTTAATTGTTCACTTTATAATCCCATTTATTTAACAAAGCTATCGCTCTTTTCGTTTTTAATAGATAAGAATGTATCGACTTCGGGTAAACCATTTTCGCAAAACTAATTTTATTTTCGTAGCGAAAGAGAAATAACGTGAAAGGATCATTAGCTACGTTTAACATACATCTAAATCCAATCCACTAGATTATTCAAAAGCAAATGTTTTAATTTTAAAAAAAATTGGATTTAAGCCTATTAGCTATTTTTACATTGACACATTCGCTTTACTTATTACATTATTATTTCGTTTAATTGTTTACAAAACTCTCTCAGTGACTATATCGACAGTAATGCGCAAATAAAGACCCGCGGGTCGCGGGTAACATATGTCTAGTTTACTATAAAGTTGAAACTTTGGTGTTGATATCTAGATCCAGATCTAGATAGAATGGTAGAATCTAGATCTAGACTAGTCTTATTTAACTCTAGACTAGAGTATTTGCCTTCTATTTGGTTATTATTATACTAATTATAGATCTAGTTAGATTACCCAGTTCGATATATAGAAAATAGAACCTTTATCTAGATTTAGCCTCATAGGTTATAGATCTAGAATCTAGTGTAAGTATAGTGACAGTATAGTCAGTGGCTAGTAATAGTAGTATTGATAGAACTATTAGTTATATTAGTTACTAGAGTATATATAATATACTTTATAATAATAGATTATTATATTAGATAGGGGACTGATACGGCCTAGATATAGTTATAGATCATATACTAGATGATAGATGGTACTATGGTAGATCTAGATTTAAGACGGTATTCTAAATTCTAATTGTCATAGAATAGATTACAATAATACTATTACTATTACTAGTATTACTACTACTAGAAAAGTAGCTTTAGTAGGCCTACTAAGACTAACGACTAAGGCTACTACACATCTATTTCTATTATGATTCTAGATTTAGATGTAGATCTAGACGTCAAATTTTTCTAGATCTAGATTTAATATTTACTAGAGATTCCGATTCTAGTCTAGATCTATTGGAATAATTATAAACTGGTGGATTTAGAATAAATGAAAGTATTGAAAGGAAACACACAAAGAACAAACAACGACTGGCTCTCCTATCAACGCATCCCCTTTGTGTGGACCTCCAACACAGCGCGACAAAACACGGCGACACATTTGTTGACCCCAGCACACAAGAAACAAGGCAGGTAATCCATCCGATCTAGCGACGCATAGACCTAGATCTACAAGAATCTATTCATCTACATTCTACATCGACTACATCTAGATCTATTATATTTTTTCTATACCTATAATAAACCGTAGACGTTCATTTATCCACCATGATCATCCCTAACGGGCACCCTCATTCTTTTATTTTTCTTCACAATTCCTCAGATTGATTTAAGGGTAGCCTACAGGCTAAAACAGCTAATAAATGTAGCTAGATTCTAAATTTAGAAAGGAACTATGTGGGAGAACAGACTGAAGCCACGATGCTGAACTTGACGAAACTGAGGGCGAATTGATTTTAGGCACTTTCCAGATCGATACGGTGTCTACTTATTCTATTACATTACAAATGCCATGAAAACAAAAGGAGGAGGCGGGTGGATATAGGGTCTGACGAAGCAGAATGCCAAAATGTTGATTTAATTATCACTGGTTAAGAATTTTGGTTGTTTCATGGCATGGTGAAAGGCGCAATTTTAAAAGTGTTAAAGTAAAAATATTTCGAAAGACATAGGCCTATACAGATGTAGGTCTTGCACAGATACCCTAATAGATGATTTTTTCTTAATCGACCACCTTTGGACAATGGCGTTATGCTTAAATTGTCTTGGATGTGGCAAAATATGTAGGTCACAGCTGGGGCTGCGTATTCACGGGAAATACTGCATTTCTCATTAATCTTCGGACTCAAAGACAAACCTTATTAAGCGTGTAATATAGCCTATAGATTGTGAGTTTAGATCTGATACTGATTCGAATCCATCGAGAGGACATATACAATTGCATATAGTTGCCAGACATTTGTATGCCCCCCAAAAAAGAGTAGGCTATACGTACAGAAAATAAAGTGAGTGTATGTGTGTGTGTGGGGGGGGGGGGGTGAAAGCAAAAAGGACCAAAATATAGTATCGTAAATTACAGGCTGTAAAACTATGAATATTAAGTAGGCCATATTTCCCAGACTAAGCGACAATCTCTTGCAGAGGCGTAGTTATTTTTTATAGGGTGGGGGGGGGAGGGGGAATATTTGAAAATCCTCCCGGGCCCCCATTTTAGGGGGGCCCCAAAGGAGTGTTTTTTTTTACATTAAAAATTAAATATTACACAAAATTCAGGGGCCCCTAAAGAGGTCACCCCCCCTCTGCGCCCCCAAACGATGGAAAATTCCTAGCTACGCCCCTGATTTCTTGGAATGTGCATATAACTTACAGTTAGAAGAATGCCTATGAGTCAACGGAGATTGTATAACTCCACATTATGCAACGACAGTAGGCCTGCTGATCAGCTAAAGCTATTTTTCAAAAGAAAAAGTCATAGATCTTCAGGAATATCGAATAACCGCTTTCATGGTCTTTAATTTACAAATAGTGTAATAGCGTTAATCAATTCATGAACAGTACCCGAATTTATGCCTACTATTTGGCAACACAGGCTCTAGCATAAAGGGTTCCAGGGATATTTTCAATCCTTTTGAAGAAAGAAAGAGCAAAGGAAGGATATCTTGAGGTTGATCACAGGAGGCTCTATATAGCATAGGGCCTTATCTAGCCTAAATCGGGTACCTGTTTACCAAGGTTATCCTTAGTAGTAATAAATAATAAAACCGATCTGCGGAGAATGGGTTAATGCTACTATGATGTCAAGGACCCAAAAAACACGAGATGTGAAGGATATTGCTTCAGATATTCCAAGTCCTAGTAATCAGATCCGTAATCAAAGAAATTTTTTTTTTTAAATTTTTATTTGAGGGATAATGCTTCGTTTCGTTTATTCTGGGCTCATACGTTGGGACACCTACCGCAGATATTAATTTTTACAATGATTTTTTGTTTGAAATTCACTTTCCAAAAGGTTACATTGCAAAACAATAACAACAACAACAACAACAACAAAAAAAAACGAATTTCATGGTATCACAACAACAAATGTAAAAACTTTGTTCAAAAATAGTTCATAGTTCTTGCGTTCATTTGCTGTCCTATTCTCCCTCTCTAGACATGTGAAGTCCGCATACATCCCATATGGGCTTACATCTCACACGAAATGCAAGATCTTTGGAGTTTTGAAGGTCAATGTCTTTATTTACTAGTAAAGTCCAACATTTCTGGGACACATACACACTATACACACACAGAAGTTTTTATGGATGGTGTGTTGTCAGTACTCATTTTTTTTTGTTTCACTTTCCAAAAGATTACATTGAAAAAAAAACAAAAAAAAAACAAACAAAAAAAACAAACGAATGTCACAGTATCAGTCATTTAAAGGAATTTATGCATTCTAAAATCGAAAAGTGTGAATGTTTTGCTTTATTTTACTACTATTGAATAGACTTATATTTGGTAGACAGGTTTTAAAATGCGTTTGTCATAATAATAATAAAAAAAAAAGAAAAATGCTACACTTCATTCTATCATACAATGAAAAAAGAACTACAGGGACACTTTATAATGAATAGTCCAGTTAACATGCCTGCATAAGATTTTTTTTTTAATTTAAAACTGCGAAACTGCGCCGAAACTGTTCATATTTAATTTTTTTCTTTTATTGATAAGGCTTGTCTTCGAGTTCGAAGATTAATGAGGAATGCAGTAATTCCCATGGCTACGCAGCCCCAGCTGTTACCTACATTTTTTTGCCACATCCACGGCAAGAATAACCATTGTCCGCCTGTGGTCGATTAAGATTTTCTTTTCGCCGTCTGCGTCTGTCCTCGGCACTACAAACAGCGATGTTCTTGCAAACACAGTCACACATTTAACAGTACATACCATTGAAGCTATATTGAATATTCATAGGATAATGCGGAAATGATGGTCAAGATAGGCGGATATCACGAATCTGTACATATATGGGAGTTTTTATGTAATATATAGTTCGTCCATCGTGATTCGATGATGACCACTTTGAAATCCAGGTGGCTGAGGGCTTTGCACTGGGGTTTTATGCCTCCTCATGTGGCTGGTGTGACCTATGTGAGCCCGGAATGTTCGGCCGCACACTGGGCAGGTTTTTCCAGCTGGAGCTAGTGTCGTTTGCCTTGCTTTTCTTCTCTGGCGATTGAAAGACTTTATTAGCTCTTCTCAATTAAGTGGGATAAAGAGTCAATACCACAAGACTTTAAAGATACCACAAGCGAAAAGGAAACCGCCAAATCTGCGACCACCACAGAGGAATATCTCTTCTCTCTATTGCTGGGAAAATCCTTGCACGCATCCTACTAAATAGGCTCATGCAACACCTAGAACATGGACTACTACAGAAAGCCAGTGCGGCTTCAGAAAAGAGCGTGGAACCATTGACATGATCTTTGCAGCAAGGCAGCTCCAGAAAAAATGCCAAGAACAAAATTTTATGTAATAGTTCGTCCATAGTGATACGATGCTAACTACTGGGGGCCGAGGGCTTTATGTTACGGTTTTGTGTCTCTTCATGTGGCAGGTGAGACTTACGTGAGCTCCAAATGTTCGGCTGCGCAAGTTATTCCAGCTGGAGCTTGTGTCGTCTGCCTTGATTTTTTTATTATGGCTCTTCTGCATGCGCTGTTCTCTTCTGCAATTTTCGCGCCAATTTTCACAGTGCGGCGTCACGATGCTCTATAATGATACTCCATCTCCCAGGTGGTAGGGTCCATGTTGAATGCTTTTAGAGACGTTTAAGTCTCTGAAATATTTTATTTGTCCACCTTAAGCTAGTTGTCCTTCCAATAGCTGGTCGTAATTGAGTATTTTAGGGATTCGATAATCGTCTATTCTGTAGACGTAGCCTGCCCATCGCTAATGAGTCTGCATCAGGATTGTGTAGATTCTTCTTAGGCTTGCTGTTCGGATGACTTCAGTGTCAGATATTTATTCTTGCCTCTTAACATTCAGCTTTTATAGTCATTGATATGTTAACACATAGTTGCTACTAATACTAATTGTTGCAGGTAGCCAGGCCCAGACTTTGTAACGTAGTCCTGTTTAAATTGACAACGGAGGTCCCGTTATTATGAATTAAAAAGTAGCCATCAGTTTCCCGCACTTTCAGCTAAAGGTGTAAGGGTGTACAGGAGCGAGGACACAAGGATGAGGTAAAGGCACATTCTTCGTTCCAAATGCTGGGACAAATTTGTACAAGTACAAGTACTCCTTCTTCCCTAGTGCTATTAGAGCAAAGAATGGGTTGCCTGAGCTAGCCATGAAAACCAGTGACTTGGCAGAATTTAAGTCATTGGTTAACATGCATGGCTAGATGCATGACGCGTAAGACGAAATCATCTTCTTTTTTTTGAAGTAACGTCTGTATTTTATAAGATAAAATAAGATAAAACAGGTTCTTGCGAGGGGTCCCGGGATACTTCTTATCTTTTATCTTTTAGTTACGAAAAATTATTGTTTAAAGTTTCAACTTGATTCGAGAATGAGTTTGAGAGAGATAACGTGTGCACAATGTGTACCAGATAGACAAAGTAGAGTTGTTTTTTTTAAATTCTATAATTATGCCTTATTCTCGGGATGGAGAGGGACAGCTGGATTGCAACTACCCCTTCTATTTCTATGCTAATCAATATCACGAAAATAGAAATTACACTAAGTCCATGAAAACTGTTTTACATGTAAGCCTACTTATACCAATTACAAAACAAGATTTGAAAGACTTAAATAGATCTTCAATACAAATTTTCTCGGATGCAAAACTTTTCAGTATCAGCAATCATAATTGGAGGGGACAACCTTCTATTCCAAAAAAAGCTATAAAACAAGTGGCCCTCTACCAGGGGCGGACTGGCTTTTTGGGCAATCGGGCAAATGCCCGGTGGGCCGGCACCGAATGGGCCGGTCTGGTCGCGACCAAATCCCCCCACCAAAAATCCTGGCTAACCCCAAGGCACAAGATATGACATACCATTGTGGGCTGGTTTATATTGTAATGCCCTGGCCGATTTTGATACCCAGTCCGCCCCTGCCCTCTACCCTCCCCCAAGTTCAGAAAAATAATTAGTTCTACCTTAAAGGAATGGTGCTATGCTTAACCTTCCTCACCCTTTATTTTCCTTAAAAGCCAAATTATAACTTCTCTTGAGTTGTGAATTTAAAATATCACAATAGAACACAGTTTCTGTTTCCTCAAATTGTAGTACTTACCTGGCACAGGAGGTACCATGATCAGCAAGGTCTCCCAGGTCGAGGCAGCACTTTAGGCCTCTGTTTCCACAGTTTAATCTATATCTATTGGAAGTATTTTTTCTTTATTTGTTTATTTGTGTTTTCTTTGGAGTTTTGATTAGTTTGGATTTTACGGTTTTAAAACTTTCTTGAGTCAACCGTTAGGCTCCCGACACTGAAATCTTGGTTGAGTTGATCTTGACGGTCTCTGTCTATGAATTCTTAAAGTATTTTGTGTATTTTTTGTGTATTCATTATTGGATTATTGTGTTATTCTATGGATTATTAGTGTGACGTGAGAAGCCCTTTTATTTTGGTATTCACTTTACACACTCCATAGTGTTTATACTCTAAATATTTTATTTTTTTGTTCACTCGTGTATTCACTCTACACACTCTATTCTAGATATTTCAATTTTTTGTTCACTCGTTCATCTTTACTTCTATTTGATTTACTATTTACTATTTGATTAATTCATTTGAGTTTACATTTATTTACACAGTCATGTCAATAAAAACTTTCTTAATTGAGAAGAAAGACTTGGAAGGTGGTTTGGTTCACCCTTCTGGTACTCTGCTGCTCAAATTGATAGGGCAAGAGTCTATTAAGGCTTCAATGGCTAGCCTCATGACTGTTTTAAGTCTGTCTCCTGACGAAGTGGGTTCTCTCTATAGATTCGAGAACCCTTTCGTCTGGTTCTTAGTTCCCAATAGTCCAAGGGTGAGAGCCCGTATTCTAGGAAAGACTTTTGGGACTGAAAGCACCCTCAAAGTTGAAGTTTCAACCATTGAGGATGAAAAAGTAAAAATTACACTGCATTGGGTGGCACCCACTATTGTAAAAAACAAAATCATTGAGATTTTCCAATCTTTCAGTGAAGAAGGCTCCAAAGTAGAGCCTGTCAAGTTAGGCAATTCGGACAAGTGGGCCGCTTGGTTGAAAATCAAGAAAGGGATAGAAGTCCCTCATTACATCCACCTGAAATATGTAGATGATCCCAGAGTATATAAAGTGCTTATCACCATTCCGGGGAGAAGACAGCAATGTTGGCACTGTGGACAAGACCAACACTGGTCAAATCAGTGTCCAAATAGGACCACCCTGAAAGGGAAGGGAAAAATCCTCGATAAAAAACAGGAGCACAATGCTAAAGGTACCTATGCCTCGGTCCTGAGGGGGGAGGAAACAGTAGAAAAAAGTACTAAACAAAACGTACAAAATGAAACACAAAAGGACACATGGCTAGAGAGAGATGGGTTTACTTTGGTGGGTAACCACAAAAGGGATGGGGCCGTGGCCAACACAGTAGACACAGATACAAAAGGTGGGGATCTCTCCCCTACAAATCCTATCGATAAGAAAAAAACCCACAAAAAAATGAAAACGATGGGGGACAGTTCAACACCAACTTCCCCTACCAAATTGACAAGAAAAAGAACGCTATCCTCCTCTTCAGACGACCCTAACGGGGACACACAGCTAGAGAGGACGAATGAAGATCCTCGGTTGGAGGAAGAGAGAGGGGAAGAAGAGGGGGAGATAGAGGAGAATTCTTCCGACTCCTCGACTAAATTAGTAATAGACGAGGGGGGAAGCCCCACATCCATACAGTAAATAAACAACAAAACAGGTTAATGAAAAACATTTTATAAAATGATCACAAACATTCATACACACCCACACGAATATACACACAACCCATCATCACGTATTCATGGCAGACATTAAAATCTTAACTCTCAACATCCGTAGCTTAAATAATAAACATAAATACATAGTATATCTCGCTAGAAAATATAAACCGGATTTTATTTTCCTTCAAGAAACAAATACTTCTACCACATATCAAGCAAAACAAACTACAACACACATGGGATTCATGGTAGGTTATTTTAGCTTAGGCAGAGACTATAAGGGGGTAGCCATCTTACAAACATCCGATAGATACAAAATCACACACACTCACAACGACAACAATGGGAGGGTAGTAATACTTAGAGTAGTTTCACAAGAACAGAAATACACACTAGTCAATATCTACGCACCCGCTCAGAGAGGGAGAGAAAAACGTGAGTTTTTCCAAAACCTCAATGACACACTACAAACCATAAACATAGGAGAACAACTAATAATAGGAGGGGATTTTAACTTTATAGAGGCACAGTTAGACAAACAATACACACACACACAATATCCACCCTCTCAGCCGGTAGCAGAAACACACAACTACATGGGAGAAATAGTAAACTATTTCCACCTGGTAGATGCTTATAGGAAATTAGAACCGAATGGAAAGGAAACTACATTAAGACACAGATCCTACCAGGTTGAAACCAGAATTGACCGTTTTTACGCACCCACGGACACCAACATACTTAGTGTGACACATTTAGGAGAAACCCTACATTACTCCGACCATAAAGGTGTACTTTTGGAACTTGGAAAAAAAATAATAAAAAGAAAAAAAACAAAAGAATCCCATTGGAAATTAAACAACAACCTTTTGGAAGACCCACTAATCCAAAGAGTAATAAACCAACTCCTGCTAGCAACAACACAAGACATAGAAAATGAATACAAATTAACCAAGACGTGGACAATAATAAAAAATTCCATCAAACAACAATTCAAAATTTTAGCAAGAATCAAACAAACAAAGAGGGTAAATGAAGAAAACAGAATAAAAAATCTGCTTACTCAAACGCAGGATGAAATTGAAAAAACAGACCTAACCACACAACTTGAAGAGTTATACAAACACAAATATAGAGGAGCCGAAATCAGATGCAAAAACACCCAAATGTCGGAAGGGCCTAATAAATTATACTTGGCGCTAGAACAAAATACACAACAAAATAGAATAATAACCAACATAACAGACAAAGAAGGAAACAAAATACAGGAGAGTGACAAAATTATAGAAATTTTTACAAAACACTTCGTCAACATGTATAATGAAGAACAAACAGATACAGACGCACAAAACATATTTCTAAAACACTGTAAAACATTACCTCCATCAGAAAAACAAACGACAAATAGACCCTTTACATTAGAGGAGCTGAGGGCTGCTTTAGACACAACACAAAATAACAAATCCCCTGGCCCAGACGGTTTAACATATGAATTCTATAAAACCTTTTTCTCCCAAATAGGACCCCTACTACTAAGACTATACAATGATATGTTAGAAACAGGACAGACGCCTGCAGACTTTAATCTTGCATACATCACACTATTACCAAAAAAAACCTGAAAACAACACAACACCTAGTGACTTTAGACCCATTTCCCTTTTAAATGCTGACTATAAACTGCTGACCAAAATGATTTTTTTTAAGAGTTAGGCCCCTTATACCCCACCTACTAGGACAAGACCAGTACTGTAGCAACCCGGAAAAAAATATAGACGAACTGAACCACTTTCTACGAGACATCATATATTACTGTAAAGACAAAGACTTCAAAGCAGCCCTCATGTCCATTGATCAAGAAAAAGCTTTCGACAGAATTGACCATGACTACTTATTCAAAATACTAGACAAGACTGACATAGACAAGACTTTGATAACATACATAAAGCTAGTCTACACCGATGCCACAAGTCAACTAATAATAAATCAAACACTAAGCACCAAGATTTCTATTAGAAGATCTGTTAGGCAAGGTTGTCCCCTATCCCCCTTTTTATACACCCTTTGCCTAGAACCCCTGTTAGAGAATATTAGGTTAGACAAAGAAATTTTAGGAATAAAAATCCCCGGTACAACCCCCGTAGTAAAAATTAAGGCTTATGCCGACGATACCACCCTTTTCCCCACCTCAGAAAAAGACATAGCTAAAATTATAGAGAAATTTACATTATTTGGGAGGGCGAGCGGGTCCAAAATAAACATTAATAAATCCTCAATTATGGGACTAGGTAGGTGGGAAATCCCCCCCAACATTCCCTTTAACCTTAAAATACAGAAAGAAATAAAAGTATGTGGCATCGTGTGGACTAGCAACCCAGCACACTATTGCCGTGAACAGTGGGCGGAGATTCTGGCCCACACAAAGAACGTGATTAGAATGTTTCAGTACATGGCGACAACCATATTTGGGAGAGCTATATTAATAAACAACTTGGTCATCCCGAAGATAATCTACTTAGCAAATATAGTAGAACCTCTTCCTAATTTCATAAACAACATCAATACCACTATCAGAAATTTTATTTTCAAAAACACAATAAGGAACATAAAACACACAACACTCATACAAGACAAAAAAGAAGGAGGTATAGGCTTACAAGACATTCACACAAAAATCAAAACGCTTAGAATAAAATTTGTAGGGAAAGTAGTAAGGTCTCCCAATAACTTCCCCTTAGTATTATATTATTTTGGACTTAGACTAAACAAACTCCTCCCCATTCAAAACAACACACCCCATCATTTTGGTAACCATACACATCCATTCTATAGATCACTCACAAGACACTTACCCAGCAATGAAAACATAACACACCACGACTCAAAAACAATATACACTATACTCAGAGACAAGTTGAAAGAAAACCTAGAAGTTAGAATAAAGTGGGTCAGGGAGTTAGGGGTTAAACCAACCAACTGGACAGACACATTCACGCATTTACACAACAAATACATAACACCCAAAGCACGAGAAGTGGCCTACAGATTACTCTTCGGGATGACCCCAATAAAAGGAAGACTTTCAACTACAACAGGGTCCAAATATACCTGTGCAATTTGTAAAAAAGAAAACCATAACCCAGAGAAACACTTATTTAGTGAATGTGAGCTGGTTGAGGAAGCAAAAAAAACTTTAGAAGATATTATTGACGCAAACAGTCAAACCTGTGCAAATGTAAATACTGCTATTTTCTTTAACAAAGTACCTAAAGCCATAAATAAAAAACTAAGAGACATCAATGTAATTATTTTATCAGAATATAGAAACCTTATTTGGAATACCTACTTACAAATTGTCTACCATAATAAACAATACGCTAAAGTATTATTAGATCACATTTTTAAGAAAATTATTGAACGCAAAGTGAAACAATATAGCGCTACATAAAAATACCAAGATTGTCCATTAACTTAAAGAAAAGGGAATATATATATATGAATATGTGTATGCGAGTGTGTATGCGTGTGTATAGATATATATCCTAAATGATCCTTTTTGTATGTTAAAAGACCCTGTAACCATATCATTAAAAAAGCTAGTACTCCAAATAAATAAAAAAAAAACAGTGATCGCCCCTTAAAATTGACAAGAGTTAAGACAATTCAAGACAGTACACAATCACGAAGGCCACGCCTTGACCTTGTGACTGTAAAGACTTTAACCAAAGTTTTGATCTACAAAGACGAGCGAGTTAGGCAGGAGAAAACGAGAGATCTCATTCGATTAAAACAGAGAATCATATCGAAATGGAACATTAGGCCGTCAAGTCAAGGAACGGAAAAAACAATGAGGAACCAGGAGCGAACACGTGAAAACCCAAGAAAAGGGAAAGAAAAGAGTAACTCCAAGAAATCAAGAACAAGGGCAGACCTTTACGTTTTATGTAAACATTGTTTTTCTTCTGTTGTTACTGTATTGAGAATCAGGCATGACCACATGATATCTAAGCAAACAATTCTTTGTATAAATTTGTACTTTTTAACAATTATGTTCATAGTAACTTTTTTACGAATATTGAAAAAATACCACCACTTTCCGTATTGTGCATACCTGTGCAGTCTACATACAAATACATTATTTCTTACTACCTTGCAAACGTTTACAGTCTGTACATATATTATTTTTCTTCTGTTTTTCTAATATTGAGCATCAACATAACTTCATATCTCAACAAGCTTCTACAACAAATTGTTACTAAATTAGTATTTAGTTTCATTGTCAAAAGTTGTAAAAAAAAAAAAATAATAAAAAATTCTCCACTATCATTGTCAATATTGCGCATGCTTGTGCAGTCTACAGAGAAATAATATATTAAAGAGGGGAAGAGTAAAAATTTAAAAAGGGGGAAAAAAAAAGAAGGGGGAAAATATTCAAGAAAAAAAAAGTATATATATATATATATATACATATATATAGAGATAAAAAGATACATATAAAATAACTTTCAGTACGACTCTAATTGGTCCCTGTGACCAGCCACAGAGAAATTGTTTCTGAACAGAAACTCCCGATATACTGACTCTAGCAGACAGGATTTCCACCTTGATGATGAGGAAGTAGTTTTCCAAATCTCAAGGGAGGAAATCAAAAATTGTCTTTAAAAGGGAGACAACAAAAGAAACAATATAAAAGTTGAAATGCCTATGTTCGCATAAGTGTGTACACACATAGATGTGTATGCATGTTCGATAGAAGTTAATATAAAGAACTGGGGTAATGTAGCAAAGCACAAAGGAAACAACCATAAGCAATGTAGACAAAGTGGAAAAAAATGTGACTACGATGTTTAAAATGTTTTAATATCATTTAAGTTTCTACTTTCACTCTTTGATTGTTTCTATTTAATTACCTATTGTTGACATTCTCACCACATATATTTTAAGACCTTAAATTTCAAAAATATTCATTATATGCTATTGGAAAAAATAACGCCATATCTAAATGTAACTATATGCATTGCTATGTTTTGCAATCATTGTACTTTAAAATGTAACTACTTAATTTGTACGCTTACTAATAAAATATGCACCTTTTTTTTTATTATTATTAAAAAAAAAAAAAAAAAAAAAAAAAAAGCCCAATAAAGAGGCCAATAGCCCAAAAAAGAGGCAATGCCCAAAAAAGAGGCAAAGAAAAGAGGCAAAGGCCCAAGGATTCCTAGGATGTAAACAGCTCGACAACTGAAGTCAAAAGCTAAAGAGCTGAGGTATCCTAAAAAAAAAAAAAAAAAAAAATTGTAGTAGCTAGCCATCTTAAAAGGGGCAGACTTCCGGTTGTAGTATTTTATTGTTTCCAACACAAAGTATTAACGAGACAAAAAAAAAGTTGTGGTTTTTGTTTTGTAACGTGCAGACTTGTCTGTCTAGCAAATGACAACTTTGTGAGATGGATGATATGTCATTACTACAACCAAATTATACGCTTCAGCGCGAATAGATCAGATATGTCGATAACTGGTTGCAAGAGTATTTTAAAAATATCTCTTCTTTATAGTAACCAAAAAAAAAAATGTGTCCACACACTAACAGAAACACAGTCAGTGATTACAATAGGGCGTGTTAAGTGTATAGATACACTGGCCACTACTTCACAGCTGCGCTGGATCGGGCACCTATACCGTATGGGAGACGACCGCATGCCAAAAAATGACCTTCTTACTGGTAAGAAAAAAAAAAGGTGAACTTTTTCTTTTATTTAAGTAATTTTTTTTTTTCAAATCGTCTGCGTGAAACTTCGTTTTGTTGCTAAACTATAATGGACCTCATTCACCAATCGTAAACAAACAACATATAGTCACGTGATCTTATTGATAAAACAACGAAAAAAAAAACAACCATCATGAATTAAACATAAGATCGTAAACTATAAAGAAGAGATAGAGCACCATGTGGCTAAATGTTGTTTGTTTACGATTGGTGAATGAGGCCCAATGTGAAGCTCTGATACAGGAAAAAGTAAAGTAAACCTATAGTCTTAATTGTGTGTATTTTAAGTAGTTGCAACGTGAAAGTGATATGCCCAAAGTCAACTATAGGCCTAAATTATTTTAGTAATAAACATTTTCATGCCTAAACTAAGTAATTAATTATTAGGCTCAATTATAAGCAGCTTTTCTTGAAGCACTTAGATCAAACGTTGAATATTTTTACACATGGCGGAAAAAAACACACTAAAATAGCTTTTTGTTGTAAGTGTAACCAGTGTAAGTGTAACCAGTGCAAGTGTAACCAGTGTAAGTGTAACCAGTGTAAGTGTGGCCAGTTTAAGTGTAACCAGTGTAAGTGTAACCAGTGTAAGTGTAACCAGTGTAAGTGTAACCAGTGTAAGTGTGGTCAGTGGACACATGAAAAGAAGTGTTGGTAAGCTATCGGAGCTTTTTAGTACTGCGGAATGAAATCGTCTATGCTCTTCCGTTTAAAATGATTTCAATATGGTGGAAGCATAAGCTTTCTCGCTATAACTGACAATTTATTTAATAACAAATGATACTAAAGAACATTTGATACAAATATCAAACTACCAAACATTAACATACTGTTAAAAATTATACATCAGCTTTTTTTGTGTGTGTGTCTGGTAATGACCTTCTACACGTTATTTCTCTGACATCCTATCTCGGATCAAGCTGAAATTTTGCGCAATTATTTCTTTTACCTGACAACAGAAGAATCAATATTAAAAAAATAACCAATTAGTTAATTAACTATTGGAAATTAATTATTTGTAAGGTATATTGAACAAGGGAAAGAAATTGTACTTAACTGAATTGGTGGTATAGCTGATTTAGTCCCCTCTATAGGTCGACGCTTTAAAGTAGGTTTGAAACAAACAATAGGTTACGAAACAATCTTTTATTTTTTCATTCACCTCACTAGCAGAGTGGTTAGTATGTCGGCTTGAGGAGGCGTGAGCATTGAGTTTGAATTCAGATCGTTACTTCTTTTTTATTTTTATTTTAAAAAGTGAATACTGTAAAATTCACGCAGATATCATTTCCCCCCCCCCCCCCCCCGACAACACATTTACCAACTGGTCCAGACAAGTGATAGGATCATAGCCTATTGAGAAAGCTAAAGGTGTAAAATCGCGCTAAACAAAGGCAATTGGTAAAAATATTCCTAATCACACAGATTTATTGTTGTTATCTAAATCTATTACAGATTTAATTACATGACTAATCCAAACTAATTGATACACATTACATTTCGTATAAGCTTAGTTGTATTTCTTTAAAGTATTTTTATTGATTTTCTTTTTTTTTTTTAGTTGACAACTAATTTAGCAATGTGGACATTGTTTAGTTTATCGTTAAAAATAGACACAAAGTTGTTTCCCTTTGAAGTCGGTTATATATTTCTTTTTATATAATCTTATTAGCATATTATCGTAGTTTGCTTCCACGTAATGAGATTTGGCTGGAGCTCTCCCATGCAGGAAATAGAGCACGTTCTTAATTACTTTTTTTCCCAAGACGACCTCTGTCTTCAAAATATTTGGATAACATCATGCCGAGACGGACGGACAGAGCCACAGGTAGAACTATACATTGAGAGAGATCCTGCGTTGTTTATAATTAAACCGGTCTAAAAATAGCGATATTCAAAGTTCGACAACTATATTCCGTGATCATTTTCCTTTGTCCAACGTAATTTTTAAAAATTCTTTTTATAAAGCTTTTTTTATTATTTGTAGAAAAAAAAATCTCTGAGAAGATATTCAACAGAGATAATGAATTGTAGTAGTAATTTATTACATTGGTTATATTCAGGTGAATAGGGTAGCTGCACTGGAGTACAGAGGGAACCAGACGTTGTGGGCAGTAAGACCTGTCTTCTGCCCCCCCCCCTCTCACCCCTTTCCAATTTCCCATTGATGTAAACAATTTGTGTTTGGATAAGAACAGTTCCCAGTCAACAATTCTAAACGAACACATAATAAACAATTCTAAACTAACACCTACTGTATACAAAGTTAACGAATGTAGTAACAAATATATATATATTGTACATATAATTATACATTTAATGTAGTGATTTGATACCCATTTTGGTATCCCCCTGCGCTCCTTCTCTGAGATGGCTGCCCCACCCACCCGTCCCACGCTACGCCACTGGGTAGCTGTAATTATTTTAATGACCTTTCCTGACATGACGTGGAATGAAAACTTTTGTTTAGACATGGCCTATTTCTACCAGGCTGGACAATGTAAGAGAATGGACAGGCCTCTCTCTTGATATCCCACTAACAGCTGCTGACAGAGAAAAAGTGGAGGGATTTGGTTACGCGAACTTTCCCAGAACCCCTACCACGAAAGTCAAGGGACTGAATGACGAGGAGGAGTTATGCTTTCTAATACAACTTCTAATCAGAGCTACACGTTTTTCTTTTTTTCTTATAAGCCTACTACTATCCCAGAAATAGGGGGCGCGGTGGCTGAGTGGTTAAGCGCCTGGGGGACAATGGGTCGAATCTTGGTGAAGACAGGGATATTGAATTTTGGGATTCTAAGGCACCCCTGAAGGCACCCAGCTCTAATGGGTAGCGGTCTCTAGTCGGGGAAAGTAAAGGCGCTTGGTCGTCGTGCTGGTCACATGACACCCTGCTCGTTAACCGTAGGCCAAAGAAACAGACGACCTTAACATCATCTGCCGTATAGATTACAAGGTCTGAAAGGGGAACTTTTATCCAAGAAATTGCTTTTAAAAAACTTGACATATTGTGTAAAGTGGAAAAAAAAATTAGAAATACTTTTTTTAAAAAGACTTTTCCTCCACCATGCATCTTATTTTACTATTAATAACTAATCAATGTTAGATTTCTAAAACAATTGGAACATCCTTTTGGCTGGATGTGGCAAAATATGTAGGTCACAGCTGGGACTGCATATCCACGTGAAGCACTGCACTCCTTAAATCCTCGGACTCAAGGACAAGTCTTATTAGTGTGTTTCAAGTTTTAACCCTGGGCACCCATAACTTACAAATATAAAAACACAACCTTCTAAACTACCGAAACAAAACGCAAAGAGAAGGCACATTTTCTAATTTCATAAGCTAAAACCAGTTCCCTAGTGCCATTAGAACCGGTTGTCTGAATCAGCCAGAAAAAATTCTATGAATTTGCAGAGTTAATGTTTCTAGTTATCAAGCAGGACCGGAATAACACGTAGGAGGCAATTATCTTCTGTTTTGAAGGAACGTCTGAAATTTATAAGATAATAAGTGTCTTGATAAATTATGAGACCCGATATTTCCAAAATAGAGCACAACAAAATTACAAAAAATCTATAAAAAAAGGTATCTTGTAAGTGATAGGGAAGTAGGCTACTGAAAAGGATGTGTGCCGGTGGGAAGGTGTTTTAAAAATATCAACTCTCTCTGTCTTTATGTCTGGAACAAATCTTGTACACGTTATTTCTCCCACCCCAAAAATTCTCGACCTGTATGGTGACATATATGCACTACACAAAACAGCAGGGCTTCTGTCCAGGGCTTCTGTCCAGGGCTTCTGTCCAGGGCTTCTGTCCAGGGCTTCTGTCCAGGACTTTTTGCAACAGAGGATTAGAGTCTCTCAAGCTCTCACTCCAATGGAGTTTGATGATGATGATGATGATGATGATGATGATGATGATGATGATGATGATGATAATGATGATTTCTCCCACTTCCCATTCTCGGATCAAGTTGAAACTTCGCACACCTATGTATTGTCAATGACTACACATGAGTCAATTAAAAAACAAACAACTAACCAATTATTAAATCAATGAGTGGTTATTCATTATTAGTTTCAATAGAAAAAGAAAGACAAAAAGTGTTTTTTTACAAAACTTATATCAAATCACACTGTCTGTCTGGTCAAAAGTTTGAACACGAGTTTTTCCCCACTTCAAATTCTCGGATAAAATTGAAAATTTTCTGACTTAATCGACGACAATATACGAATCAATAAACTAAAATATTAACCAATTAAATAATCAATCAGTAGTGATTAATTAATTTTGTTTCATATAACAGTAAGGGAGCTAAAGCCTGCCATCTTGTAGGCCCTAATTAATGGCAGTAATTAACGGTTCTTTCCCTTTAATAAGCTTTGTTTTTAAAAGATTATTCTTTTTCTTTTGCTTGTTTCATATATATTTTGCTTGTTTCATATATATTTTGATTGTTTCATATATATTTTGCTTGTTTCAGATATATTTTGCTTGTCTACAACTTAACATACCACTTGATACAACGATCACACGTTTTTCAAGTCGAGTATAAATATTTAGACGCAGCAGTGTCCCTTTATTGGCCACTAAAGGTTGCCCGATTCGTCAATGTCCTGATGCGTGGGTTGTTAGTGAACACACGGATACCTCGGCAGCCGCGTTATTAGATTGCTTCCAAACCGTTTCGGCCGTCGACGACACAAACTTATCGATTTCTCCCCCCCCCCCTCTCTCCTAAAGCCTAGAACGGGATGGAGTCAACAGAAGACGTGGCACCGTACATGAAAATTGTGTATTGGAGACGTCCAGCGGCTGATGTTCGGAAGACGTCAGTTATGCTATTTCGCCGGCGCATGAATATATAATGACTGATATTTCATTGGAAGGTCTTGGTCTTTTTTTTGCGCACAATCGCTTTGCTCGTCAACATAGAATACATTAAACACATAAACACACACACACATAAACACAGACGCATATATAAAAACGCAAGAAAAGACCGGTCAGCAAATATAACACAAAATAAAAATAAACATGAAAAACATTAAAAATTATTTTTTTTTAAAGACAATGCCTCCTTTGTATAAAATGTTGTTCTCTTAATAACTAATGAATGTTAGATTACTAAACAAGGGAAAACATTTTTACCCTACCCTTAAAAAGACGATACACAAAATGTTCCTGAATGTTAATCTATTAAACTCTTGAATCAAGAAAACTTTACATTCGGAAATTCCAGAAAGCGATAGTTCTCTCAAGAACACGATTGTCCTTTCAAAATTGAAGCTGGATCTAGATCTAGACCTAGTTCTCTAGCCAAATTTCCCCCCTTTTTTTTTACATTGAAAAATAATAACGGTCAAACTGAAGATTTCCCTGTGGAGCCAACGAGCTAGTCATTATTTTCTCAGCGATATACATCAACTGTAGGCCTACTAGGAAAATTGTTAGAGCCGTTATTGAGATCCGCGTTTAGGTTCCTCCATAAAGCAGGTCATTGTGGGCTTCGACCACTAGCGGATCCAGAACTTTGGAGTGGGGGGGGGCGATTTTTTTCCAAACCCTAACCCTAACGCTCAGTAAACCCTAACCCTACGCATAAACGTGCATACAGTGCGCGCGCGCGCACACACACACACACGCACACATACACACACACACACACACACATATATATATATATATATATATATATATATATATATATATATATATATATATATATATATATATATATATATAAATATGAGAATTAAAAAAGCAGCATTTCTCAACCTTCGGCGAAAAACAAAACAACTGGGGCAGCGCTATAAGGTTCTCTGGTGAAGCCATAAGCGTTTTCTTGCTTTTTTCACTGCAGAAACGCATTCTCCTGACAAGTACAGCTCATTATTCATCAATGGAGTACGGGGCGAAGCCCCGACGCCAAAAGCGTTTTCTTGCATTCTTCCTTGCAGAAACGCATTCTCCTGACATCTACAACTCATTACCCATAAATGAAGTTCGCCCCGACGCCAAAAGCGTTTTCTTGCATTCTTCTCTGCAGAAACGCATTCTCGTGACATCTACAACTCATTACCCATAAATGAAGTTCGGGGCGAAGCCCCGACGCCAAAAGCTTTTTTTTTGCATTCTTTTCTGCAGAAACGCATTCTCCTGACCTGAAGCTCATTATTCATACTATTAAAAAACGACCTTTCGAATAATGTTGTACTTGAAAAATATTCTAATATGAATTTATAGTCCCTGAATACATTGCAAATAAAACCGATTTGTTCCTTGAAAAGATAGGATACCCCACGTATTTAGATTTTTGCTTTGAGGATCGCCGCCGAAAAAAAACTTATTCGATAAATAGTATTCAAGAAAACTCTAGTATAAATTGTGAGTTATAGTCCCAAATTTATTTAGCTAGAAAAATATCAGATTGAGTAAAGGTTGGGAAAAGGCGACTATGAAAACGTTATTTGAGTTTTGAACTCATCTCAATCATGACTCTTATACTGAAAAATTTCGTTTGAATTCTAACTTTTCCAATGCAAAGTCTTTCTTAAAATACTTATGATAATGTAATGTGAAATTACAAAAACTCTGTCTGGAAATGGGAATGGCGGTAGAGTGAAAACGATTAATCCTCGCTCCTTTACTAATTTCTGCTAAAGATTGCATTTGGCATTAAAGAATATGGGTGGGGCGACTCGATATAAGAATTTAATTTATAGTTTATATAAATTATATTAGTGACATATTTTTTTAATTTTGTAATTTCTTAACTATAATACAAAAAGAAAAAGTATTGATTTGTCCGATGGGGGAAATGCGATTGCATGTATCGCCCCTCCCACCTGGTACAACCCTTTTTCATTTAAATTTACTAATGATACAATTTGAGATTAGAGTGTGGTACGACATATTTACAATGGGTCACATATCAATACGTAGTTTATATTATATAGATATTCAACTAATTTATTCACAAACTATGATTCTCCACAAAAATAGGACCGCCCCCCCCAGCACTCAGAGAGCTAGACTGGGGAGGGCAGTACATGCAATCGCCCCCCCCCTCACCCCACCGAATCGGCCAAAATACCAGAAAGGGAGCGACATAATATAAAATGTATATATTAATTCAACTAATTTTGTTCACAAACTATGATTTCTCCATAAAAACGGACCGCCCCCCCCCCACTCAAAGGGTTTAGGTGGGAAGGGCAGAAGAGGTATTCGTCCCCCCCCCCCCCACCAATCGGCAAACAGGGAACGACATAATATAAAGATCGGTTATCAATAACAAGTTACAGGGATATAGATATTTAATTGATTTGTTAGCAGGCTGTGATTTCTACCAATAAATTGGACCGCCCCCCCCCCACTCGAAAGTGTAGGGGGGGGGGGCGGAATTGATACCATCGCCCCCTCCCGACTCCACCAAATCGGTCAACATACTAGAGGGGGGGGGCGAAATAATCTAAAAATATGTTGAAATATAAATAATTAGTATATATTTTTAACATAAGTAATAAATTCGTATACAAATTGTGTGAATCCTATACTAAAGTTCGTCCGCCCCCCCCCCCAACCGCCCCCCCCCCTGGATCCGCCAGTGGCTCCGACAGCTGTATTAATTCAGTGTCTCTTTATTTGTGATGCAGCCTTTGTAAGTGATACTTAGGATCTTTCTCTAGCATCTTAGTTCCCAGGGCGGACTGAGTGTCAAAATCGGCCAGGGCATTTCTATACCATTCGGTCCATAATTTGTATACCATATGATAGGCATCCAATTCTACCTGTCCTCAAAATCATAATGTTAAGTTTGATAAAGTATCCCTTTCAGACCTTGCGATGTATGGGCCAGAAGATGTACAGGTCATCTGTTTCTGTAGAGGTCATCTGTTTTTGTAGCCCATGGTTTATGAGGGTGTCTTGTGGCAAGCATAACGACCTGAGATGAACTCCTATTGAAAAATCAGAGCAGGAAGGACTAGTCCTCCCGTAGTGCTCTGGCAAGAAACTTAGCCGTCCGGCGTAGTGCCTCATAGCTACCATACAAGTCGAGTGACTGCACAGGCAAGTCCCCCCTTAGCTCGCGGAGCTGGGGACACTCGTACAAGACATGCGACACTGTTTCGACGCTCTCTCCACAGTGACGGCATCGGGAGTCAAAGTTAGTGCGGAACCGGGCAAAGTATGCCCCAATAGGACAATGTTCCGTCCTGCACTGCGCAACTATTGACTGCTCTGACCTCCTTAGTCGCCACCATGGATCGTCGTAAAGCCCTAAAGCCGGCCTGTTCTGGCGCCAGGACACCGGCACTCTCAAAGGACCAAACTAGCCGCTCGTTAACCATTCGCTCAGCAACTTTGCCAAGGGTTGAGGTTAGTGAAATGGGTCTGTAGGACTCCACGTTAGTCGCGTCTTTTCCCTTCTTAAGGACTGGCACAATGACAGCACTCTTCCAGGCCCCGGGCAGTCTGGACTCTGTCCAGGTTCGGTTCATAAACTCCAGGAGTTTATCTCTCGCAATGCCCCCAAGGTGTTTTACCATCTTAGGGGTAACCTTATCTGGCCCCGGAGCTTTTCGGTTTTTGCACTTAGCTATCGCTCTGTCCAGCTCAGCACGACAGAAGGGCGCGTTGCACGTTGCTTGGCTTTCCGGCTCATCTGGCACAACGACCAACCACCTTCACTTTTACCCAACTAATGTCAGGGTACCCATCAGAGCTTGGTGGATCTTCACCAGGATTTCAACCAGGGGCCTCTTGGTTCGAAAGCCAAGCTTTTCCACTCAGCCACCGCGCCTCTTCTCTACAGTAATAGGCTAGTACATTAATTCGGAAAATGTGTTCGATTAAATAAGTATTACACTGTACGCTCTGTTTATGTTACACAACGCTCAAAGGGTCACTGGTATATGAGAATATAATAAAACCTTTAACAATTCAATACGTGTTATAGTGACATCCTTGCGGCCATTTCGGTGGTTTTACCGGCCCATTTGGGTACCTGTTCTCGAAATCCGCAGTCAGCGTCCAAGACTCATAAGCATATTAGTATGTGGCCGTGACCAGCTGGCGTTGATTTTAATGTCGAGAGCTATGCCTTTGTCTTTTCAGATTGTTTTGAGTTTTCCAAGACCTGCTGTTGACTGTGCGATTCTGGTCAATGCAAGAAAGCGAAAGTCTTTTTAAAACCGATTTTGGATACAGACCTAGATCTAGATCTCTAGCCAAATTAAAATTTATACAATTCGTTACTTGAAAAATTACAACGGTCAAACTGGAGTTTTCTCCGTGTGACCAACGAGCTAGTAATTCATTTCTCAGCGATAAACATCAGCTGTTAAATTTCTTGGAAAATCGTTAGAGCCGTTTTTGAGATTAGCGTCCATGCAGGTTCCTGGTTCCAGTTTCTATGAAGTTCTGACTTGAAATTGAGGTATCGTAAAACCAACATTTTTATTTAAAAGTTTCTGTCTCTGTATCAAAGTACTTAATTCAAGTGAAACAGATTTGTTAAGCCAAACTTTTAGCATTATTCAAACGAACAGAGTGAATCCAACCTATCAACTTAGCCTCGAACACTCTACTCGCGTTTAAAAAAAATGCTATTTTACAAGTCTCATGTCGACTAGAATGTCCTAGAAGTAAATGTGACATCACAAGTTATTTTTAACTTAATGAACTTCAATTAATTCCAACGGTCACTTCTAAATCACGTAATTAAATGACTTCATAAGCAAGCTTTTAATTTTTTTTTTCACATTGCTATAATCCACTGGTGAGTTATATCATTCTAGTTAGAATTTATTACAATATCTCTATTCAGATCACACATTCAAGGGTGGACACGGTACTCGAAAAAGGCTCTAACGATTATCATAGAAATTGGACAGTTTATTTATATCGTTGGGAAAAAAATTCTAGATCATCGAACTTGAGTTTTCTCAGTGTAACTAATAGGTAGTGATATAGTACTAAGAAAATCGTTTGAGCCGTTTTCGAGAAACGTGTCCAACCATGTTTCAGGTTCCACCCATGAATTTGCAAACTGAATTGAGGAATTTTAAAAAATGTGAATTTTTTTTGTGCCTTTTTAAACGGTTTTTGTTAATGAAAAAAAATGTTTGCATAATCAATTGTAAAAACAAAACTGTTCACTTTTAGAAAATCAAAAGTCGCCTTTAGACAATAACTTTGCAAGATCTAATATATCATGATAACTTTTCAATATCTTTACTAGTTTTTGCGACGGACGGACTGAGAGACAGACCAAAAAACAACAACAAATAGTGGCTTTTCCTCTTTTGGCAGAGGACCGCTAAAAACAATGAAGTTTAGTTAAACTGTAAAACCAATACTAGAATATCCATTCTCTGGGATTCTTCAAACCAAGGAAACATGCTAAATAAAAAATTGAACTGTGAAAAAAAATCGCATATTAATTCTCGTAATAAAGTAAAATAACATTACTGGAAATAACACAATCCTTTAACTTAGACTCTCCTAGATAGTTGAATAGAATCTATTTGCAAAATATTAAAGAATAAAATACAAAAATAGAGCCTATAACAAGCAATAGAAAAAAAAAGAATAATTTAAAAACCCAAAGATTATTTAAGGGTATTGTTATCGACTATGAATAATTAGGCAAAATTTCAACTTGATCCAAAAACGTCTCAAAACCCAATGAGGGGACTAAATCCATATATATATATAATATAAAAATACACGTCATTTATTCCCCTTATTTCGAAATAAAATTAAATAATTAACCACCTACAATTAATTAACTATTTTTTTTATTGAGTCATGTCTTGTCAGGTTTAATGAATACCATAATATGTACTCAATACGAGAATAGAAATGGGAGAAAAAACATGTTTAAACTTTTTAACAGAGAGACAGACAGACGGTCAGAGTGAGTTGATATAAGCTTTGCAAAAATACTCAGAAAGATAGAGACATTTCTTATTCCATATGCCGGGACAGAGTCATATAAGTAATCTTTCTTTCCTAATGCTATTAGAAATGAATGTCCCGAATTAGCCAGAATAACCAATAACTTTGTAGAAAATTCATTTTTAACACGCAGTTGGATCTTAATCCTGTCAGGGGGAGGTATGGCGAGAGTAAATGTTAGTTTGATATTTTGGTATGATAGTTATATCCCTTGTATATGTATTCCCAGATTGTGAATGTAAACAGTCTTGCACATGTTGTGAACTGAATGGTTAAGTCTTCGTTGAATGTAAGAGAGAGTGTGTTAGTTAGTGAGGTCTTGTTCCCGGTCCAGGAAGGTTGGACAGTCCCTTCCTGGACTGGTGTTTATGTATTATTTAGGCCTACTGACAGTTAATATTATTAAGTATTAAAGTATAATCATTATTCATTGAAAGCTGGAGTTGAAGTAAATTAAGTATTTAGTGTTCTTATTTGTGTAGCAAGTTTTAATTAATTAGAATAGAGTAATCAAGCAACCCCCTAGCGAACCACAGCAACCAAGTCAAGTCAAAGCATAGAAATGAACCCCTGATATAAATTTTAAGGGAAGATCAGTAGTTCATAAGATACATTACATAGTGAATACTTTGCATATTTTGCATCAGCGGTTAAATTAATATTAATGAATATACATGATAATCCTGAAAAAAATATCTTACATTTAACATTTATTTACCATTTAATATAATTATCCTATCTTTAATATATATACACAGCCAATATGCTTTTACATAAATAGTGTCCGGTATCAAACAAAACCTATCAGACCGAAGACTGTATTTATAATCAAAACTAAAGAATCCTAGATAAATACCTTCGGGTTACCAGACTAATACCCTACTCTTGAAACAATTATAGCGCAAACTTGATTAGAATTATTAATGCAAATTTGATAACAATGCTACCGGCCCTTTAAGAACGTCAACTGAATAAGACGATATATATAATCACCGTTTCATAAACATCATAATGTAGGTGTTTATGGGGAAAAGATCTGATATTGTGCTCAATAATCAATAATAATATAGTGCTCAACCTTCGATCACGAAAGAAGAGCTTATTATGTAGCTATTATTATTATTATTATCATTACAGATTATCACCAACACCTGCAACTATCGTAAGCAGCAATCAATTATAAATTCTAAATTCTCTGTGTCAGAAGAGTGTGCATGGGTGTTCCTGAGCCCATTGTGCAGAAAATAAATTATTATGAACGCATAAAATGATGAGAACACAAAAGAGGTTTCCATTAATTGCATAAACTGTTGTATCGCAGAAAAAACAACAACATACAAACCTGTGAGGTTATAGGTTAAAATACAGGAGATAATAACACACAACAATAACAATCAGACTACTCACCCGGTTTGTTTCCAGGTCCGAGAAATTGATTACTTTGTGCTGGCACTTAGCACGCAGACACACACTCGCTCTCTTTCTCACACACACACACGCAGTCACACATCTCGTCAACATTCCAGTGTTGAGTAGCTCACGCTTCCCACACGCACAGGCTCGCGCCATCACGCTCTCTCACGCGCGCACGTTCTATCAGTCTCTGTCTCTGTCACACACACACACGTGCAGACGTCAGATGGGAGCACACCTCGCTCGCTGTGTACTAAATCCTACGAGTGGGTTTTGATGTGTCAAGGGGATGGGGGGGGGATTGGGGGTAGGGGGTTGAGGACGATGGGAACTTTGTGTGGCAGACAAGAGGGGTGGGGGGGTGGACTAAAAAGAGGAAGAGTGGAGGGGCTGGGGACTTTATGGGGATAAGATCGCAGCTTCTTGTTTGTGTTGCTGCAAATGTTTCTTCAATTAATTTGACTATTGCAAATACCCGTGTTCATTTTTCTCAACTAACTGGCTTTAAAACAACGACGCGGGAGCAGTGGCGTACCGAGGCTGCCAAGCGACCGGGGAGGCAAGATCTGTCCGACCCCTTCCCATCTCCTAATAGTGTGCGTATTTCAAATATGAAAAAATAGCAGTCACCAATAAACAATAGAAACTTTTATATAATGTTAGTAAACATAATATTAGAAATTATGAGATATATTTATATAGATTGTGTAGTACGCACCAACCGCCTTCCCCTCGCTACGCCACTGCGTGGGTGCCCCGTGGAGCCCTAACCAAACCAAGAGGAGCCTGCTTGTTGAGCTTGTTACACAATGTGACAGTTAAGTCATGGTCCCAGATCAAACGGTCTTAGAAACACGCTAGGAACTCTTCAACAGAAGTGATACCTGGGCTTACGCGGAGCTTCTTGACAAATCCTTATATATTTAGCGGCCCCCGGAAAGGGGAAAAGACGCTATTAGATTTGTGAGGAATGTCTGTCTGTCCGTCCGTCCCGTTTAGAGCTCGTAAGCTAGAAAAGATAGTGAAAATCCGACATCATAATAATTTAGACCATTCAAAGAACATGCAACGGCTACTTTTTTCTTTTCTGAAAGTGAAAAATCTAATTTTTTAAATCACTTGTGCAAGCAGTTTTTTCCTATAAAAATACACTTTTCAACTATTCACTATTAATAGTAACAAACACAGAAGGCTCTTTAGTAGGGGAGATAACCATTTATCATATACTTCAGCAAATGGTTAGATTTTTTTAATAAATTTTTTTTTTTTTACATTTGTATTGCTAAGTTAAGTAAGTTCTGTTATACTATTTACTACATGTACAAAAAAAAGTTTATTTTTTTTAAAGAGACAAAATCTATTTTAGTATGCATATAAGTGGGACATAATTTAAAACAACAATTAATAAGTAGGTTTTCATATTGTCGCGTGTACTGTTGTGTAGCTGACCAGCTATAATACAATCAACTAAAGAGAATTTTTTTTTTTTTTTTACGGAAATGTTTTTCTTCTGAATTTCAATAAGAGATTGACCCTTTACAAAACAATTGGATCAATTAGATACTCATTATAAGACATCAGTTAGGCCAGGTTCAAATCTCACTTCACTTTCACTTATCTTTTGGTATGCTGGACGGTTGGGGCACCACACAAGATCTGTCATCCTTTTTTCTCCATTATTCTCTGTCATTTATCTTAGATAGAATTTCATTCTGATATTCTTTCTGAAAATATTGAAACCTACCTTTTCACCCGCCTGGGTGGACCACTTCGGGGGCCGATTTTGAGTTTGTGTTTCCACACAAACTGTCTTTGTAACCTTGTTTTGTTTGCTTTTGTTTCATTTTGTTTTTCGTTTCTTTTGATTGTTTATTTTGTAGTATTTTTTTTTAAATCTAATAATATTTCATTTAATTTCTTGGCAATAATCTTAATTATCCCCTTCACCTGTCCTCTAGTATGTTGAACCGCTTAGGTACCACACATGATCTGTCGTCTGACTTTCTCCATTCCATTCTGTCTTGAATAGAATTTCCTTCAATGACTGGCTCGTTCATTTTTTAATGTTGTCTTCCTATCGATTTCTCTGGCTGCCTCTTTTTCTTTCACCCGGTAATGTTCTTTGAAGAAAGATAGTAATTTGCAAGCCCTGAGGACATTGTAATATGGCCATTAAGTGTTAGTTTGCGTTTTTGACAATGGTTAGCGGGTCAAAGTGAGGCCCTTTTGACCTAGTGATCCTGTTTCTATTCTCATCAGTGATCTTAATTATGCCTTTACTATAGTAGGCATACCATAGTTTTAATACATAAAACACTAAACCATAACATTACAAGAAAAATGTTTAAAAAAGTACCATCATCTAAACGAAGCATATTTTCAGTCTAATTTTATCAATTAGTTTGGATCAGTCATTAAATAAATTATAGCTTTTATATAGCGCTACTTATATGCTTATAGCATGATCAGAGCGCAATGGTCCAATCTTATTTGTGGACCAGTGTGTGTGTGTGTGTGTGTGTGAGTATCTAGGAGAAGGTTTTTTCCCTGCTGCCTTTAGGCGCTCAGTAAACACAACTCTGCTCGAGTCGGGTGTCGAACCTCGAGCCCCCTTCATAGATAGCCAAGCCAAGTTTATGCGCACTTAGCCTCTCGACCACGCATAATATAGATCTAGACTAACAATAATAAACCTGTAAAATTAGAAATATTTTTATTACTTTTTTTTTGCTTAGCACAATGTCATGCTTTTAGTTTTCTCTATGCGCTATGGCATCCTATATCACTTGTCTGGACCATTTGGTCCGAGATTGGGTGTAGGAGAAGTAACGCGTTGAAACTTCTTACCCAACAGACAGACAGACAGAATGAGTTAACATAAGCTTTGTATGAATACAATTTCACAAAAAATTGAAATTTTATAAAGATTAAAAAAAATTATTATATAAGAAGTGAAGAGAAGATCTGGTATTACAGTTTATTCTTTTTTATTACAATATTTGTATAAAGAGATGTCTGTAATTTAAAAATAGGATAAAAAGGTTTGGAATTAGAACTAAAAGAATAAGAGATAAATAAATAAATAATTTATTTTAATAAATAAATAGTGTGTATATTAGTACTATAAATAATGCAAAAAAAAAAAAAAGGCTGGCTTATGAAGGCTAACTCTGGTTTAAGTAAGAATTCATATTATTTCACTTGTTAACTCCCCTACCTAAAAAAAAAACGTCGTTAATAGTCTCCTTTTCTTGATTGACGTAGTTTTAAGGGCGGAGTTCTTCCCCTTTAGATAAGCTTTTTTAAAAAATAAAATAAATAAAAGATTTTTTTTTTTCGTGTTTCTTTCTCTTCATTTTTCGTTTATCGCCACCAAACATCCAGGGGCGGACATGATCGGCCCTGACATGACCATACCATCTGGTCCACAAATTGATTGCCATACGACATACATGTATTGTTGCCTGCACTCATAGTACTTTCAGATTTTATATTGCATTGAAAACGGAAATCATGATTGATGACTGATAGGTGACTGATAGGTGACTGATTTAACGAATTTTATTTCTACCATAGACTTATATATATATTATATCTAGACTGGACATGGAGATCTTGTAACACTACAATTATTGCTTTTGTTTTCTTAAAAACCTCATGTAGAAATACATGAACATTTTCTGGAGTTTCGCCCCAATGACTGATACAACTGGAGAAAGACTTTGTGACTTCGCAATATATGTGATATAAAAAAAAAAATTAAAAAAATTAAAATTGGAAATGAAACATCTAAGAGGGCATGAGGGATACGACAACAGCGCGGATTTGAAAGAAACAAAAAGGAATGGTCTACAAAAATGGATTTGAATCATTGGGCACTTTTGGTACTGTTTCCAGTCCTACTCAGTCTTAATGATTTTTGTTCTAGAAAAAAAAAGGAAAGGGGGGGGGGGGCATTTTAAATTTCAAAAGGCAGGCGGCCACAACCCTCGCGGCGGCCCTGTATATCTATATATCTATATTCAGGAGGAATTTGAGAGTTCTGCATTTTCGTGGAAACGTGTCATTGTTTCTAAATTATCTAATATGGCGCTGTGAATAACGTTATCATTATGAGGTTAAGCCAAGGTCCTTGAATCGGTTGTACAAAAACTGGAAGTCTGTAATTTTACTGCATCTCATAGCAGAGGATTCCAGCCATGTGTCATTTTGATCTCTAAATCTCCTCCTTCACATCTTTCCCTAACTGCGTACAATTGTGATTTGTGAAAGATTTCGCTGTTTACTGCAATGGAGGAAGAAGGGTCCAAATTTGAACCCCCCCCCCCCCAGCCCTCAAATGAGTGTTCAAATTTGTTTTTTTTAAACTTTAAATAGTAAGCCAATGCCATGTTATCTTGCTATTCATGTTGTTATGTAAATTAGTGAACCATGTTACATGTATTCCACACATTAGGATTATATATTTATTAAGTACATTATCTCTTGTCATGATGTCGAATGTCAATATGCAGGGGCCCCTAAAGAGGCCAAGCCCCCCCCCCCTCCTGCCACCGGGCACGCAGATCCCTCTGGTTTACTGTTTACAATACTATCCCATTATAACGGGAAATGGGTTACTAATTGTCATGATGTGTTTATAGTGTCAGATATTACGGTATGTTACTTGAGATGTTTACGATGAGATTGAGTTGATTAGACAATGCGTTTGTATTAACTGTTAATAAGTTCCTGACGTCTTGATGTGTTATTATTGTGTCCCTAGGCCAATTTATGAACGCCCAAAGAATATCGCGATGCCTGAGATACTACTTTAGAGTAGAAACAAAAAAAGACATATTTTCTAAATAAACACAAAAACTTTATTCTATAACTTGGAACCACTATGATGATATAAACACTTCATAAATGTACAATACATTTTAATTTAAATATCACGATGATGATATATACACATATGACCACAAAACTTCCTGAAGTATATAATTGGAGTTATTTCTGTTGAAACAAAATTACAAATATATTTTTATTGTTAGCTCCCCTTGAATTGAAAGTTTCTCAGACAATTAGAATGCTTTACGAGACGCTTGTCTTTGGAAGCATTTTATAGGTAATGATGGGCTTCATGGGCGTAGCCAGGGGGGGGGGGGGTTGGGGTTCAAACCCCCCCCCCGAAATGAAATCCCTCCCCCCCTGGGGGGGATCGGAATTTAGTGAATGATTTTTTGCTTTGATTTGTTTATTTTAGGTGAGATTTTAATACTAAACCATCAATTGCCCCAGCACAACCAATGGGGTTTTGAGTTTAAAACCCCTTACCAGGGGGTTTTGAGTTTAACACCCCCTACCAGGGGGGTTCGAGTTTAAAAACCCCTACCAGGGGTTTTGTGTTTAAAAACCCCTACTAGGGGTTTTGAGTTTTAGACCCCCTACTTGGGGTTTTTGCAGTTAACCCCCCCTCTTCTATAAAACAAAACAAAACAAAAATGCAAACGAAAATCCCCTAATTCCAAGAGCACAGTTAAGGGAGATTTTGATTTTAAAACCCCCTCCAAAATTTACGATAAAGCCCCTCTTCAATATAAAAAAAAGTTAATTACGCACTCAAAATGTTATGAGCGTAGCTAAATGGGTTTTGACTTAGTTTTTAGTTTAAACCCCACTTCAGCGGGGTTTGAAGGTAAAAAATACCTCTTTAATAATAAAAACAAAGCAAATTATACACTCAAAATGTTTTGAGTGTAGTCAAATGGGTTTTGAGTTTAAACTCCCCTCCAGTGGAGTTTGAAGCTAAAAAGTACCTCTTCAATATAAATAAAAGCAAATTACTCACACTAAAATCTATGAACGCAGCCAAAGGGGTTTTGAGTTTAAACCCCCCGCCAGGGGGGTTTGAGGCTAAAAAATACATCTTCAGTGTAAGAAAAATAGCAAATTCCGCACTCAAAATGCTATGAGCGTTGCCAAAAGGGGTTTTGAGTTTAAACCCCCATTCAGAGGGGATTAATGCTAAAAATAACTCTTCAATATAAAAAAAAATTATTTGAGCGTAACCAATCCAATCGGGGGTTTTGAGTTTAAACCCCTCTTCTACAGATGGCGTTTGTTTAAAACCCCTCTGATAGTTTTGAGTTTAAGATCCCCCTACAGAGCATTTTGAGGTGGAAAACCCCCAACAGATGATTTTGACGATAAAACTTCTCTTTTCGATATAAAATCTAAAGCAAACTACAGTCACTTAATTCCAAGAGCGTATTCAAGAGTGGTTAAACATTTTTACAAGTGGCAGGGCTCCCTTAATAAACTGTAGTGAATAGTCATCTGCCGAAATTGAAAAACACTAAATGTGGCTCAACAAAGATGGCTAAGACAGATTTTAGTAGTCAGTTATAGAGATCGGGTTTAAATCAAGGAAATCCTATGCCGAACTGGGAGTCGACCCTTTAGTAAGATTGTGAGAGAGCGACGCATGAGGTTTGCGGGGCATGTTCTTCGACAAAATGAATTACGCATAAGAAGAGTTGCAATGATATCCTAGTACAACTTGACGCCACTCATTCATTGAGGTCCTTATGGCAGGTGGGAAGAGGCTTCAGACATTACCAGTGACAGATTTTTATGGAAACAGCTTGACGTCAAATGCTCCGAACGGCGCGGTAGGGTCTAAGTCAGTAAGAATAGCACATTAGGTTTTTAAAATAAAACTTTTTAATAGCAGGAAAATGCACTGTAGATACCTCAGAAAATGCATTTTGTTGGCTTTCAATATCAGAAATAGTGCTTGGCGGCGGGGCTTCGCCCCGCGCTGGGGGAGCTCCTAGCGCTCCCCCAGACCCCCTTGCTAGTATTGACGGGGAATCTACAATTTTTCCACTAACTCATGGAAGAACCTATTCTAGGGCACAATAAACGTCTTCCGAAAGAATGAAGGGTCAGAATGCAATAAAGATTAAGTACACACACACACATAAATACATATAAAAAAAAATTCACTGGGGGGGGGGGGGTCGGGGGGGGGGAGAAAAAAATTCCCCCCCCCCCCCCGAAAAAAAATCCTGGCTACGCCCGTGATGGGCTTAAAACAATTACCACTTCCAGCGTTAACAACCATGCGGAACCATTAGCCATCGTGATAAACTCTGGGATGTTAGTCAATTAAAAGCAAAAAAAATATTAAAGTTTATTGCCGATAAATCAAAAAGTGTAGGATGAATTGAAGGTGATTTGCTAAGGGAAGAAATCTTGTACAGAATTAACGATCTTTAAATATTTTCTGAGTTGTATCCCTTTGACCAGAGATGCAAGACAGGATTAACACAGACAAACGTAAGACGCTTTTATCTTATCTTTTAAAGGAGTGTCTGAAATTTATACAATAAAAAAGATGTCTATAAGATGAAATGATTCAGATATGGAGCCCCTCTATCGCCGCAGTAGCCTTAAAAAATATCTGTCGTTGTGCGCTAACAAAGCTAGAAAGGCTTGCTTGATACCTAATTTTCATCAGGACCGGATTTATTATAACTTAACACACGCCACAAACTATATGTAGCTTAGGGCCCCCAAGAAATACGTTGCACTGACCTTTGATATAGGGGCCTATAGACTTATAAATGGCCCCAAAAAGGCCCACATATCTCACATAGCCTTGGCCACTGTTGGCAAGATGAAAAAGTAAGCAGCTGTTGAGGAGTGCTGCCAACTACAAGGCGTGGGTAGCATCAAAACTTAAATAGCATCACAACACTAAAAAGCAAAAAAAAAAAAAAATACTTCTAAAAAAAATTCAAAGCTAAACCAAGGGAAAGAACTCAACATTTACAGCAACACATCGCAATATTGTAAAATGTATTTCCTTTTTAAAAATATCAAACTAAATTAATTACATTTTTAAACTAATTCATGTTTTATTAGGAACAATGAATAATTGTGCAAAGCTTCAACTTGATCCGAGACTGGAAAGTGGGAGAGATAACGTGAAAAAAATTTGTAGCAGACAGACAGGCAGACACGACAGACGAAGTGAGTTGATAAAAGCTTTCTAACAAGCAAAATAGAAAAAAAAATCCTTTAAAAAAAAAAAAAAACTTTCCTAAGAGTAAGAACTCCGCAATTACAACTATCTATCTCAATAATGTAGAAGTTATTTCCATATTTGATATCAAACGAACTAATTAATTACCAATAATTAATTGACAAATAGGTTAATTTTTTAATGATTCATGTAGTGTTAGGTACAATAATTGTTTACAGTTAAAACTTGATCCGAGAATGGATGTGGGAGAAAATACAGGTGTAATTATCTAAATGAACAAAACCTTACATATTTAGCAATGTCTGTGAATACTGAAATATTGATTTTTCTTGATGGTATCAAACAAAATAATTAATTACCATTAAGTAATAGACTAATTAGTTAATCTTTTTATTGATTCATGTATTGTCTACGCAAATGAATAATTATGCAAAGTTTCAAATTTATTCGAGAATTAGTGTGGGAGAAATAATGTATTGTTGTAACTCCAGTGGCGGACTGAAAGTGTTAATGTGTGTGCGGCCTACTGATACACACGACTCAGGCCAATCACACAGGTCAACGGGTCAACGGCTGTCGATAGACAAGGGACAGTACTGCTAGTTCACGCAAATATGATCCATGTTGTGGTCATGTGATCGAGAGCCTTCACGGTCGAGAGACAGTGTGTTTAAAAAAAGACAGATGAGTCCTGGACAGCAAGGCAGTAAGGACTTGTGGTACCTTTGAGTCCTCGAAGATGTAGCTGTACGAGCTAGATAGACTAGTAACGTTTAGTAAGGCAGTTCTGTTAAGTTCAAGAAAGCATTTGAATTTGATGTAGCCAATTGTGTTGAATTGGCTGTCGATGTATTTGTAATTAAACCGCCACTTTGTTACTTGAAGCTCTTGTTGTCAAGTTCTTGAGTTAGATGTGCTGTTGTGTTGTGAAGTAGTGTTTGCAGAAGGCCTGATTGAGAAGATCGTCACAGTATATAACAGAGGAGTAGCTAGGGTGGGGGAGGAATTTGAATTTGAAAATCCCCCCGGGTCCCACTCAAATGAGTGTTGTTTACATTAAATATTACGCAAAATGCAGGGGCCTCCAAACAGGCCCCCCCCGGGCCCCTAAATGATGGGAAATTCCTAGCTACGCCCCTGGTGTATAACCTTTTTACCAAACAGACAGAAACAGAGAGTGAATTGATAAAACCTTTGTAAACATATGTACCTCATCTGGACGGGGGTGGACAACCCTCTGACCATCAAAGATGGACAGAGAAAGGAAGCGGATAGAAAGAAGAAAAAAAAAACTGAAACTGATCAACAGCTTGTAATTGTCTAGTGAATCCACAACGGTGGGAAATAGTACTTTGTACCTGCAAGATGCGATCTTATATGCAGAGGCGCTAAGCTAAGACTTCAGACAAAAGCTAACCCGGAGGGAGTCGTGAAAGGTTTCTATGGGATGACGCAAACACAAATTCAACGAGTCTTAACAGCGCTAGGTGGAATAGCTTCACTGACAAGCACTAATAAGTTCAGTTCGAATCCTGATTAAGGAAGCATTATTTTATGTGGGAAGCGTGGTCGAGAGGCTAAGTGCGCTTGAACTTGGATTGGCTTGGCTACCTATGAAGTGGGCTCGAGGTTCGACACCCGACTCGGGCAGAGTTGTGTTTACTGAAGGCAGCACTGAAAAACCTTTTCCTAGATACCCCGTCCTCCCCCCCCCCCCCAACTGGTCTACAACTGAGATTGGACCAAAGCGCTCTGAGCATGCTATAAGCATGAAAGTAGCACTATATAGATGCCATAATTTATTTTATTTTCTGTATTTTATCAAGATCATGATTTTACCAGATGGTGGAGAGTTCGACTTGCATGTCCTCCCTTCGCTATCATATTTACATCTGCCTCTGTCAGAAAGAAGACAAAACTTAAGCCTACACTAATATTCTGTACTAGGGATTCAATGTTACCAGTGAGCGAATAAGTATGTTGCCACTCGTTAGAGTTATTCCCCTTAGCAAGGGAGTTAATATTGTATGTTGTGTATAATGCCATATGTTATTATGTAAACGAACAGAGATTATTATTCCGGATTGTAGTAGTGACAAATTTTATTGTTATATTCAGTTTATTAAAACCAACATCCGATACGTTATAACATATATAACAGTATAACATATGTAACATTATAACATTTATAAGGTTATAAAATATATAACAGCATAATACAATGATAGCACAGAAGAAAGTATCACTCGAAACAACATGACAAAAGTAGAGAGTACAGATTCTATACACATCACAAACTGCCTGGTCCGTTTTTGTCCCTATGTTCGCAATCTTGGAGTTTACTTTGAATCTGCTTTGACTTTTGACCCAGATATAGGTCAGCTCTGCAAAGGTCGCTTTCTGCAGTTGCTCAGATTAGGCCAGCTCAAACCATATTTGACAACGGCACCAAAAAGCTAGCTGTGGCATTCATACCCTCCCTCCTTGACTACTGCAACACCGTGCTAGGAGTAATACCCGATGACAAAATGGCAAAGCTGCAACGAACTCTGAACAATGTTGGACGAGTAATCCTACGTAAAAAACAAAACACGATTCTGCTACTTCTCATGCGTATACTCCATTGGCTTCCTGTGTATGCAAGAATCAACTACAAGGTGGCCCCCACTTTGTTATCTTTGTCTCTACAACAAAGAAATAACCTTGTACCTTAGCGGATCACTCCATATGTCAGAGAGCTCTCTGTGTTCCATGGTTTTAACACGTCTAGTGCTGCCACGTTTCTCCCTCAAAAAGTTACAGTTTGCTGGCTTTTTTTTTTTCAGTGCATGGACCAAAGGTTTGGAACTAGCCCCAAACTGATCTCAAACAGACAACATGCTTCACTACATTCAAGAAAAACAGTAAGACCTATCTGTTCAAAACTTTTGTATTTTAGTTTGTCATTTTAACTCTTGTGTTTATGTATGTTGCATTAATATAGCCCCTTGAGCCTACATTACGTTTGTTAACCTCTTTAAAAATCAAATTATTATAAATTATTATTAAAACATAATGGCTTTCACACATATTACACAGACCTACTAACACTACGAGCTGGCATATCTGTTGGTGAATGGCAGACCAAGTTAACAGACTTTTATACATCTATTTCTTTTAAATCTTTTTCTTTTGCTTAGTATTCCATACCCTAATCTTTACAGGACTATCTCTCTCTCTCGCTCTTCCTAACCCAATCCCCTGTAATGCATCTTTCCATTCTTGGTGCGTAAATCCGACTATCTTTCCTCAAAGCAAGAAAAAAAAAGGGGTCTACTCTCCCATCGCCCTGCTATCTATGACGACGACTAGTAAATCCTATTTGAAGTCCGCCAGGAGCAGACGTCGCGCTGCTGAAATGAGAACCACAACCATAAAAGTTGGCAATCGTTATAAATCGTGATAAAGTCGAGATGTCTGGAATATAAATTGGCATCAATCACGGCTGCAGATCGATACAGGGACGATGGTTTACCCCCAGTGCTACCTTTTTTTTTTATGTGTGTGGAAAACTAAAGAATAAAAAAAAATATCAGAAAGAAGATGTACATTGGCTCTAAAAATTATATGAGTGTGCTATCATCGTATAGCTCGAGACACAAGGATGAAACATGTTCCATTGAATGAACAGCCATGTCGTGGGTCAAAGACTTATTTATTTAGACGCCCCCATAGCTAAATTAAGAGGCCGGCTGTTAACGCGCTTGGCTTCTGAACCCTAAGTTCCGACCTCATATCATTGGGAAGACTGATTTTTTTTTTAATTTCGGAAGCTTTGGGTGCCTCTGAGTCCACCCAGCTCTAATGGGTACCTGACATTAGTTGGGGAAAGGGAAAGGCGGTTGGTCGTTGTGCTGGCCACATAACACCCTCGTTAACTGTGAGCCACAAAAACTGAAGACCTTTACATCATCTGCCCCATATATAGCAAGGTCTTAAAGAGGAACTTTACTTCACTATAGCTTAACATGAATGTTAATGGCCTATAAGGCTAATATATATATATATATATATGTATATGCATGTGTGTCAGTAGCAATTGGAGTCAATTTGACTGAACTTGAGGTTACAAAAGTAAAATCGGTAAATATTTTAGAATTTAGATAAATGCTGCTCATATGTCTATATACTGTCAAGTTCTATGTATGAGACGATCAATAGTCCCTAAACGAATAAATATTTTACTGTTAGTTTAGAGTATTAACAAGAATAACATAAAAATATAATTTAAAACAAGGTTACAAAGACAGTTTGTGTGGAAACACAAACTCAAAATTGCCCCCCAAAGTTGTCCACCCAGGCAGGAAAAAAAAGGCAGGTTTCAATATTTTCAGAAAGAGCATCAGAATGAAATTCTATCAAAGACAAATGACAGAGAATAATGGAGAAAGAAGGTTGACAGATCTTGTGTGGTGCCCCCAGCGGTCCAGCAGACCAAAGGATAGGTAACAGTGAATGTAACGTTAGATGTGAACCTTGGCCACACTGATGTCTTTTAATGAATATCTAATTGATCTAATTGTTTTGTAAAGGGTCAATCTCTTATTCCTCAAGAAAAAAACTTTCCGTAAAAAAAATAATTTAAAAATGTCCTTTAGTTAATTGTTCTATACGTATAGTACAGCGATGCAGTTCACGCGATAATATGGAAAACTGCTTATTAATTGTTGTTTTAAATTATGTCCAACTTATACTTATATACTTATGCATACTATATAGGTTTTTTCTCTTTAAAAAAAAAAGTAAACATTGTGTGTGTGTGTGTGTAAATGTAGTAATTAGTTTGATAGAACTTATCTTACTTGGCAATACAAATGTAAAAAAAAAAAATAATTTTTTGACAAAACATCTAAAACCGTTAAAAATATGGTAGATAGTCATTTCTTTACTAAAGAGCCCACCCCTCCCCGTGTTTGTTACTATTAATAGTGAATAGTGGTGTATTTTTATGAAAAAAATTGATTGCATAAGTGATTTTAAAAAATTAGATTTTTCGCTTTCAGAAAAGAAAAAAGCAGATATTGCATCAGACTTTTGAATGGTTTAAAATATTATGATGTCGGATTTTGACTACCTTTTCTAGTTTACGAGATCTAAATGGGACGGACGGACGGACGGACAGATATTCCTTTCAAAACTAATAGCGTCTTTTCCCCTTTCGGGGGCCCCTAAAAACAGCGAAGCTTATATTAAGTGTAATTGTATCAATTAGTTTGGATCAGTCTTGTGCTGCTGATCTTAACATAATAAATCTGTGAGTTTAGAAATATTTTTACCAATTGTTTTTGTTTAGCTTTTAGCTTTCTCGATGCGCTTTGATTCTATCACTTGTCTGGACCAGTTGTGACAGGGGGAGGGAAGAAGGGGGTATCTTGGTGAATGTTTACATAATCGTTTTTTTTTTAAATGCATAGAAAAAATTTCACTCAAGGCTAGAGTCCTCAAGGGGGTTAGTTCAACTTATACTACAACATCTGTCAAGAACGACTTCTTTCCCCTTTTCAAGATACCAAACAAAATAATTAATTACTAATAATTAATTAACTAATTTTTTTAATTGATTGTGTTGTCAGGTAAAAAAAATTATTGTGCACATTTCAGCTTGATCCGAGATTGGGCGTGGGAGAAATAACGTGTACAAACTTTTTACCAGACAGACAAACTGACAGAAAGAGTTGATATAAGCTTTGTCAAAATACACACATCTGGGGTAAAATATATCCCAGAGAAAGTACTGCTAAAGCGTTATTTCCACCTGCTGTGTTTCCTGTCTTCTTAAGTTAGGTTCGTACAGATATTTTTCTCAATCAGTTACTTTAAGATTTACAGCTTATTGATGTGCTTACTATTTAAAAGTAGATCAACGGTGTGAACGAATCAGTCGGAAAAAGGAGTCGATTTGTGTCAAAAGACGAACTGATTGAGACACAATCACAGAATTGAAGATACTAGGTCGAATTTCAACATAAGGCACACCCAAACTCTGTGAACGCCGAGGCTATTCACCAGAAGTACAAAAACGAATAAGACGGATTCCTGTAAACATTTACTTCAGCTCAAACTCAACTATCCTTCTTTATTTTATACAACAAAAATAGATTTTAAAAAAATGACATAAATATAAAGATTAAAAGAAGAGTTTGTGTTATCTTACGAACTCAAGAAGGGCTCGAAATCATCATCATCATTTTTCCTTTGCATCCGTCATGGAACATAGGGCCTCAGTAAAAATACGCCTTTTTCTAAGGCAGTGTTTCTCAAACTTTTTGTCTGGCGGCACAGTAAAAAAACTACAAAAATAGTATTTTACCTTTTTTAAAGTATTACATCTAATTTGAAGGGTTTGCCTGTTTTTTTTATAGAGCAAATGCGATCTAATCAAGGCTCCAGAGTCGACAAACAAACTCGTATTTCATCGTCTATTGTAAGAAGTCTCTCTCTTTTCTTAGATTTGATTTCAGTCAATGCTGAAAATCCAAACTCACAAAACCATGAAGATGCTAATGGAAGAATTATTTTGATTGCTTTTAAACTGATTGCAGGATATAACTTGTTGATTGAAATCCAAAACTTATCCAGGCTTTTCTCGGCAAAACTTGACTTAAGAACTGCATCGTTTTTTAAAGCAATGAGCTGCTCTGCTTCTTCAGTTGTCAGATTTGTAGCTTCATTGTTTCCAAATGGATAACTGACCCATCTATATTCATTACTTCCAACTGTTGGAAAGTAATGCTGCAATGTTGACTGCAAGTGTGTCAAAGTGTCCAGAATTTCGGGGGTGATTTCTTTATTTGAAGCACATTCATAGTAAGTAGGAAAGCAGTCGAAGACTCCTTTCGAGATCTTACTTTGCCACAAAGACAATTTTTCACCAAAATGACTTCAGTTTTGAGGATGCAGTGATGATGGTTTCCGATGGTCCTTGAAGACTTAAATTCAATGAATTTAATTTGTCAAATAAATCAGAGAGAAATGTCACCTTAACCCACCAGATCTCGTCATGAATAGAAAATCCAAAGTCTTTTTTGTTTTCAGCCTCCAAGAATGAAATCAGCTCAGCCTTGAGCTGGACGACACCTTTAACACTTTTCCCCCGGAGAGCCAACGAACGTTGGTGTGATACAGGAGACATTTGTAGTCTGAATCCATTGCTTCACAAAGCTCTGAGAAAAGTCGGCATGCAAGCGGTCGAGATTTGATGAAGTTTACAACTTCAATCAAGTGATCCAGAGCAGACATCAAATCTTTCGGTAAAGATTTGAAGGCAAGAGCTTCTCTGTGGATCATGCAGTGAACAACTAATACATTTGGATTTTCTTGATGCACATGAGTGATAAATCCCTTTCTATTTCCCTGCATGGAAGGACAGCCATCGATGCAAACGCTGACACAGTTTTTCCACTGTAGTTTGAATAGCAAAATGTTTTCGTTCACCACTTTGAAAATATCTTTGCCTTTGGTCGTAGTTGGTAAGTCTTTGCAAAATAAGAATTCGTTGACACATTTGTTATCCTTTATGAACTGAATAAAAGCTAGCAGCTGGGCTTTGTCGCTAACGTCAGTGGATTCATCAACTTGAAGAGACCAAAGCAGAGACACTTCATCGTCAGTCACGTCGAAGTGTTCGCAGATTTAATCTTGTAAATCTGACGATAAGTCTTCAATTCTGCGCGAGATATTATCATTTGAAAAAGGAACTTTTTTAACTTTTTCGGCGGCATCGGGTCCAAGGATAGTTACAACAACTATTGCTATAGCTGGTGCAATGACTGATTCAGCCTCTGTGTGTGCTTTCTTGCGTTTTGCTAATAACTGAGCAACCTTATAACTTGCAATCAATCTCTTTTCTGGCAGCTTTAGGTACTTTCTAAGTTTCTTAGCTTGTTTATTATGTTTTCAACGTATTTTTTCGGTTGCTCTTTTATAGCTGGATATTTTGTTTCCAAGTGTCTCTTCAATTTGCTTGGAACAAGCGCCTCATTCGACAGAATTGCATTGCAGATCAGACAAAACGGCAATGGAGAATCTTCAGGTCCCGAAGATATGAAACCATATCCGATGTAATCTTCTTTGTACCTTCGTTTGGTTCCTTGCTTTTCATTTAACACTTTCGCAGTTTCATTCTTGCTAATGTATTTCTCCATGGATAACAATGAATAAGGCTTAGTGATAACTTGTTATTATTAGCATACACCTAACAAATTTACATGAAACGCATCACTTATTATTATCATTACCAAATCAAGAACTGCTGTGCGTCTGCTAAGGCGGCCTACATTTGAGTCATTATAATAATATATGTATAGTTAAAAAATTCCATAACCTGAATAAATAACAGCCCTTTGCGTCATAATGGAGCGCTCCACTACTATTACTGGTCGTTGCAAGTGGGGATGTCATCGCAACATAAAATAAACATTTAATAGTAGGCAGACCTGTGTAACGCCTGCACGTGTGGCGTTCTGAAAACTCCCGCGGCACACCTGCAAATCTTCGTGTGTGCCGCGGCACACAGTTTGAGAAACAGTGTTCTAATGTCTATAAATCCAACAATACTTTACATAACTAAACTAGCCAAGAGACATTACAATTAATAATGATGGATTAATCAAGACTTCTGGAGAATTCAACAGATGTATTTATTTACAAATGGGATGCTCGTCTTGTCTCACTAGCCGTCGTTGTCTTATCAGCCTCTAGCTCTATACGCCTTTCTCTAAGCTCTAGCCATCTTGTTCTCCTTGTTCGACTATTCTGAAACGTCATTCGTCTGTCTGACTACGTCACTACTTCTACCGTCGCTAAAAACATACATAATATATTTACCTACAAAATTAACATGATCTCTAAACTAAACTAGGTCACTACAGTATTTACTGGTTAAGATACATGAATTAATATTATGAGAAGACAGCATAACTCGTTGTTGTCTATAGCTCCATTGTGTATACTTAATCTGCTATTAAGTAATATACATAAACATTAATAGCAAATTTTCCCCCACCTAAATAAAAACTATTGTATGAGTGTACATTAACTGTTGAATTATTAATCTGCAAGGCCGGAAACCATATACTATCCTTTGCGTTCCTCATGGAACATAGGACCTTAGTAAAAACATGTCACTCTCCACTCTCTCTTGCTGTTTTTAAATGACTTCCCAGCCTTTTGCTGTCCTCCGGCTTCATCTAGCACACCACACGTTCTTTTTGGTCTTCCTCTGCGTCTTGTTCCCTGGGGGTTCCACCCCAAGGCCCGTCTAGCTCTGTTGTTGGTATCTTTTCTACGGGTGTGACCAATCCATCTCCACTTTCTCTCTAAGATCTGCACTTCTCTATTCCTCTGCCCATCTATCTCTCAAATTTTGGTGTTTTCTATTTTGACATAGTAATAATAATAATAAGCGTTGTCTTCGAGTCCGAAGATTAGTGAGGAATGCAGTATTTCCCGTGGCTGCGCAGCCCCAGCTGTGACCTACATATTTTGCCACATCCAGGGCAAGGATAACCATTGTCGCAGCCTCGCAAGTGGTCGATTTAGATTTTCTTTTCACCATCTGCGTTTGTCCTCGGCAGCGGATTTTCTTTTGGTCTCAAATGTGTATCACGCGGCCTTCGTGAGTGACCTCCAGCTGTGTCGTTCTGAGGCCGCATGCAACCAAGTTCTCTCTTCTATGTCAGCTAAGGAAAGTTGACGCCTAAGCTGGTCTTTGACGCGTTTCAGCGGGGCGCCTCTGTTATGTCACCACCTTTTAGCTCACCAAAAAAGACTGCTTTTGGCATACGTTCGTTTCCTATACTGGATACGTGCCCTGCCAGCGTAACTGTCGGACCATAAGAAGTCCCTCTATACTGTCCATACCGGCAATCGCAAGGACATCGCTTTTTGTAGTGCGGTCCTGCCACCGTATGTCCATGATGGAGCGCAAGCATCTTTGGTGAAAGCGCTCAAGAAGTCTTAGTTTGTTTTCTGTATAGTGTCCATGTCTCAGAGCCTGGTAGACATTGATTTTTGTAGGCAGGCGAAGCGATTTGTTCCGCCAGACTCTCGCCTGAAGGCGTCCAAAAGCGCTTCTGGCCTTGGCCAGACGATTATCAACTTTCCTCAAAAGTGAGGCGTCATTTGACACCATACTACATAGATGTGTGAAGTGGTCTACCACGTTAAGGGGCTGTCCGTTCACTGTGATCCTTGGGGCTGAGTAGGATTTATTGGGTGATTTCTGGAACTTGACTTCTGTTTTCCCGATGTTTATAGATAAGCCGAAAGAGGCGACAGCGTATGCAAATTCGTTTTACCGCGATCTAGAGACCATTATCATTGTGAGCTAGCAGGGCGCAATCATCGGCATAGAGAAGCTCCGTTATGACTATCTCCTTTGTTTTTGTATGGGATAGTAGACGTCGAAGATTGAACACATTGCCGCCCGAACGAAAACTGATATAGATGCCTTCGTGCAATCGCTGCCTCTTTGACCCAGCATCACGCCAAAGAAGATAGCAAATAGAGTAGGAGCAAGTATACAGCCCTGTTTCAAGCTATTTTCTATTGGGAAGTGATCATACCAGTGTTCGAAATACTGTTAGCTAAACATGTTTTAACTTTTTCAGCAATAATATCTGAAGCTATGAACTAATCTACCAATAATCACTATACTGCCAACCTCTGTACAAAATGTTAATACTAAACAAGATTGTCGTCACCTACACTTAGTGCACGAGGTCCTGCTAGTCTCCTGTCTTAGTGCACGAGGTCCTGCTAGTCTCCTGTCTTAATACGGCCATTTCAAGGAATGTACACAAGGTCCTGCTAGTCTCCTGTCTTAATACGGCCATTTCAAGGAATGTAAAAGGACGTGCTAGTCTCCTGTCTTAATGCGGCCATTTCAAGGAATGTACACGAGGTCCTGCTAGTCTCCTGTCTTAATGCGGCCATTTCAAGGAATGTACACGAGGTCCTGCTAGTCTCCTGTCTTAATGCGGCCATTTCAAGGAATGTACACGAGGTCCTGCTAGTCTCCTGTCTTAATACGGCCATTTCAAGGAATGTACACGAGGTCCTGCTAGTCTCCTGTCTTAATGCGGCCATTTCAAGGAATGTACACGAGGTCCTGCTGGTCTCCTGTCTTAATACGGCCATTTCAAGGAATGTACACGAGGTCCTGCTAGTCTCCTGTCTTAATGCGGCCATTTCAAGGAATGTACAAGCCAGAGTCTTGTTTTGATTGATACAGAATTAATGCTTCAAAATGATTCTAGGTCTGCATCATTCAATATCAGAATAATTGCTAGCATTCATATAAGGGTCGTGCCGAATATTAAACACAGACCAATCGTTACAGTATGACTGGACACTGATCTGCAATGTCGCAATCTGTGGGCGGTTTAGACCAATAGCTTGTTGCCACGTCACATGCCTTCTGTAACGATTAGTCTCGATTAAACACCAAATGCACTATAAGGTAGAATCATTCTCTGTGAGCATGTTTATAGGGTAATCTACAACTTAATTTTTAGCCACTAAAATTACAATAAAAACTTTGTCTTAGCATATATAATGAAAAAAACGATACAGAAAAATAATTTTGAAATAAGTTGTAAAATTGTAGGCGAAACTAGTTCTAGCAGACGACAATATCTATTACTTCTGCGCCACAAATTTTATGATCGACATTAGTAATGACTGAATTATGCTATTCATGATAATCATGACACAATAAGGTTTAAGTTTCCTCTTGACGATTTTTGTTCATGGCAGTGTCGAGAATGACAATCAGTTCATAATTGATAACAATAATGACATAGCATTTCCACTATCTCTCAACGTAACGAAATACAAAGCACACACACACACACATACACATAAAACTCGCAATATAAAAATCTACAAGTGACTAGGGATGTTGAACAAAATTACCTTATTTTGATTTTAAACGAATGCGTTTGTGACAATTGACTCACCTTAAGTGAAATTTTTTTTTTTAATCTTTTGCCGGTTTACAGAGACCCGACAACTCATCTTTATTTAGGGTGAAATTTTGTACAGGGACCCGACAACTCATCTTTATTTAGGGTGACATTTTGCAATTGAAATGGGTTTCACCCATAGCAAAATAAAGTACCAAATTATTATTATAGATCATCAACAGAATAAATTTTAACGTAACATATGAATGCTATTTTGCTGTTTTAAAATCAGTAGACGCAGCTGGAACTAAATCATACAAATTAAAATTCGCAATATTTCTCCAATGTTTCAACTCGTATTAAAACCTAAATTCATTACATATAAGTGAAATTATTACTTTACCTTTCTTATGTCACAACTACAGCAGCCGGATTTAACACTTCCGCGGGTCGTAGTTTACCTATCACTGACTTAGTTTCTCATGAAAATGCGCAATACACACACACACATATATATATATATATATATATATATATATATATATATACATATATATATAAGCTCATTGTTCACACTTTGATTTCTAAGATCCCGTTAAAGCTCTTTAACTATCAAATACTCTTAGAAAAAAGAAGAGAAAGCAACATAAAGAAATGTGACAGTGATATAGTAAAGCAAAGTACACTTTTCAGACATCGTGATCTGTAAGGCTGATTATGTAAAGGTCATCTGTTTCTGTGGCCCACGGTTAACGAGGATATAATGTGGCCAGCACAACGACCAACCATCTTTACTTTTTTTTCCAGCTTAGAGCTGGGTGGACTCAAAGGCACTTTAAAGATAACAAAATTAAAACTCACAGTCTTCATCAGAATTCGAACCTGGGACCCATCGTTTCGGAAGCCAAGCGCTTTACCCCTCGGCCACCGCGCCTCCTTGTGGTGATTTAGTGGAAATTAAAATGTGTAAATAGAATGAAAAGAGGAAATTTGGGAGATTTATAAAAATAAATAGACGGAATAAACAATGTCAAGGACGCCATAATGAAAGATGGCTGTGGCCAGCTACAAAATAAATAGGACTTTGTGCTACTATCGAAAGATTCAACAGTGATGACAATTTCATTAGACTTATTTCTTGGTTAATTGAAATTCTTCCTTCATCATAACATCCGTATTCCTTACACCGGAAACTCCAAAAAAAAAAAATTGCTATTTATGCATTTGCTTCCATATAAGAGAATATCCAAAATTAAGTATAAATTTTGAGATTTTTAGAAATGCGTCCAATCCTTGTTTTCTAACTGATATTTGAATCAAAGGAAAGTTGTCAGGCTGTATAGAACAATGAAAATTGACGAAGACCAGCGTTTCCCAAACTGGTGACCTGTGTGTTCCCTTTTTAATAATTTGTGTAATATAGATTACCCCTCGCCCCCCCCCCATTGATAAATAGAAAATAATAAATGAGCATTTAAAAAAAAATTAGCATAGTTAATGAGGTGCAACGCGTACCCCCTCCAAAGTCTTCCCGTACCCTTGGGGGTACGCGTACCCCACTTTGGGAAACACTGTGACGTAGAGCATCGTCTAATAGTGTCATTAAATGAGCGGGAATTTGGAGCAGCGCATGGCAGACGTAGGATTGACTTAAAGCCACAGACTCAAAGTTGTCACTCTAAATGAGAAGCATTTGTGATCTGTGCATGGTGACCAGATCATTGACATTAAGGCACTGTCACAAGGTTGTCATTGTCATAGACGGGAACGTAAACCAATTGACAGTGACAGTGACAGGAGGAGGACGGTTAGTATCTTAGTTGCGGCTTCAACTCGGTGCACATTGCGCAGTGCACCTTGACGTGTTTTATGTGCACAGTGGGGCAAGGGGTATCGGTGGGTTGTGTCTGTGTGAGAATGTGTGTGTGTGTGTGTTTATGTGTGTGTGTGTGTGTGTGAGTGCTCAGCAACATGTTTTCCACTCACACTTGTCAAACAGAAAAGAACGGGACAGGACATGACGTAACAAATGGCCAGCTTTAATGACAATTTGTTTAAAACAGGCCAGCAGGGCTCCCCCAGCAAGTTGGAATGTCATTTCCCAATCCTCCCCCTCCCCCCCCCCCCCTTTGTCCAACTCTTTCCATCACCTCCTTCGACCTTATCCCCCCCCCCCCCCCCCGCCTCCCCCCAGCCAGTGTCAGCAAAGATAAGAAGGAGCGATACTTCGCGTGTTTCAAACGTGTAAATATAGAAGCCAAGGCCCACTACCCTGACACTCTTACCTCCCCCTCTCTCTCTCCCCCCAAGCTTTTAACTGCCCCTGTCTTTCACCCAGATTGAGCGGGATGAGCGCCATTTACGAACGGGACTCAAATTTCTTCCAAATTGCCTGGACTCCAAATGGGCGATGGTTATTGTCACGAGAGGGCGCGCTGCGTCTGAAATCAACATTTCACATTCAAACAAATAATCATTTTGAGAACCATAATTTAAAGTTAAAAAAAAAAAAAAAAAGCCTAGCTAATTTTATTCCGCAGAATATTCCGGTTTGAAGATTTATAAAGCTTAAAAAAAACACAAGCAGAAGTAAAACACGAAATGGAAAGAAAAAAACAACGAAACAAACACAATGTTTGTATGTGTTTTATTGTGTTTTATGATACAAAAAACATGGCTCCTGCTTGACAGTTCGCTACGAGGAAGCTGGTTAGACAAGATCAAAGAATACGGCGGTGGGTTTAAAGGTTTGTGCACATTCTTGTCTCTGGGATACTTCATTGATTTTCTCGTTTTTCGCTGTCTAAGTTAGCCAATACTGATCTAACGGTGCCGTCAATTTTTTTTTTTTTACTATTCCTCTATTCAGCTAGCAAATTCATCTGAAATCCTAGAATATAGTCACAGAAAATTTTTCAAAGAAATTGAACAGTTTAAGTAAATCATTGGAAACAAGAACTACTAGTTAATTGGCCACTCTGGGAAAACTCGGGTTTAAGATATACAAATCAAACAATTACATTTTGTCTGGACATTCTATATCTTGAAACGATACCAATCCTTATAACAATTGGTCTCGCTTGAGCGCAGATGTCAGCGGGTATTCCCGCATGTGTTCAAGATAAAGATTTAAATAAATAGGCAGACATTTATTTTATGCACCGTCTTCAAAGTCTGGGGGCGTTAGAAATTTTATATTGTTGTGAATTTAATGCAAGCACTCAACGCAAGGTAGGGGGGTAATAATAGACGATGTCTTTATTTACAGCTATCAACAAATAGTTAGACTTGGACTTCCGCTATCAAGTCACAGGGAGTAATGTCTTAAGTTCTAAGAGTCCTACTGAACACTAGAACAGACCACTGACACACTTCCCAGTGTCGCTCCAGGTCTTCCCAAACACTTCACTAGTATCACACAGGACGTCACTTAGCCCCCAGACTGTTCAGGACTCGCATAACTTCTGCCGGATCTACAACAGTCCTTCTTCGTGTAGAATCAACATGTCCGCCACTATTTGTGTTGAATGAATGGTGCTCTGATGCGCATCATCAGTGTCGCGCGGGAGCGGAGTTACAACAAAATGCTCTGACTGTAGATTTATACATTCTTTTAACCAGGATTTATTTTTTTAGACGTGCGGGTTGGGCGTATCAGAGCTGGGTAAAGTAAAAGTGCTCAATTTTTTTAAACAATTCTTTCATTCATTAGTTATTAAGAGCAAACTAATCGCTCTTACGAAGATTAGTATAAAGAAGGAATGATCTTTAAAACAAAAACTTTTCTATGTTTATGATTCAATGACCAGTTACATTGAAATGTATGTATAATAAAACAAGATCATTAAAATAAAGAAAAGGAGAACGACTGGTGTAATCTTGAATATGTCTCCAGTGCATCTCTAGCTCTATAAAACATTTTACTGTCTTTCTCTCCTAACAGACGATACCAACGTTGATTCCATCAGAAAGTGTTAAATAATAACGGAGAGAAAATGTTAAAATTTGATAGGGGAAACAGATGTGTCGGGGAGAATCGTATAACAAGTCTAAAAGATAGTTGGAAACACAAACTCAGAAGCGGCCACCAAAGTGGTCCACTCAGGCAGGTAAAAAGGCTGGTAAGAGTGTCATAAGCTATGAACTGCTAAATTATGCCAGCCACTACAACCCTATACGTGTACGTATCGACAGTGTTGCCGATAATTTTGTTAGGTCGATAGGTATTATGATGCCACACAGTTGAGGAGATATATAAGATATCTCTGTATCCTGTGGTATCAAGTCGTTAGTCGAGCTAAGTATCCAACAGTATCGGCAACACTTTCGACACGAGCACGTCTCTTCTTTTTGTATCGACAGAGATGAGGTTGTAGTTGTTGATAGTTTGTAGTTCATAGTTTCTGATATGCTTTGTGAAAATATTGAAACCTGTCCCTTTTACCTGCCTGAGCGGACCACTTCGGGGGAAGGGGGGGGGGGGGCGATTATGAGCTTGTATTTCCAGACAAAAAAAATAAAACATCTTGATCTATAGATGTACGTTTGGTCGTCGTGCTGATATTGCGAATGTCGTGGACTCTCTCTGTCTGTCTGTCTCTCTCACTCTCTCTGTCTGTCTATCTCTCTTTCTATCACTCTCTCTTACTGTCTTTCTCACTCTCTCTCTCTTTTTCTCTCTCTGTCTCTCTCTGTGTATGTCTCTCTCTCTCTTTCTCTCTCTCTTTCTCTCACTCTCTCTCTCTCTGACTCTCTCTCACTCTCTTTCTCTCTCTGTCTCTTTCTCTCTCTTTCTCTTTCTCTCTGTCTCTCTCTATCACTCTCTCTCTGTCTCTCTCTCATTCTTTCTCTCTTACTCTCTCTCTCTCTCTCTCTCTCTCTCTCTGCAAAGCAAAGATCATACTCCACAGTGATATTTTAGTACCAATGAAATGAGATTGTGCTAACCTTCGATATTCATGTCACATATTTAGGTAAAAGTTAAAGTTTTGACAGTTATACGTCACTCTTCTTTCTTTGTGTAAAAAAAAACAAAAAAACTTTCGTTTCTTGTCTTCTGCTGACAACTGTACACGAGATTCCTCCAAAGATAGCAGAATGTCGTCTTGTAGAAGCTAGAAAGGTTCGTCCCATGCAAGCAGACTACATCTCCATAGGAAGTGAGCCGGGTGCTGGCCCCTGAAACAAAAAAAAAAAAAAAAACGCGAACAAAAACGAAATCGATAATTACACTTTTACATTCTGGTCATCAGAAGTTTCCAGCAAGTCACATGCAAATGAGGGCCAAAGCTCGAAGCCGATTGGTGGAATCAGGAGATATAGGATGCCGTGGGATGCTAATGTTTCTCCTCTTGTTACTCCATAAGGATGCAATGCGGTTCCGACTCCCCCCCCCCTTTTTGACCCATCCACTCTTCTCTTCCCGTTCTTCAAACTTACATTTGGGGTGATTTGCGGCAGGGGGTGGTGGGGGGTTGGTTGGAAAGGGCAATTGTGTTTTGTATGAGAGCCTTATCTACACGTACAGTTAGATAGATCGTCTGCATTAGAAATATGTCTACATACGCCGCGCGGGCAGGGACTAATTACAGAGAAAAGGAAGCATGCACGTGATGGGAGTTGGCAATACAAGACCGGGCGCTGGGGCGCTAGTGTATATTGCATACCAACTTTTTTTTTAAGGTTGAAAAAAATGCGCTGTGGGGGGGGGAGGCTTTACAAAAAAAGGTGCATTTAAAAGTTAGAGAGCGGCCACTACGTTACAGCCCTACCATTTGTTTTTTAGAGATAACGAAATGTCATATAGATCTACTTTAATAATATTGCTCTATTTAAATCACTTCTTAAGGCTTTTCAATAAAAAAAAAAAAAGAATCGAAATGATAATAAAATGATTAAAGATGACTTCTACTATTTCTTCAGTCACCCCCCAATTGACCCCCGCCCCGCCCCCCCCCCCAAAAAAAAATTCATCAAAACGTCAGATCAAGATGTTGAATCGATGCAGAAAAGATGTCATTAGAATTTCAACTCCAGACTGCTGTGCTACAGTTCCGAAGCGTTAACTACCATTTTTTTTTAGCTCGTGATTTCTAGTACTTTACACTGGATTCGAATGCACCAATATTCCCCCCCCCCCCCTTTCTCTCTACCTTTGTCTCTGGAATCTCTTTTTTTTTATCCAGTGCATCGTAATGTTCTCTGACATAGACTTTTGACTTGAATTGGATCCACGCCCCCCCCCCCTCTCGATACACATACATACACTTACTTTTCGGTTGTAAATTCTACTATCATTTTTATTTCCCCTCCACGCCCCCCCCCCCGCCCACAACAAAAAAAGTTCGTCATCTCTGACATCTAATATTGAAATATCTAATATAGGACTACTTGATGCCACCTTTAGGACCAACCCCACCACCAACCGGTTCTTTGTCTAATGACACCCTCTGAATTTCAGTAAGCACTTTCCAAAGGGTCACTTGAACCCTACACTCTCTGGAATTCTAGATCTCATCTCATCTCTGCCTGTGGTCCCTTCAGCTTCCTCCAGGTGTCTCGGTTCTAAGCAAGTCGCTCCAACTGTCCTTACGTCTTACGTCTTGCCCATCTGCTTGGCGTCTGCTTCCAGATCGCTTCGCCATGTATTCCTGGGTCGTTCCCTCCTCCTCTTTCCTTGGGGGTTCCAGGTTAGTGCTTGCCTTGTTCTGTTGGATGCAGGCTTGCGAAGGGTGCGACCTATCCATCTCCGGCATCTCTGAAGGATGTCTACTTCAATGGGGCTGCTGTTTTGTTCTCTGCCCCAGTTCTTCATGCGAGATCTTGTCCTGCACTTTTAATTAGGTTTACCTTCTTTTTTTTTTTTTTTTTTGCACCCTTCAATCATAAGGCAAGCAATGTTCTGTATTTGACACAGCACACCATCAGTTTCAGGCTTAAGGGGAAACAACGCCCCTCCCAGTCCTGCTCTTTTTTTTTTTTTTTTTAAAAAAAAAGGAAACCTCAGAATTTGCGCTATTCAGTTTTAGCTTTATCATCATAGGAATCCTTGGGCCTTAGGCCTCTTTTCTTTGCCTCTTTTTTGGGCTTTATGTGCCTCTTTTATGGGCCATCTTGCCTCTTTTGTGGGCTTTCTTTTTTTTAATAGGTTTTTATTTGTAAGTTCTCCTAATTCACAAGTATTAAATCATAAACAATTGAAAAGTGATTAACCTAAAAATATAATAACAGTAATAGAAATATTATTTAATATCAAAGACATACTACCAAACCAATGAACCCCTAAACACAGAAAAATGATACAAGTATACTCTACTCCCAGTCCTGCTTTTTTTTTTTTTTTTTTTTTTTTTTTTTTTTTTTTTTAAAGGAAACCTCAGAATTTGCGCTATTCAGTTTTAGCTTTATCATCATAGGAATCCTTGGGCCTTATGCCTCTTTCTTTGCCTCTTTTTTGGGCTTTATATGCCTCTTTTATGGGCCATCTTGCCTCTTTTGTGGGCTTTTTTTTTTTTTTTTTTTTTTTAATATGTTTTTATTTGTAAGTTACCATAATTCACAAGTATTACATTTGCTTGAACTGAAAAAAAAAAGAAGAAAATATCAGTTTGGTTTTCTTAATTTTAGTCGTTTTTTTGGTTTACCCATTTTGAATGTAAAAAACTGTGGTACAGAAAAAAGTAGTCTTATTTGCACAACAACCACAAATAATTAGATAAACTCTATCATAGGCATAAATAAATATAGACTGGAAAAAGGAAATAACTTCATGTAACTTGAAAACATGTATATCTATTGTTGTCGGATTTCCGAATTCTGAAAAGTTGCATGATCTTCATTCTTAGAGATTAAACAAAACTACACTGCTGTATAATAAAGTACACAAAACTGCAAGTCACAAATTTTCGTTTCATAAAACTCTTTTATCGGCCAGTCTATATTTATCTATGTCTATAGACTCTTCTCTAGATCTAAAAGCAGAAATGAAAATACAATATGGCGAAAGTCAAATAAAAAATGAGTTTGACAAAGGGAAGAAGAAAGAAAATATGGAAATCCTTTTTTTTTTTTTTTTTTGGTGCTATATTTAAAATATGCTCTAGGCCACTTTAGAGAAAAACCGAAAATAAAATATATAGGTCCAACAGAAAGCTTGCGGTTTTTAGCGAATTGCGGCGCGTACGCCAACAATTATCTTTTTAGTGAATTTATCATATGTTCAGAGCAAATGTGTGCCAAATTTTTGTGAGCTTTCTAATAGACCTTTGTATTTTATTTTCGGTTTCCACAAAAGTATGAATAAAAAGACTGTTAATGAGATCTCTTGAAGCTTTGTAATGTGGCCATAGAGTTTCAGTTAGCATTTTTTTGACAGTGAATAGCAGGTCCATTCCTTTGTCTTTTGCCTTGGATAGAATTTCATTTAGTTGCAGGCCCGTCCATTCTTTGATGTTGCATTCCCATAGCTTTCTCTGACTGCCTGCCTGGTACTGTTCCCTGAAGGAAGGTCTTTGCGATCCCTGAGGAGTTTGTAACTTGGCCATAGCGTTTAAGTTTGTGTTGTTTTTTTTACTTTGGACAGTGGTTAGCAAATCATCTTGGGCTTCAAACGCAGCATTGATTCTGGTTCAAATCTCTTTATTTGTGATGTGACACCTGGGATCTTTCTGCTACTTCGCATTTTGCTGATTATTGTGATTTTCGACTCACGTAAAAATTCTGCTCTGGTTCTTAATCTTCAGACTTGGAGATCAAAAAAACAAAAGACAATTTATATTTATAATTTAAAAAAAGGCAATTTATATTTATAATCTGCAAAGCAAAAAGTTTATTTAAATTTATAATTTTTAAAAAAAGTCAATTTATATTTATAATTTAATGAAACACTATTTACAATTTATAATTTAAAAAAAACAAACATTTATATTTCAAATAAAAAAATAAATTTATAATTTAAAAAGAAGACAAATTATATTTATAATACACAATCTGCCTAAGGCCTGCGTTGAACGCCGGATCGGATATTTATCTCGCATGGGCGATCTTTTCTGGCGAGCTTAAGGGAGGACAGAGTCAAAGAGGCGCCTATTCACCTGAAGCGTTAGAAAGATAAATTAACGCGGCAATTTTCCTTCACTGGCATAGAGGAAACAGCTGACAGCGGAAGGTCTCTGAAAGAAACAGCTGACAGCGGATGGTCTCTGAAAGAAACAGTTGACAGCGGAAGGTCTCTGAAAGAAACAGCTGACAGCGGATGGTCTCTGAAAGAAACAGCTGACAGCGGAAGGTCTCTGAAAGAAACAGCTGACAGCGGAAGGTCTCTGAAAGAAACAGCTGACAGCGGAAGGTCTCTGAAAGAAACAGCTGACAGCGGAAGGTCTCTGAAAGAAACAGCTGACAGCGGATGGTCTCTGAAAGAAACAACTGACAGCGGAAGGTCTCTGAAAGAAACAGCTGACAGCGGATGGTCTCTGAAAGAAACAGCTGACAGCGGAAGGTCTCTGAAAGAAACAACTGACAGCGGAAGGTCTCTGAAAGAAACAACTGACAGCGGATGGTCTCTGAAAGAAACAACTGACAGCGGAAGGTCTCTGAAAGAGACAACTGACAGCGGATGGTCTCTGAAAGAAACAACTGACAGCGGATGGTCTCTGAAAGAAACAACTGACAGCGGATGGTCTCTGAAAGAAACAACTGACAGCGGAAGGTCTCTGAAAGAAACAACTGACAGCGGAAGGTCTCTGAAAGAAACAACTGACAGCGGAAGGTCTCTGAAAGAAACAACTGACAGCGGAAGGTCTCTGAAAGAAACAACTGACAGCGGAAGGTCTCTGAAAGAAACAACTGACAGCGGAAGGTCTCTGAAAGAAACACCTGACAGCGGATGGTCTCTGAAAGAAACAGCTGACAGCGGAAGGTCTCTGAAAGAAACAGCTGACAGCGGATGGTCTCTGAAAGAAACAGCTGACAGCGGAAGGTCTCTGAAAGAAACAGCTGACAGCGGATGGTCTCTGAAAGAAACAGCTGACAGCGGATGGTCTCTGAAAGAAACAGCTGACAGCGGATGGTCTCTGAAAGAAACAGCTGACAGCGGATGGTCTCTGAAAGAAACAGCTGACAGCGGATGGTCTCTGAAAGAAACAGCTGACAGCGGATGGTCTCTGAAAGAAACAGCTGACAGCGGAAGGTCTCTGAAAGAAACAGCTGACAGCGGAAGGTCTCTGAAAGAAACAGCTGACAGCGGATGGTCTCTGAAAGAAACAGCTGACAGCGGATGGTCTCTGAAAGAAACAGCTGACAGCGGAAGGTCTCTGAAAGAAACAGCTGACAGCGGAAGGTCTCTGAAAGAAACACCTGACAGCGGATGGTCTCTGAAAGAAACAGCTGACAGCGGATGGTCTCTGAAAGAAACAGCTGACAGCGGATGGTCTCTGAAAGAAACAGCTGACAGCGGAAGGTCTCTGAAAGAAACAGCTGACAGCGGAAGGTCTCTGAAAGAATCAACTGGAAAGACCTCATGAAGGTCGGGGGACACACATTTGAGACACAAAGAAAAACCATTGCCGAAGACAGGCGCAGACGACGAAACGAAAACTTATAATATAAAACCACAGGTGGACAACAGCTTTCTCTGCATCAAATGTAGCAAAATAAGTAGGTCAACTAGTGACTTCAGGAACAACACCCATTCTTAATCTTGAGACTCGAAGACGATTCGTATCTTATCTTCTTATCTTATATAATACAGACGTTACTTCAAAAAAGAAGATGATTACGTCCTACGCGTCATGCATTTAGTCATGCATATTAACCAATGACTTAAACTCTGCCAAGTCACTGGTTTTCCTGGCTAGCTCAGGCAACCCATTCCATGCTCTAATAGCACTAGGGAAGAAGGAGTATTTGTACAAATTTGTCCTAGCATATGGGACGAGGAATGTGCCTTTATCTTTGTGTCTTTCAGAGTATTTTATTAAATTTTGTTTTTGTATTTGAAGATTATGGTTCAGTGTTTTATGTATTATTGCTACTTTACTTTTGAGCCTTCTGTCCTGAAGGCTTTCTAAATTTAGTGATTTTACTAAAGGTGTTACTCTAGTCAAATGTGAATATTCGTTTGTTATGAATCGCACTGCTCTATTTTGTGTCTGTTCTAGTTTCTTAATGTTTTCTTGAGTTGAGGGGTCCCAAACAGAGGATGCATATTCTATTATTGGCCTAACCAAGGTTAAATAACATTTTAGTTTTATTTTCTTATTTGATTTATTGAAATTTCTTTTAATAAATCCTAATGCTTTGTTTGATTTTTTTGTAGTTTCATCAATATGTGGATTCCATGACAGTTTTTCATTTATTATAACACCTAGGTATTTTGCGTTTTTAGTCTGTGTTACTGGTTTGCCATGAATAAGATAAGTGGAATTAATTTGTTTTAGTTTTTTTGTTACTCTTAACAACTGACATTTTTCTGTGTGGAAGGACATGCTCCAATTTGATTCCCATTTCTGTAATTCATCTAATTCTCTTTGTAAGATATCTGTGTCTTGTGTTGTTTTTATTGTTCTATATATTATGCAATCGTCTGCAAATAATCTGACTTTTGTTCCTGAAGTAATGCAATTTGGTAAATCATTTATGTAAATTAAAAATAGTAGTGGACCCAAGACTGTTCCTTGAGGTACACCTGAGTTTACTGTTATCGGTGTTGATTTAGAACCATTTATTATTACAGTTTGTTCTCTCCCTTATCTCTCCGTATATATTTATTTAAATAGAGAGAGAGAGATGCGATTTCTTAGAAAATGTGAAGTTGATGAGAATGTAACTATATAAACTCGACAATATACTACAAATGAATGTATTGAACAGTGTACAAGTATTAGGGATACAACTTTTCACATTTTTTATAAAAATTCTAAAAAAAAAAATAATTAAATGAAATAAACAGATCAGGGATGAAATAACAAAAGCAGTTCACTAAATACAAAGCACATTAAGATTTTCGGGACATCCACTACTGACCAGCTGTCACACACACACGCACATACACACACTTGTACACAAAACGGAAGTGTTAATAGGTTTTTGTGGCTATTTATCTTGAAATAGTTTGGGGTTGGGGGGGGGCAGGAAGGGAGGTCCGGGTGCCAGACTACGTCAGCCACCTAAGGGTGACATTTCTGTTGGGACCAGGTCGTCCGCTGGACGTCTCTTGGCCTACAGTGACCCCATGCTCGTAGGATGATGTTTGTATAGCGTGACTGGTGCGGTCTTTCAGGCTTGCATCTGTCACTCACATTGTTACTGGCTCCTCATAGCCGAATAGAGACAGTGAGAATGAGAGAGAAAGAGAGAGAGAGAGAGAGAGTAATAATAGAGATAGTGAGAGAGTAAGTGCGAGAGAGATAGGGGAAGAGTAGAAGTGAGCCAGACAGGGGTGAGTGAGAGAGAGGAAGATGAATAAAGAAGAGATGGGAGGAGAGAGGGGTCATGGTGGAAGAGAGATGGAGAAAGAGTGAGAGTAAAGGGGAAATGTTGGGAGAGAGAGAGAAAGAGATGGGCGAGAAGGAGAGAGGGGTAATGAGATGGGGAGAGAAATAGACAGAGGGAGAGAGATGTAATGAGATGGGGAGAGAAATAGACAGAGGGAGAGAGGTAATGAGATGGTGAGAGAAATAGAGAGAGGGAGAGAGGGTAATGAGATGGGGAGAGAAATAAAGGGAGGGAGAGAGGGGTAATGAGATGGGGAGAGAAATAGAGAGAGGGAAAGAGGGATAATGAGATGGGGAGAGAAATAGACAGACGGAGAGAGAGGTAATGAGATGGGGAGAGAAATAGAGAGAGGGAGAGAGGGTAATGAGATGGACAGAGAAATAGACAGAGAGAGAGGGGTAATGAGATGGGGAGAGAAATAGACAGAGGGAGAGAGAGGTAATGAGATGGGGAGAGAAATAGAGAGAGGGAGAGAGGTAATGAGATGGGGAGAGAAATAGAGAGAGGGAGAGAGGGTAATGAGATGGGGAGAGAACTAGAGGGAGGGAGAGAGGGGTAATGAGATGGGGAGAGAAATAGAGGGAGAGAGGGGTAATGAGATGGTGAGAGAAATAGAGAGAGGGAGAGAGGGTAATGAGATGGGGAGAGAAATAAAGGGAGGGAGAGAGGGGTAATGAGATGGGGAGAGAAATAGAGAGAGGGAGAGAGGGGTAATGAGATGGGGAGAGAAATAGACAGACGGAGAGAGAGGTAATGAGATGGGGAGAGAAATAGAGAGAGGGAGAGAGGGGTAATGAGATGGGGAGAGAAATAGACAGAGAGAGAGAGGGGTAATGAGATGGGGAGAGAAATAGACAGAGGGAGAGAGAGGTAATGAGATGGGGAGAGAAATAGAGAGAGGGAGAGAGGTAATGAGATGGGGAGAGAAATAGAGAGAGGGAGAGAGGGTAATGAGATGGGGAGAGAACTAGAGGGAGGGAGAGAGGGGTAATGAGATGGGGAGAGAAATAGAGGGAGAGAGGGGTAATGAGATGGGGAGAGAAATAGACAGAGGGAGAGAGAGGTAATGAGATGGGAAGAGAAATAGACAGAGGGAGAGAGACGTAATGAGATGGGGAGAGAAATAGACAGAGGGAGAGAGAGGTAATGAGATGGGGAGAGAAATAGACAGAGGGAAAGAGAGGTAATGAGATGGGGAGAGAAATAGACAGAGGGAGAGAGTTAATGAGATGGGGAGAGAAATAGAGAGAGGGTAATGAGATGGGGAGAAAAATAGAGGGAGAGAGGGGTAATGAGATGGGGAGAGAAATAGAGAGAGAGATTAGAAGGAGAGCGGGTGGGAGAGACGGAGACAAGAGATGAAGAGAGTAATAGAGAAGGAGATGAGATGGAGATTTAAAAAAAAAAAAGGATGGAGTGGAAATAGTGAGAAAGAAACAAAGGCGGGGGGGGGGGGAGAAATGAATCTGTTTTCTTTTTTTCTTTCCCACAAATAAACTCAATCATAACTCACTTAACTCATCACATTTCTTTCTAAATAAGCTCCCACCCCAACCTTCCCAAACCTGCTTCGCATTATTCTCTTGCATGCGCTGTAACAGTAGCCTTTGAAAACTTGACGTGTGAAAAAGGTTGAGATTTATGGATGAGTACAGTTCAAACATGCAACTCAACAACCTGTTGATCTGCTAGTGCCAGTGGCGTAGCAGGGTACCCGTGGGCCCGGGTTCAGGAATGCGAAGTTGGGCCCCTTCTTATAGTGTAACTGAACCCAAATTGGGCTCCACTGTATCTAATGAGAGAGTACATTTCAATGAAAACAAACTTTAACGCCACACAGTGCACAGGGTACACCTGTACCTCTCAGGGTAAAAGAGAACAATGTCCTCAAGCTCTGGATCTGTCCTGTCTTGTCCTGTCATGGATTGTGTGTGTTGCCTTACACTACTTCACTTATAATAATGTGAGTCCGAACACATCCAAGGGACACAACAAGTAACTCTAACATACTTGATAAAACTTGTGAAGACTTCAACTGATGTTTATTTACAGATGGAGATGATCGTCTTGTCTATCTATCCGTTCAATTAGCAGTCTATTCACTATCCATCTTTCTACAAGTCCTAGCCATAGTCTTCTCCTATGAAGTATTCTGTCTACTTCACAACTCTTACCGTCACTAATAACAATGCACAATATATATATATTTACAAAACTTACATAACGTCTACACTAAGCAAAGTCTCTGCAGATCATTTGAAGGGCCAATGTCATTGGTCAACCGTGTAACACTTCGGGACTCAAAGTCACATGCTGAATCTTCAGCTATTCTGAATGAGCAATGGTCGCCACAGGTACGTGCACCTGAAGTCTTCCCACAACGCTTCCCATCAGCTTCGTCTAGTTTGGAGACTAGGTTTTCTTAAAGCACTTTTGTAAAGAAATTAATGTTCCACTTACTGAGTAGAAAGTCGATTGTGGTCACAAGCTCGGTGTCCATGCACAAATGTTTGTGACTTCGAATAATTGGAAGACATATTGTCTATATGTGGGTGATTCGTATATAATCACGTATGTTTTAAAGGCCCGAAGCTGGTTTAGGCGCCAGTTGCTCGCCTTTGCCCCTTCTCTTGTTGGTGATAACAGTTCCGCCGGGCTCAGTATCTGAAAACCGCCGGATGGAGGACAATCGCATCCCAAAAATCATTCTGTACGGGCAACTTGCGTCCGGCTCAAGAAAAACTGGTGGCCCCCACCTCCGTTACGTAGATGTGATAAAAAGGGAAGAGATAGCCTTAGACCGCACTAGTTGGAGAGAGATGGTGACCAAGAAAGCTATAGACAGCCAGAAAACATGGGCCTCGACTCTTGAAGAAAAGCGTGCTGCAATGAAAATGGCCAGCTCCTCTACCACCAAAGCGAAAACTACTTTGACTTGCAATATATGTGGACGGGAGTGTCTCTCCAAAATAGGGCTTCACAACCATATGAAAAAGTGTTCGAGATGAACCATAGTCATTCTATGACTGAAGGAGGCCGATGAATGAATGAATGAATGTTTTAAAGATTAGATTTGATGTCTTTTTTTAAATTATTTTTTATAGGAAACCTCAGAATTTGTGCTATTCAATTTTAGCTTAGTCATCATAGGAATCCTTGGGCCTTAGGCCTCTTTTCTTTGCCTCTTTTGTGGGCTTTTTATTTATTTATTTATTTATGATTAATTTTTGTTTATTTGTACGTTCGCACGTTTCACAAACATTAAATCACAAAGAATTAAAGAGAAAATTTGAAACATGATTAACCTATACTTCATTACTTTACAAAAATGTAATAATAGTAATGAAAAATTATTTAATAGCAAAGACATACTACATAACTATTGAAACCATCAGAGACAGAAAAAAAATGATACAAGGATTAGCATATCAACAACTAAAGGATAACCAACACTGGCGGATCCAGGGGGGGGGGGGGCGGTTGGGGCGATCGCCCCCCCCCCCACTCGGCCGACCACCCCCCCCCCCTTAAGCGGACGAATTTTAGTATAGAATTCACAAAATTTGTATACAAATTTATTACTTATGTTAATAATGTATGCTAATTATTTATATTTCAACCTATTTTTAGATTATTTCGCCCCCCCTCCTCAGGGATGTTGGCCGATTTGGTGGGGTCGAGAGGGGGTGATGGCATCGATCCCGCCCCCCCCCACCCCAAAAACTTCTCAGTTGGGGGGGGGGGCGGTCCAATAAATTTTTAGAAATCACAGCTTGCTAACAGAATCAATTAAATATCTATATGATTAAAACGTGTTATTGGTGTTTTAACCGTTTATATTATGTCGTTCCCCTGTTTTCCGATTGGGTTGGGGGGGGGGGCAAATACATCTACTGCCATTCCCATCCAAACCCTTTGAGTGGGGGGGGGCGGTCCTACTTTTATGGGGAAATCATAGTTTGTGAACAAAATTAGTTAAACTACAATATAATTTTTATATTATGTTGCTACACTTCTGGTATCTTAGCCGATTCGGTGAGGTGGAGGGGGGGGGGCGATTGCCTCTGCTGCCCTCCCCACTCTAGCCCTCTAGTCCTATGAAGAAATCATAATTTGTGAACAAAATTAGTTGAATATCTATATAATATAAGCTATATATTGATGTTTTAATCCATTTGTAAATAATGTCGGATGAAAAGATGACGGTTTAAAACAAAAAAGTCAAATGTGGCGACAGAGTTTATGTAATTGCACACGAATTCATTTTAGTTATTTTAAGAAAGACTTTTTTTTTTTGGAAAATTTAGAATTCATACGAAATTTTTTATAATAAGAGTAACAATTGAGATGAGTTCTGAACCTAAATATTATTTTCCTAGTCACCTTTTCAACCTTTACTCAAACTTATATTTTTCTGTTGTAAAAAAAAATATTTGGGACAATAACTCACAATTTATGCTTGAATACTAAAAATGAAAAAAATTTAGTGTAAAATCTAATTGGTTCACTTAATTTCTCCTCCCACTTCCAAAGTGTTTTTTTTTTTAGAGCTTTGAATAATAGTTCTGTAACAAACCAAATTACAAACATGCCTATTGAACAAAATGTATCACTTACAAATAATCTTTTTTTTTTTTAAATATTAATTATCAAATAAATGTTTTTTCGGCGGCGTTCCAAATTCGGTTGTATTTGCGATGTAGTAAGAGCATGTAAAATCATATTAGAATATTTTTCAAGTAAAACATTATTCAAAAGGTCCTATCTTAGTAGGATGAATAATAAGCTGTAGATGTCAGGAAAATGCGTTTCTGCAGTGAAGAATGCAAGAAAACGATTTTGGCGACGGGGCTTCGCCCCGATCCTCAATGGGGGAGCTTACAGCGCTCCCCCAGACCCCCTAGCTGTCAAGAGAAAGGCCTCAGACCCACAGACCCCCTAGTTATCTAGGGAAAGGCCTCAACGTGGCTGTTTTTTTTTCTTTTTTTTTTTCGACTGCGATCCTTAAAGCCTTAATCGAAATAATATGTGAGGTATCTTATTTTTTCAAGGAACAAATCGGTTGTATTTGGTAGTAAGGGCCTATAAAGTCATATTAGAATATTTTCAAGTAAAACATTATTCAAAATATCCTTTTTATTGAATAGGATAAATAATGAGCTGTGGATGTCAGGAGAATGCGGTTCTGCAGTGAAGAAAGCAAAAAAACGATTTTGGCGTCGGGGCTTCGCCCCGATCCCCACTATGGGAGCTTACAGCGCTCCCCCAGACCCCCTAGCTGTCAAGAGAAAGGCCTTAACGTTGCTGTTTTTGTCTGCTTTTTTCACCGAGGGTTGAGAAACACTGCATTTTTAAACATTCTAATATATGCATAACTTTGAGAGTTATATATATATACTGTAACCGCGTTTATTGCTTAGGGTTAGGGTTTACTGGGGGTTAGGGTTAGGGTTTGGAAAAAAATCGCCCCCCCCCCACTCCGAAGTTCTGGATCCGCCAGTGATAACCAACCAAAATTAAAAGCAAATACACACCAACACGCACCCACATACCAAATAGGTACTGAAATCAAATGTGTTGGATTATTCAGAGCCACAAATAGGATATAAGATATAGCATATCAAAAACTAATAAATAGCTAACCGGGAATAAAAGTAAATACACAAATATACTTACACATTAATTAATACATGCTTAACCATACATACATAGTCTTCATACACATATAAACACAAATAAACACACATTTCTTTCCATCTATCTTAAAACAAATGACATAATATCTAATATCACCAACCCCATTTCTGGAATACTGCTTGAGTATTGTACTACCATTTAAAAATCAAACTAAATAATTCTCTACCCTAAAATCAATAATTTTCCTAAATGTCAATGCTAAGTAATTAGAATCAAACACCTTATTATGTAAAGCTTTAAGCCTGCTAGTCCAAACAGGATTCTGATATTCAGATAAAAATAATCAAATTGAAATTATGAACCATTTTATTTCTTAGTTTCGGCAACTTGTTTAAAACAATAGACAAGTTTAGATTCACATAGTTGCCACAGTTAGCTTCTAACTTTAAGGAATAATGGACATTCCAAATACATATGCTTCGCGTTATCAGCATTTTCAAGATGGCATAATTTACATTCAAGGTCATTAGCCCGTTTTTTAACCATAGGGGTCATCCCAAAGATAAGTCTATAAGTTATCTCTCTAGCTTTTGGTGTGATATGGTTGCTGTGTGGGTTTCTGAATGTGTCCTTACATTCTGTCACCCCAAGAACTCTCCCCCACTAGGCTTTCCTGTAACAGCTTTTAAAGTGTTGTGTATGATTCTTTGATTTTGTTGTGTATTAAATGTTCATTACCAGGTAAAATTCTTGAGATAGATCTGTAAAATGGATGAGTGACTGTACCAAAATAGTGATGAGTGTCATTGTTATTGGAAGAGGACTACTTAATCTTAAACCATAATAGTAAATTGTCAAGGGAATGTTTGTTAGGTTTCTAACTACTTGACCTACAAATTTTAGCCTTAGCGAATGTATTTTTGTTTTAACATCTTGCAAGTTTATCCCCCCATCCTCTTTGTTTTAAATGAGCGTGGTGTGCTTAATGCCCCTAATAGTGTTTTAAAATATAAAGCCTCTAATTAACCTGTTCAGCTTGTTTATGAAGTTAGGAGGTGGCTCTGTAATGTTAGCTAAATAGACAATCTTTGGAATGACCAAACTATTTATCAATACAGCTCTACCAAATATTGCAGAACCTGTGTGCTGATATAGTTTAATTAAGTTTGAGGCTTTGACAAAAATATTCTCCCACTGTTTCTTTACAATAGAACAGGGAGTTACAGGTATGGAAATACCAATTGCCAGAAATCTTCGATGTTAACTACCATTTGATGTCATTCTTATGGAATGTAAGTGCTTATTTTTATTGTTTCATATGTGTTCACTAAATGATAGCTCACATTTACTGTTTACTCATACAATTTATTCAAGCATTTTAACTAGTCAAAATTTATTGTAATATTAAAGAAATAAATAACACTTGACAAAAACAAAAGCAAATATTATACATCATATAGAACACTTTCGCAATGAGTAGGTTTACAATTGGTTATTGTTATTATTATTATTATTATTATTAAACAAAATCTAACACGCTAGATTTAAATGAAACGCTTTACTGACAATTTAAGAGTTACCTTCCTTTAATAGATTACATACTACAGTAATAAGATTTACATGGATTTGTTATCTTGCTTGGGCACCAGAAATGGAATTTAAGAAAAATGAACATGATTTAATTTTAAAAATGTAATAATGTGATACATTTCAAACTCTTATAGTCAACACATTTCCTTACATAACTCCGTTTGGGCCCCTAGTGGTCCTGGGCCCGGGCGCAATGAACCCCTTCGCGCCATGGCTGCTACACCACTGGCTAGTGCTAAGCTTGGTATCATAATAGCATGTCTTCGAGTCCGAAGATTAATGACGAATGCTATATTTACCGTAGATACGCAGCCCCAGGTGTGACCTACATGTTTTGCCACATCTAGAGCGGACTAGAGCAGGCATAGCCATTGTCCACTGTTGGTAGAGATTTTTGTTTCGCCATCTACGTCTGTTCTCGGAAGCGGATTTTCTTTTGGTCTCAAATGTGTATCTCGCGGGCTTTGTAAGTGACCTCCAGCTGTCTCGTGTTGAAGCCGCATGCAACCAGGAGCTCTCTTCTATGTCAGTTAAAGCAATTTGGCGCCTAATCAGGTCTTTAAAGCGTTTCCGTGGGGAACCCCTGTTACGTTGATCATGGCGTTGACCATCTTGGTATCATATGATTCCTCTATATGTAAAAAGTTTCGTTTAAGTGTGTGTGATTTTGAAAACGAGAGAGAGAGAGAGAGAGTTCGAATGAGTTCTCATTGTTTGTGTACTATGTCTGTGTGCTATGTCTGAACTTAAACTTTCTTTTGTCCTCATTGATACCTTTTAAATGAAATACAGTTACTTCCCCTGGCAAGGACTCAATAGACTAGTGTTTGACCCATTGATAGATACCTTTTAAATGAAAAACAGTTACTTCCCCTGGCAAGGACTCAATAGACTAGTGTTTGACCCATTGATAGATACCTTTTAAATGAAAAACAGTTACTTCCCCTGGCAAGGACTCAATAGACTAGTGTTTGACCCATTGATAGATACCTTTTAAATGACATACAGTTACTTCCCCTGGCAAGGACTCAACAGACTAGTGACTGACCCATTGCATATTTTGCCCGGTTCCGGCCCAATTTAGATGCACGCTGCCGACACTGCGGAGAATCAGAAGAAACGGTGACGCACGTCTTGCAAGAGTGTCCGCAGTTCCGCGAGCTGCGGGGGAGACGTATCCAATGGTCAACTAGTTTTGTATGGTAGCTCTGAGGCACTACGCCTCCTTACCAGGGCACTACGGGAGACCTAGGTCTAGCTGCCTTGTCACCAATCGGAGATCATCTCAGTGACTGACCCCGAGCAATCTTGCTTCCCCTAGTAAAACATTTTAAAATAAAGCTTCAATCTAGAACATGTATTGACGTGTCAGTCTATTTCCATTTCAGGCTGTAACCAACAGGAATAGAAATGTTTAAGGCTAGCACTGTAACCAACAGGAATAGAAATGTTTAAGGCTAGCACTGTAACCAACAGGAATAGAACTGTTTAAGGCTAGCACTGTAACCAACAGGAATAGAAATGTTTAAGGCTAGCACTGTAACCAACAGGAATAGAACTGTTTAAGGCTAGCACTGTAACCAACAGGAATAGAAATGTTTAAGGCTAGCACTGTAACCAACAGGAATAGAAATGTTTAAGGCTAGCACTGTAACCAACAGGAATAGAAATGTTTAAGGCTAGCACTGTAACCAACAGGAATAGAAATGTTTAAGGCTAGCACTGTAACCAACAGGAATAGAAATGTTTAAGGCTAGCACTGTAACCAACAGGAATAGAACTGTTTAAGGCTAGCACTGTAACCAACAGGAATAGAACTGTACAAGGCTAGCACTGTAACCAACAGGAATAGAAATGTTTAAGGCTAGCACAGTAACCAACAGGAATAGAAATGTTTAAGGCTAGCACTGTAACCAACAGGAATAGAACTGTTTAAGGCTAGCACTGTAACCAACAGGAATAGAACTGTTTAAGGCTAGCACTGTAACCAACAGGCATAGAAATGTTTAAGGCTAGCACTGTAACCAACAGGAATAGAAATGTTTAAGGCTAGCACTGTAACCAACAGGAATAGAAATGTTTAAGGCTAGCACTGTAAGTAACAGGAATAGAAATGTTTAAGGCTAGCACAGTAACCAACAGGAATAGAAATGTTTAAGGCTAGCACAGTAACCAACTATCTTGACTGTCCCCACCGAAGTTTCAAGGTAATACATGAATAAACCTCAAATCTCTAATAAAAAATTGCGTGTCAGGTTTTGGATCGTCAGTTAGAAATTTCATTTCACTTTCTCGGTATTCTCACACACTATCTCACACACACTATTTCACACATACATACACACTTTATTAAACACTCTTCTATCACACACACACACTCATGCATGCACCTATTAACACACACTTTCTCTAATACACACCTTACACACATAATCACTCTCTCACAAAAAAGTTGGCTGTCTGGTAGTATGGTATGCGCTCTGGCCTGTCGCCTTGATGGTCTTGGGTTCGAACCCCTAACCTTCGCCATCCTCCGGCGTCCTCCGCCGTCCTCCGCCATCCTCCGCCATCCTCCGTCGTCTTCCGCCATCCTCCGCCGTCCTCCGCCATCCTCCGCCGTCCTCCGCCATCCTTCGACGTCCTCCGCCGACCTGCGAGAGTTTTGGGGCTAGGATGTCATAACATTCAATACTGAAGGAAGCGCTTTAACAGTAAGCCCATGTAGATGAACTTCGTTAGCCAAGAACAGTAATTCACTAGGGAGAGGCAACTCGAAATTTACCAACTACTGACTTGCAGATGATCTGGGGTGATCAAAGGCTATAGTTGCACACCAAGACAGAAAGTCAGGCTGAAATCGGAGTCAATTGGCCTCCTAGCGCATAACACATTGACACGCAACCTCATCTATGTTGGATGTAATAATACTGAATACCGAAGGAACTCTGATACATGTAAAACGAACAAACATAATAGTACTCCATGGATCTTACGCACACACACACACTCAATCTCTAACACTTACACACTCACTCTCACACACACAATTACGCAAATATGAGTATTATTTTCATTTTTTTTTAGCAGGTTGGGGGGACAGAGTGTGTTTGTGACATGGGAAGTGGCGAACTCACGGCACAGAAAATAAAAATAACAGGACACACTATTCGTGTATATAGTTGTCGTCTGTTTTAACATTTAGTTGTGCTAATAGACATGGTTATGTAGCATAGCCCAAAGTTAGTTTGTGTGTGTGTGTGTATAGTGCGCATGTGTAAAATAAGCAGAGCCGCTTACGAAAGCAACGGAAATAATGTATTCAAATTATATGCAGCTCCGATAATTTAGTTGAAAACAATCGCAAAACGTATTATCGTTAACAAAATAGGCCCCCAGGGGCGGATCCACGGACAAGTGAATCCCTCTAAAAATCGTTATCTTCCTATAGGCCAGAGGCCGGCATCATCTGTTTTCCGAGTTGCTACCATCAAAGGTCCCATAAATTTGTCATTATAGTAAATTTCTGAGGATGCTATACGCAAACTAGCCCTCGGCTTGGCATCAGTCAAACAGAGAGAGAGAGAGAGAAAATAAAAGAGAAAGAGATAAAGACAAAGAGGTGAAAAGAAGAAAGATGAGAGAGAGAGCTGATAGGTGGATGGGAAGAGAGATGGAAAAGAGAGAGAGAGGTGGATAAAGATAGAGAGAGGAAAGAATGCAAAATAAAAGAGAGAGAGAGTATGGAAGAAAAAGAAAAAAAAGAGAGAAACAGAGCAAGAAAAACTGAGAGAGAGAGAAAAAGAAAGAATGAAAGAGAGAGAAATTATAAGGAAAAGAGAGATAAAGATAGAGAGATGGAAAGAAGGAAAAGAGATAAAGATAGAGAGATGGAAAGAAGGAAAAGAGATAAAGATAGAGGGATGGAAAGAAGGAAAAGAGAGATAAAGATAGAGAGATGGAAAGAAGGAAAAGAGAGATAAAGATAGAGAGATGGAAAGAAGGAAAAGAGAGATAAAGAGAGATGGAAAGAAGGAAAAGAGAGAGAAAGAGAGATAGAAAGAAGAAAAAGAGAGAGAAAGATAGAGAGATGGAAAGAATAAATAAAAAGAGAGATAAAGATAGAGAGATGAAAAGAAGGAAAAGAGAGATAAAGATAGAGAGATGGAAAGAAGGAAAAGAGAGATAAAGATAGAGAGATGGAAAGAAGGAAAAGAGAGATAAAGATAGAGAGATAGAAAGAAGGAAAAGAGAGAAAAAGAGAGATGGAAAGAATGAAAAGAGAGAAAAAGATAAAGAGATGGAAAGAATGAAAAGAGAGAAAAAGAGAGATGGAAAGAAGGAAAAGAGAGAAAAATAGAGATAGAAAGAAGGAAAAGAGAGAAAAAGAGAGATGGAAAGAATGAAAAGAGAGAAAAAGAGAGATGGAAAGAAGGGAAAGAGAGAGAAAGAGAGATGGAAAGAAGAAAAAGAGAGAGAAAGATAGAGAGATGGAAAGAAGGAAAAGAGAGAAAAAGATAGAGAGATGGAAAGAAGGAAAAGAGACAGAGATAGAGAGATGGAAAGAAGGAAAAGAGAGAAAAAGAGAGATGGAAAGAAGGAAAAGAGAGAGAAAGAGATGAAAAGAAGGAAAAGAGAGAGAAAGATAGAGGGATGGAAAGAAGGAAAAGAGAGATAAAGATAGAGAGATGGAAAGAAGAAAAAGAGATAAAGATAGAGAGTTGGAAAGAAGGAAAAGAGAGATAAAGATAGAGAGATGGAAAGAAGAAAAAGAGAGATAAAGATAGAGAGTTGGAAAGAAGGAAAAGAGAGATAAAGATAGAGAGATGGAAAGAAGGAAAAGAGAGATAAAGATAGAGAGATGGAAAGAAGGAAAAGAGAGATAAAGAGAGATGGAAAGAAGGAAAAGAGAGAGAAAGAGAGATAGAAAGAAGAAAAAGAGAGAGAAAGATAGAGAGATGGAAAGAATAAATAAAAAGAGAGATAAAGATAGAGAGATGAAAAGAAGGAAAAGAGAGATAAAGATAGAGAGATGGAAAGAAGGAAAAGAGAGATAAAGATAGAGAGATGGAAAGAAGGAAAAGAGAGATAAAGATAGAGAGATAGAAAGAAGGAAAAGAGAGAAAAAGAGAGATGGAAAGAATGAAAAGAGAGAAAAAGATAAAGAGATGGAAAGAATGAAAAGAGAGAAAAAGAGAGATGGAAAGAAGGAAAAGAGAGATAAAGATAGAGAGATGGAAAGAAGGAAAAGAGAGAAAAAGAGAGATGGAAAGAATGAAAAGAGAGAAAAAGAGAGATGGAAAGAAGGGAAAGAGAGAGAAAGAGAGATGGAAAGAAGAAAAAGAGAGAGAAAGATAGAGAGATGGAAAGAAGGAAAAGAGAGAAAAAGATAGAGAGATGGAAAGAAGGAAAAGAGACAGAGATAGAGAGATGGAAAGAAGGAAAAGAGAGAAAAAGAGAGATGGAAAGAAGGAAAAGAGAGAGAAAGAGATGAAAAGAAGGAAAAGAGAGAGAAAGATAGAGGGATGGAAAGAAGGAAAAGAGAGAAAGATAGAGAGATGGAAAGAGAGAGAAATGAACTAAGAGAGTGTGAGATGGAAGAAACTGAAAGAACGATAAGGAGAAAGAGAGATAAGCAAAGAATGAAAAAAAAAAAGGAAGAAAAAGAAGATAAATAGAGGGAAACAGTGGGAAAAGATAGAATTAGAGGGATGTCAGGATAAGGGATTATCCAGGAGAGTATCATTTCGATTTATCAGTATTTTTTCTCTGGGCGGCTTGTACGAGCTTACCAGCGGCGGGAGATAGCTAGTAGAGCGTATGTCTGGTGGGGGAGCAGCTTACACATCCCAGACCTGATACTCCAAATATTTTATTTCCAAACAACCCAGATCTGATAAGTTCATTGTGGAGGCAATGCGCTTTTAACAACAACATCCACATCGCAATGAGTTTGAAGGCATTAGTTCGAGTCCAAAGATTAAGGATAAGTTCAGTATCTGACCTAACTGCGACATGTCACACTCACACACTCAAACACTTCTGATCTCACTATAGGGAGTTCCCCGTGGTAACCTATTAGCGATACTAGTACTATTAGCTAGATGCAGCTCCAGTCACTATAGGGAGTACCCCGTGGTAACCTATTTGCGATAATAGTACTATTAGCTAGATGCAGCTCCAGTCACTATAGGGAGTTCCTCGTGGTAACCTATTTGCGATACTAGTACTATTAGCTAGATGCAGCTCCAGTCACTATAGGGAGTTCCCCGTGGTAACCTATTAGCGATACTAGTACTATTAGCTAGATGCAGCTGCAGTCACTATAGGGAGTTCCCCGTGGTAACCTATTTGCGATACTAGTACTATTAGCTAGATGCAGCTGCAGTCACTATAGGGAGTTCCCCGTGGTAACCTATTAACGATACTAGTACTATTAGCTAGATGCAGCTGCAGTCACTATAGGGAGTTCCCCGTGGTAACCTATTAGCGATACTAGTACTATTAGCTAGATGCAGCTGCAGTCACTATAGGGAGTACCCCGTGGTAACCTATTAGCGATACTAGTACTATTAGCTAGATGCAGCTGCAGTCACTATAGGGAGTACCCCGTGGTAACCTATTAGCGATACTAGTATTATTAGCTAGATGCAGCTGCAGTCACTATAGGGAGTTCCCCGTGGTAACCTATTAGCGAAACTAGTACTATTAGCTAGATGCAGCTGCAGTCACTATAGGGAGTTCCCCGTGGTAACCTATTAGCGATACTAGTACTATTAGCTAGATGCAGCTGCAGTCACTATAGGGAGTACCCCGTGGTAACCTATTAGCGATACTAGTACTATTAGCTAGATGCAGCTGCAGTCACTATAGGGAGTACCCCGTGGTAACCTATTAGCGATACTAGTACTATTAGCTAGATGCAGCTGCAGTCACTATAGGGAGTACCCCGTGGTAACCTATTAGCGATACTAGTACTATTAGCTAGATGCAGCTGCAGTCACTATAGGGAGTTCCCCGTGGTAACCTATTTGCGATACTAGTACTATTAGCTAGATGCAGCTGCAGTCACTATAGGGAGTACCCCGTGGTAACCTATTAGCGATACTAGTACTATTAGCTAGATGCAGCTGCAGTCACTATAGGGAGTTCCCCGTGGTAACCTATTTGCGATACTAGTACTATTAGCTAGATGCAGCTGCAGTCATATCTCCTTAAATGTTTAACAAGAAAATAAAAAAAATAATTTTAAAAAACTTTAAAATATAACAAAAATACTTTAAAATATAAGAATACTTTCAAATAGAAACAAATACTTTAAAAAGACCATTCCTCCAGTATACATCTTATAGAGCAATTGTTTGGCTATGCTATTAATAACTAATGAATGTTAAATTTAAAAAAAAAAATGAATATATTTCTAGTCCTCAAGCCAAATTTTAATTAGTTTTTTTTTATTTTGAAAAATTATAACGATAAAAACTAGTGTAAGTGTGGTCAACCAACTAGTAATTCTTTTCCCAAAGATATATATCAACTGACGAATTTCTAGGAAAATCTTTAGAGCCGTTTTCAAGATCCACCCATTCCGAAAGTGCGACTTCAATAGATGTATTGTAAAAATATGTCCACTCAATTTCAAAATAAATATACATATTGGATTTAATTTAATGTTGTTTAACATTGACAATTATATAAATATCTCTGTAATATCGAACTTTGAATATCAGAATTGTTGCTTTTGCTTAATGTAATGAAACTAAGAACAATAAAACGTCAATTTTAAATATATTTGTCAATATTTTTATTTGTTATAAAAAAAGTTTTGTAATTGTTGAATAATTTACTGGTCGTTGTGTAAAAATAAAATTTAAAAAATGACTTATGTTACGGTAGACATAGAGGCAATGGGCTTAAGGCCTGGTAATAAAACCGAACTATTCTCGTATAAGATGATTTATAAAAGGGAGAGGGGAGCAATGGGAGAGTGGACAGATTGAGGGAGGAACAGACGGGAAAGTCGAAGAAAAAAAAAAGAGAGATAAAGTAAGAGAAAAATAGAGGAACGGAAAAAAGAGTATGAATCAGAGATAAACAGAGAGAGGAAAAGTGAGATAAAAAGAAAAGATGTGGGATGGAAAGAAAGATAAAGGAATGGGGAAGGGCGCAGAAGAGATGTGGGAGGGGGGTCATGAGGTCATCGCAACTGTCTTCACTTCATCTTAAGAAGATGCAGAAAAATTCTTAATAGCAATCATTGGTGACTACATTTATTTGTATGCTAATTTAAGAAACCATTTCTATTCGTTATTTCCTTTTCTCAACCATCACCCTTTTTTTAAATTTAAGCACTAGTAAAATATATATTTTACCGTACAAGTTACGATATACACACAGGCTATCACGTGACAGTTTTATCAATATTATCACGTGGATAAATGTTGTTTACTTACGATTGGTGAATGGGGTCCATTATACAAAATTTCAGTTTGATCCGAGAACGAAAAGAGGGGGGAAAAACGTGTACAAAAATAGTTAGGGAAATAACTTGACATATATAGCCACATCTCTCAGTAGGTAGTATTTGTTTTCCTTTTTCGATACCAAATAAAATAATTAATACCGATATCTAGTTACGTATTTGGTGCATATTTGTATTGATTCATGTTTTGTTATGTAAGATATATAACAATGCAAAGCTTCAACTTAATCCAAGAATGGGTGTGAGAGAAATAACGTCAAGAAATATTGTAACAGACAAATTAAACTAATATAAGCTTTGTACAAATCTGTTGATGGAGCGTTACACATTGAAAAAAAAAAAGGTCCAGCGCCATTATCCTGAGTAGTCGTTGGAAAGGATTATATCCAGAGACCAGGCGTGGATCGGGACCTCTTCAAACCAAGTCCTGTCTGAAGTTTCAACAATGGTAGTCACCATTAATGGGTTGGGTTGTACCATATGCGTGCCGCACCGTATGGCAGTGACCATTACTGGGTTGGGGTGAACCATATACTTGCCACACGGGAACCCCAGTCCTGGGCCTGCTAACTACAAGCTGCGGAAGGCAGCGCAAACAAAGGGGCATTTCTTCAGATTCCTATTCTGCCTCCGCTACCATTTCTTCTAAGAGGCGACACTTCAGCCACGGGTCTCTGATGACGGCCCCATGCGTGGAACGGCAAGTCGGAGTTGTTGGACTTTGGTTTGAGGGTCTCTGTTCCATCCTCACCAAAGTTAACGCCACAGAAGCCTGGTTTGCTGTCATTGGTCTATCTAGTTCCACAACAACAGACGTTTCCACGGAGGCGCCGTGATGAGAGTACGGGAGCTGGAATCCTCAAATATACAGCGTCACAAGAGAGTTTATCAATCGCTTTCTCGAGGTTCTAAGACTTCTCAAGAATTCAATATTGAAAAATGTAGGCGTCATAAGAAATTGAAGCGCTGAAAACAAATTTAAATTTTACGGGTCAATGGGTCAAGTATTGACATCCACCCTTGCAGACAACGCGAGAAAATAAAATCACGATTCCAAGTAATCGTTAAGAAGGAATCGATTCTTATCTATAACGTGAAGAGGGAAAAAAAGAATAGAATGTAGTAATCGGTATCGAAGTGCAGCGCATGTATAAAACGTAAATGTAATTCGATAAAATTTTTCTTGTTCAATGCCGAGATTTTTGGATGTATCTCGATGTTGAAAATAAAAGTAGGTTAGATCTGGCCGAGACCAATCGTCATGATAGGTCTTAACACTGACCTGTGACGTAGCAGCAAGTGGGCAATGCAGATCAATGGCTCCTTGCCAAGTCCAATAGACCTGTGACGTAGCAGCAAGTGGGCAATGCAGATCATGGCTCCTTGCCAAGTCCAATAGACCTGTGACGTAGCAGCAAGTGGGCAATGCAGATCAATGGCTCCTTGCCAATTCCAATAGACCTGTGACGTAGCAGCAAGTGGGCAATGCAGATCAATGGCTCCTTGCCAAGTCCAATAGACCTGTGACGTAGCAGCAAGTGGGCAATGCAGATCAATGGCTCCTTGCCAAGTCCAATAGACCTGTCACGTAGCAGCAAGTGGGCAATGCAGATCAATGGCTCCTTGTCAAGTCCAACAGACCAGTTACGTGGCAACGAACTATTGGTCTCCAATCTTATCTTATATAATATAGAGGTTACTTCAAAAAAGAAGACGATTACGTCCTACGCGTCATGCATTCAGTCATGCATATTAACAAATGACTTAAATTCTGCCAAGTCACTGGTTTTCCTGGCTAGCTCAGGCAACCCATTCCATGCTCTAATAGCACTAGGGAAAAAGGAGTATTTGTACAAATGTGTCCTAGCATATGGGATATAGAAATACGCCTTTATCTTTGTGTCTTTCAGAGTATTTTATTAAATTCACACATTGTGACGTTGCAGGTCAGTGTTCAGGCCTTCTAGGACGATTGGTCTCCATCTGGCCAAGAGCGCAGGACTGGATTTATACTTGATAAGGTCCTAAGCCATTTGAGATATGGGGCTCATTTTTGTTTCGTCAAGATATGTGTCAGTGCCGAAAATGATTTCATACTTAAGACACAAAGAGGGTTAAACCGTTGTATAGATATTAGAGTGAAATAACACTTGTTGAACTTTAAATCTTTATTATTCATAACAAATTCAATAGGACAATTCTTTTTTTTTTTTTGGGGGGGGGGTGGCCAGAAAAGGGGGGCCCTGGAGGAGGAAGAAAGTGGTGGCCCTGGAGGAGTAAGAAAGTGGTGGCCCTGGAGGAGGAAGAAAGTGGTGGCCCTGGAGGAGGAAGAAAGTGGTGGCCCTGGAGGAGTAAGAAAGTGGTGGCCCTGGAGGAGGAAGAAAGTGGGGGCCCTGGAGGAGGAAGAAAGTGGTGGCCCTGGAGGAGGAAGAAAGTGGTGGCCCTGGAGGAGGAAGAAAGTGGTGGCCCTGGAGGAGGAAGAAAATGGTGGCCCTGGAGGAGGAAGAAAGTGTTGGCCCTGGAGGAGGAAGAAAGTGGTGGCCCTGGAGGAGTAAGAAAGTGGTGGCCCTGGAGGAGTAAGAAAGTGGTGGCCCTGGAGGAGGAAGAAAGTGGTGGCCCTGGAGGAGTAAGAAAGTGGTGGCCCTGGAGGAGGAAGAAAGTGGTGGCCCTGGAGGAGGAAGAAAGTGGTGGCCCTGGAGGAGGAAGAAAGTGGTGGCCCTGGAGGAGGAAGAAAGTGGTGGCCCTGGAGGAGGAAGAAAGTGGTGGCCCTGGAGGAGGAAGAAAGTGGTGGCCCTGGAGGAGTAAGAAAGTGGTGGCCCTGGAGGAGGAAGAAAGTGGGGGCCCTGGAGGAGGAAGAAAGTGGTGGCCCTGGAGGAGTAAGAAAGTGGTGGCCCTGGAGGAGGAAGAAAGTGGGGGCCCTGGAGGAGGAAGAAAGTGGTGGCCCTGGAGGAGGAAGAAAGTGGTGGCCCTGGAGGAGGAAGAAAGTGGTGGCCCTGGAGGAGTAAGAAAGTGGGGGCCCTGGAGAAGGAAGAAAGTGGTGGCCCTGGAGGAGGAAGAAAGTGGTGGCCCTGGAGGAGGAAGAAAGTGGTGGCCCTGGAGGAGGAAGAAAGTGGGGGCCCTGGAGGAGGAAGAAAGTGGTGGCCCTGGAGGAGTAAGAAAGTGGGGGCCCTGGAGGAGGAAGAAAGTGGTGGCCCTGGAGGAGGAAGAAAGTGGTGGCTCTGGAGGAGGAAGAAAGTGGTGGCCCTGGAGGAGGAAGAGAGTGGTGGCCCTGGAGGAGGAAGAAAGTGGGTCCAGGAAGAAAGTGGTGGCCCTGGAGGAGTAAGAAAGTGGGTCCAGTAAGAAAGTGGTGGCCCTGGAGGAGGAAGAAAGTGGGTCCAGGAAGAAAGTGGTGGCCCTGGAGGAGGAAGAAAGTGGGTCCAGTAAGAAAGTGGTGGCCCTGGAGGAGTAAGAAAGTGGGGGCCCTGGAGGAGGAAGAAAGTGGTGGCCCTGGAGGAGGAAGAAAGTGGTGGTCCTGGAGGAGGAAGAAAGTGGTGGCCCTGGAGGAGGAAGAAAGTGGGTCCAGGAAGAAAGTGGTGGCCCTGGAGGAGGAAGAAAGTGGTGGCCCTGGAGGAGTAAGAAAGTGGGGGCCCTGGAGGAGGAAGAAAGTGGTGGCCCTGGAGGAGGAAGAAAGTGGTGGCCCTGGAGGAGTAAGAAAGTGGTGGCCCTGGAGGAGGAAGAAAATGGTGGCCCTGGAGGAGGAAGAAAGTGGTGGCCCTGGAGGAGGAAGAAAGTGGGTCCAGGAAGAAAGTGGTGGCCCTGGAGGAGTAAGAAAGTGGTGGCCCTGGAGGAGGAAGAAAGTGGGTCCAGGAAGAAAGTGGGGGCCCTGGAGGAGGAAGAAAGTGGTGGCCCTGGAGGAGGAAGAAAGTGGGGGCCCTGGAGGTGGAAGAAAGTGGTGGCCCTGGAGGAGGAAGAAAGTGGTGGCCCTGGAGGAGGAAGAAAGTGGGAGCCCTGGAAGAGGAAGAAAGTGGGGGCCCTGGAGGAGGAAGAAAGTGGTGGCCCTGGAGGAGGAAGAAAGTGGGTCCAGGAAGAAAGTGGTGGCCCTGGAGGAGGAAGAAAGTGGTGGCCCTGGAGGAGGAAGAAAGTGGGTCCAGGAAGAAAGTGGTGGCCCTGGAGGAGGAAGAAAGTGGTGGCCCTGGAGGAGGAAGAAAGTGGGGGCCCTGGAGGAGGAAGAAATTGGTGGCCCTGGAGGAGGAAGAAAGTGGGTCCAGGAAGAAAGTGGGGGCCCTGGAGGAGGAAGAAAGTGGTGGCCCTGGAGGAGGAAGAAAGTGGGTCCAGGAAGAAAGTGGGGGACCTTGGAGGAGGAAGAAAGTGGGGGACCTGGAGGAGGAAGAAAGTGGGGGCCCTGGAGGAGGAAGAAAGTGGGGGCCCTGGAGGAGGAAGAAAGTGTTGGCCCTGGAGGAGGAAGAAAGTGGTGGCCCTGGAGGAGGAAGCAAGTGGGTCCAGGAAGAAAGTGGTGGCCCTGGAGGAGGAAGAAAGTGGTGGCCCTGGAGGAGGAAGAAAGTGGGTCCAGGAAGAAAGTGGGGGACCTTGGAGGAGGAAGAAAGTGGTGGCCCTGGAGGAGGAAGAAAGTGGGGGCCCTGGAGGAGGAAGAAAGTGGTGGCCCTGGAGGAGGAAGAAAGTGGTTGCCCTGGAGGAGGAAGAAAGAGGGGGCCTTGGAGGAGGAAGAAAGTGGTGGCCCTGGAGGAGGAAGAAAGTGGTGGCCCTGGAGGAGGAAGAAAGTGGGGGCCCTGGAGGAGGAAGAAAGTGGGGGCCCTGGAGGAGGAAGAAAGTGGGGGCCCTGGAGGAGGAAGAAAGTGGTGGGCCTAAGCCATGACATGTGTTGTTTATACGTAAATCTATCACTGCCGAAACGGAAGGTATTCATTATAGTGATAAATTTAACTCAATCGATCCATATACATTTTTCACATGATACCACTAGGGCTGCAATTAGTTCACTATTTAATTATCTTTTTTAAAAAGAAAGTTTCTGCCTGTCAATGCTTGGACGTTGGTTGCACGGTTTTGGGGGGGGGGGAGCATTGATTGAGCAGCAATTTCTCCACCACCCCCCACCCCATAACCGCATCCGGCTATCCCTCCTCGGAGATGGTCACACATCGACCCCGGAACCGCCGCGTGCCTTTGACTACATTGAAACGTTCCGGATTCCTGTCTACCATCGCTATAGACGCATAGAAATATCACCCTAGAGAAGATACCGTCACAGCCAGTAGCCAGATTTTTTTTTGTTCAGATCTGTTGCCAACCGAATGAATATTTATGAATTTGATTTTTGCTGGTTAATAATTCATAGATTTGGGACAGTAGCGGTCTCGGTAGTAGAGCGGAGGGGACTTTTGATATGGTATATTTAGTCAAATTTTTTTTTTTTGGAGAGTCACCGACGAGGGAACGATGCCAGTTTAACGTAAAGTTTTAGTGTCCTGAATGGTATAGCAGACGTAAGCTGGAATGAACAAAAAAAAAGGATTTAGGAAGCCACGAGCACAGACATATGTTTCAGAAAATGTCTAGATCAATAAAATAACATTGAAAAAAAGGGGACCTCATAAATAAGTGTTGGGGGGGGGGCTATTTTCGATAAGTAAGTTAATAACAGAATGTTTATGATTAAACTTATTTATACAAAAAAAGAAAGTTTTTAATAAACGTAGCTTTCTCTAGGAACATTAAAAAAAAAAAAGAAGCGAAGAGCCAATCAGACTACGATGTCTGATAAGTTTACCAAGAGCTGTTGTTGTTTTTTTTGTACCACAGATCTACATTTATAGAATGTAGCACCTTAGAAAGTCGTTTATTATAATAGGAACCATTTTTCCTTCTTTAATTTGTTACAGTTGGAATCTGCCAATATTAGAATGGGCCTCATTCACCAATCGTAAACAAACAACATTTAGCCAAGTGGCAGTATTGATAAAACAACGAAAAAAACTGTCACCTGATAGCCTGTGTGTATTACGTACTTTGTATAGAAGACATAGAGTGGTGGCTAAATGTTGCTTGTTTACGATCGGTGAATGAGGTCCATTCGTTGAAACGTTAATTTTGTTATATGAGTCTATTGTTATTTGAATCAGTTGCTATTTTAATCTGTTAGTTTATGAATATATTGTTATTTGAATTTTTTGTTATCTGAGTCTGTTGTTGTTTAAATCTGTTTCTACTTGAATCTGTTTCTATTTAAATCTTTTCTATTTGAATCTGATGGTATTTGAATCTGTTTCTATTTGAACCTGTAGCTATTTGTATATGTTGATATTTGAACCTATTGTTCTTTGAATCTGTTGCTATGGAATTTGTTGCTGCTTGATTCCTATCATTTAGAATAAGAAATGCGCCTTTATCTTGGTGTCAATCTTAGTTTTTATTTGGCTGTCTTTTTGTAGTTGTTAGTTGGGGTTCAGTGTTTTATTTTACAATATTGCTACTTTACTTTTTATTCCTACGTACGAGTGATTCTCCTTATGGTCCTACTCACGTCAAATGTGAAAATTCGTTGACTACAAAACTCACGTCTCTATATTGCATCCGTTGTAGTTGTTTTTTTTTTCTGTTTTCTTGAGTTGATGGATGACAAATGAATATTTTAGTATACTCATCTCAAGCCTCTGTGCACTGCATGTTAATACACAAATATTTACACCCCTTGAAGGTATACAATAACTGCATATAATCATTCAGTTTTCTATATTTGATTCTGCCAACGTTTATGTAGAGCGTTCAACTGATTTATTGGCTTTGTTTAATATTTGGCTATTTATCCATTTGAAATGCCAAACTGGCAGAGCAATAACCAAGCGACCTGGCTTAGTTTGGTCTGTTTTCATCGTCAGATTAAACTAACCGGCACATATCTCGTCTGCCTTTAAACGTCAGATAAATTTGTCATTCAGCGGAAGCGCGCACAATTTTCTGGCTTCATCCGGGTGTGATGGGTTTTGACATCTTCCAGAAAAAGTTTGGAAAAAGTGGGAGAGCATTTATATGGTGCTACCTGTCACGGTGCTACCTGTCTTAAAAAGACGTTTGTCTTTCTTTTATTTTTAAACCGTTATCTTTGACAAGTTTTTTTGAATGGATTTTTTTTTTATATGATAAGAGACAGGATTTCGGCGATATTTTTATTTTGAGATGATATGGTTTCTTAATTCCATTTCAAGATTAGTCATTGCTAAAAAAAAAATGTAATGAGGATGCGTTGAACAAATCTTTGGATTGGAATGTCTTAAAAAAAAACAGACATCTTCTGAGAAGACCTTGCCAGGTTGTCAGTGCTGTATGTAGTATCATTTCAAACGTAGGCCAACGAACCTGTTTTCTGTTGACTTCTTTGTCTGAGGAAAAAAATAAATTCACAATTTTGAAGAGAGTTTCTTTATTGTGTTACATGCGTTTTATTGAAACGTAGTTTAGAGGATATGTTTTGTACATGATTCTAGAATAGACTATAATTTTGCGAGTGGGATATAAGGCAAAGGGAGCCCCCGTCAGACTTGGCGAGTCAAAGCTTGAAGAGTTGGACAAGTTCACATACTTTGGCATCATAACAAACGATGGGGATGCCTACCATGATAGCGTGCAGAAAATGGAAAGGCGGGGAGCATTTTCCAAAGACTGCAGCCTATTTGGACAAGATAAGCCATTGGACTCGAGACAAAAATACACATTCTCAAAACAATTGTCATCCCAACAGCAACATATGAATGAGAGACATGGAAGTCAATCTGTCAAAATTTAGAAAAGACTAAATGTGGCACAACAAAAAAGGCTGAGACGGATTTTGGGAGTCAGTTACACAGATCAGGTCTCAAACAAGGAAATCCTTTGCCGAAATGGGAGTCGACCACTTAGTGAGGTTATGACATATCGTCGCATGAGGTTTGCGGGACATGTTCTCCTACAAAATGAACTACGCATAACAAGTGTTGCGATGACATGGAGGCCAATACGAGGAAAGCAAACAGGGACGTCCTCGTATAACTTGGCGCCACACCTTCATAGAGGACCTCAGAGGAGGAGGCTTCAGACCTAGCCAGTGACAGATCTATGTGGAGACAGCTTGACCTAAGTCCAGAGGAGATTTTCATGGTAAACTAAACAATGTGAAGAACCTTAACATGAAAACCACCATTGATGCCAACTAATAGCTAAAGAAGTGAGTTATAAGTTTAACTATATCTCGGCTATAAGTTTAACAATATCTCGGCTATGTGTCAGCTGATCTTCATATCAATCTCATTTATTAAAATTTTTTTAATAGCTTACCAACACAGCCTTTTTTTTATGTACACCTAATACACCAAAAAGGCTAGCTACTTGATACTTGAAAATCTCTAACTGATAAACTAGTTTTACGATAAAAGTTTTAATTTTTTTAATTTTTACAATATCTCAATGCGTATCAAATATATATTACCACTAGTTGGTTGCCTTTTAAATTAGTTTCAAGTGACAGATATCAAGTCTAATGCGTCCTTAGAATTGAAATTATTATTAGCTATACATGGAAGAGCTTAGTAAATTAGATTCTGCAGTGTTAACAAATGCATTTAAAAAAAACAAACAACTAGCTTTTCAACACTTGATTTATTTCGTACGCCGGATACATCAAAAAGCTTTCTATATATAATTTCCACCATGTATGAAAATCTCCCATTTTAAGTGAAAAAAAAGTCCAAGTGTACGTGTGTGTGAGTGTGTGTGTGTGTGTGTTTCTTCTCACACTTCCTGCAAGGCTTTAAGAAATGGGTTCAAATATGGGCCAGGAGGTGAGAGGTGACCCTGTCAATGTTACTGTTACAGCAACAAAATAAACCCAATTTTTAAACAAAATAATAAGTCTTTATTATGACATCCATTTTTTTTTCTTCAAGATTTGTAGCTGTCTATGGAAGGAATAATGGGTACGCAGAGGCTGAGTGGTAACGCTTGGTTTCAGAACCGATGATCTCGGGTTCGAATCTCGGTAAAGACTTGGGTTTTGAATTTCGGGATTTTTAAAACCTGAGTACCTGACATTACTTGGGGAAAAAATTAAAGGCGGTTGTTCGTTGTGCTGGCCACATGATACCCTGGGCAACGGAAAACAGATGACATTGAGATCATCTGCAAAACAGATCGCAAGGTCTGAAAGCGGCACTTTTTACAAAGCTTACTTTCTCTGTCTGGTCCTGGCCCATTGTTTACACGTTATTTCTTCTGTATTCCGTTCTCGAAACTTTGCACAATTATTCATTACTTTTCACAAAATTAGAAGCAAATAATAATAATAAAAATAACAATTAATAACAAATAATAAATGGCTCTAAATCAACACCGATAACAGTAAACTCAGGTGTACCTCAAGGAACAGTCTTGGGTCCACTACTATTTTTAATTTACATAAATGATTTACCAAATTGCATTACTTCAGGAACAAAAGTCAGATTATTTGCAGACGATTGCATAATATATAGAACAATAAAAACAACACAAGACACAGATATTTTACAAAGAGAATTAGATGAATTACAGAAATGGGAATCAAATTGGAGCATGTCTTTCCACCCAGAAAAATGTCAGTTGTTAAGAGTAACAAAAAAACTAAAACAAATTAATTCCACTTATCTTATTCATGGCAAACCAGTAACACAGACTAAAAACGCAAAATACCTAGGTGTTATAATAAATGAAAAACTGTCATGGAATCCACATATTGATGAAACTACAAAAAAAAAATCAAACAAAGCATTAGGATTTATTAAAAGAAATTTCTATAAATCAAATAAGAACATAAAACTAAAATGTTATTTAACCTTGGTTAGGCCAATAATAGAATATGCATCCTCTGTTTGGGACCCCTCAACTCAAGAAAACATTAAGAAACTAGAACAGACACAAAATAGAGCAGTGCGATTCATAACAAACGAATATTCACATTTGACTAGAGTAACACCTTTAGTAAAATCACTAAATTTAGAAAGCCTTCAGGACAGAAGGCTCAAAAGTAAAGTAGCAATAATACATAAAACACTGAACCATAATCTTCAAATACAAAAACAAAATTTAATAAAATACTCTGAAAGACACAAAGATAAAGGCACATTCCTCGTCCCATATGCTAGGACAAATTTGTACAAATACTCCTTCTTCCCTAGTGCTATTAGAGCATGAAATGGGTTGCCTGAGCTAGCCAGGAAAACCAGTGACTTGGCAGAATTTAAGTCATTGGTTAATATGCATGACTAAATGCATGACGCGTAGGACGTAATCATCTTCTTTTTTGAAGTAACGTCTGTATTATATAAGAATTAATTAATATATTTAGTTTGATATTGATTTTGGTGTATAGGTAATATGGTATTGAGTTTGATAGATATGGTTATAAAAACACATTTCTTGTTATAGATTCGCTTCGCTTTTTATTTTAAAAAGTATGTTTCAATTATGAAATGTTTATAGTATGTTTAATATGAAAGCAGAGAGGATAAGAAAGCAATATGAGCAGAGGGGGTGTCCTGATCAACTGACCACTGAGAGAGTGTCCTGATCAACTAACTACTGAGGGGGTGTCCTGATCAACTAACCACTGAGGGGATGTCCTGATCAACTAACCACTGAGGGGGTGCCCTGATCAACTAACCACTGAGGGGGTGTCCTGATCAACTAACCACTGAGGAGGTGTCCTGATCAACTAACCACTGAGGAGGTGTCCTGATCAACTAACCACTGAGGAGGTGTCCTGATCAACTAACCACTGAGGAGGTGTCCTGATCAACTAACCACTGAGGGGGTGTCCTGATCAACTAACCACTGAGGGGGTGTCCTGATCAACTAACCACTGAGGAGGTGTCCTGATCAACTAACCACTGAGGAGGTGTCCTGATCAACTAACCACTGAGGGGGTGTCCTGATCAACTAACCACTGAGGAGGTGTCCTGATCAACTAACCACTGAGGGGGTGTCCTGATCAACTAACCACTGAGGGGTGTCCTGATCAACTAACCACTGAGGAGGTGTCCTGATCAACTAACCACTGAGGAGGTGTCCTGATCAACTAACCACTGAGGAGGTGTCCTGATCAACTAACCACTGAGAAGGTGTCCTGATCAACTGATCACTGAGAGAGTGTCCTGATCAACTAACCACTGAGGGGGTGTCCTGATCAACTAACCACTGAGGGGATGTACTGATCAACTAACCACTGAGGGGGTGTCCTGATCAACTAACCACTGAGGAGGTGTCCTGATCAACTAACCACTGAGGGGGTGTCCTGATCAACTAACCACTGAGGAGGTGTCCTGATCAACTAACCACTGAGGAGGTGTCCTGATCAACTAACCACTGAGAGGGTGTCCTGATCAACTAACCACTGAGGGGGTGTCCTGATCAACTAACCACTGTGTCTAGCCATTGTGATAGTCAGGATGCCAAGGGTTACCAAGACTCAAAAAGACATTTATTTTATTGTCGCAGCGTCGGATTTAAGGGAGGTCAGGTGGGGCGACAGCTCCGGAGACTCCGCAAGAAAAGGGCCTCCTCAAAAGAGATAAAATATATCCCCATTTCGACGGGCCAGATACTTTTTTTTTCTAACATTTTTTTTTTCGCATTTTTTACGGCTACCGAAAATGTCGTGGTTAAGAAGTGTACGCTTGTAGCTTGCTCGGAAGAAGTCAATACAGCTCCTTATTTCCAACAATGCGTCTACCAAAGGCTTTACCCTCCACAAACACAAAACATTTATTTACACTTTTTAAAATTAAAATGTACATATTAAATATTTTTCTAACAATAGTCTATTTCTTTCTTTTAAAATGTAACATGTTATTTAGATTTAAGTATTTTCATTCATAAGTGAATCTTTATTCATATATTTGTAAAATTGTAGGTGCCTCCACAAAAACCCTTCCCCAGGGCATCAACATACTTAAATCCGGCCCTAGATTGTCGCACGACAATTCGAATTTTCCCCTTTTTTTTAAAGATAGAAATTTGAAGCCCTCAAAAGAGTGGGCTTATGGGACATAAGCAGGGGCGGACTGGGTATCAAAATCGGCCCAGGCATTACCATATAAACCGGCCCACAAATGACATGTCATATATTTTCGGTTGGGGGGGGGGATTTTTACCCCACTCCACAATTTATATATATAAATATATGTGTGTGTGTGTGTGTTTATGTAATTAATCTTCATCACTTTCTAATCTTTCATTCTTTCAAACGTTTTTTCTACCCTAGAATACTCTCTTCCTATAATTAGTGGAAAGACAGTACACACCGCCAAAGGGCAGCTATGGAGTCCGGGAGAGCGCTGTGAGCTTCCACCAGTGGGGTCCGGGGCGAAGCCCCGGAACCAAGCATTATTTCCGTTATTTTAAGCATTAAAAATGCATATTATGAGGTATCTACAGTGCAATTAGCCTGCTACCCTTCCGCTTAAAAAAATTCAAAAACCAAAGCTGCTATTCAATGGAGTCCAGCGACTTGTAGAAAATGGTAAAATGCTTTAGATTTTGTATTGGAGGGGGAAGGGAAACCACAAAACCCCTTTTGGCTACGCTCCTGAAATTTGGTAACTGTAGTTTGCTTAAGTTAGCTGCACTGGGGCAGTAAATAAAGTTTCCCTACAGACAATGAGGTCTGAGGCAAGTGATGGCTTGAAGACCCTCCCCTCCCGGCTACGCTCATGTGTTATATTATAGGTGTAAGCCTAATTCTCTACAAAATATATAAAGTTTGATAATGCATCGAAAACTGGATCTATGCATTCGTAGGATTACATAATGTATTCTATTTATACATGTATGTAGTCTGAAAACTATAAGCAAGTTTGAAGCTTTTTGGTATTACTTATAGATTACAGACGTTTCTTAAAAAAATACGATTTTTACGTCTTACGCATTTCATGTGTCATTCTAGTCATGCATGTTGATCTGTGACTTAAAATATGCTAAGTCATTGGTTTTCCTGGCTGACTCAGGCAACCCATTCCATTAAAAGATAAGAGAAAGCAGAACGGTTAGAAAGACACTTAATGTGAAAAGCTCTTGCTTCCTCCTAGTACATTCTCATAAACGCGATTTGTAAATGAATATACCATGACCCATTATTTAAAATATAAATCTCCTTTCATTAAATATAAGATGTGACAGCGCTATATAAATTATTGTAATGATTGTAAGAATTTTCATCATTAATGACTTCATACTAAGCATAAGTTTGCCATTAATTATAGATCTAATGGTATAAAAATTGATTTAGATTTATTGTTTAATTACATTTTTTTTTGTAAGCCTTAAGTGTAGTATTTTTAGATCTAGATTCTATATAATTAAAAATAAACAAAAAGAAACTTACTTTTTCTTTTCAAATCGCAGAAAGTAGAGCTTTATACCCATATTGAGCTATGAATAAGTTGGGTGGTTTGCAATTTTGCGGCTGTGTGTATGTGTTAAAGTTAATTTCTATTACGTTTTGTTAAGAGCTAATTGTCGCGCCTTTTTATTTATTTTTTCTTTGCTTCGTTATATCAATGTTTTGTAACTTCTCTCATCCCTCTTTTTGGTTAAATTTCATTGGAACCATTAAAAGACGGGGGAGGGAAGGAGCAAAAAAAAAAAATATGGGAGTGCCATCAAAGGCCCATGCCGACCAGCAAAATGATTAGGGCAAACACAACCTCGAAGACATCAAAACAGTCCATGCCGCTCGTGCATAGCAGAAAGTACGGTCTAACGTTTTGCAAATGACAATACGTACAGTGTATAGTGTATTTTTGTGTGTGGATATTCTTGTTCAATTTCAAACAAAATTAATTGTAATAAGAATTTTAAAAAAAAACCACCTGTTCCGGCCTTTGTGTCTTGCTGCTGTTACTTTTTTTTTTTTTAAGTTGTCTGCATTGAATTTTTTTTTCTTTGATCGCGACCAGACCGGCCCATTTGGTACCGGCCCACTGGGCATTTGCCCGTTTGCCCATATAGCCAGTCCGCCCCTGGACATAAGCTCGGATAACCCCAACCCTACTGAGTCAAGTAGCCCCCCTTTATTTGTTTTGCTTTTATTGCAGGCTATGTATTCCAGGTAATTCTTTCAATGAAAATTGTATATTTGAAGCGTTGCTGTTTTGGGTCATCGCAGGACATCGATTTTAAATTAGAGGCGTCCAGAGATAAGAACTTTGAGATAGCGTCTAACTAAATCGGTCTAAAGTACTCCACACGGGGGAAAGAAGATATAAGATATGCCCTTAAACTCAAGAACAAGGGTATTTTAAAGTCTGAATCATTATTACAAAGGTTTTATCAACTCACTCCCGGGCATGCTACCCTGCCTCATAGTGGCGCCCGGGTGGAAACGATCATAGGAGGATACCATTAGGCTAAAGGGTAGCAAAACAAGACTCCCACAACCTTATCACAATCCAGGCGCCGTTCCTCAAGGGGCCGTTACATAAATGGCGTGTCCTGCACGGGTAAGCCTGGTATAGAAAAGGAAAATGGCAGGGGTCCCTGTACACGCGGTCTCTGACCGCGAGTCTGACACCCCGCCGGTGAAAAGGAGCTCTTGTTCACTTTTACTGGCCTGGAGTTCCAAGAGCCGAAGGCTCAACTCTACCTGACAGTTTCAAGAAGAAGAAGAATATCAACTCACTCTGTATGTCTGGCCAAAAGTCTGTACATGTTATTTCTCCAACACCCAATCTCGGTCAGATCAAGCAAAAATTTTACACAATTATTTCTTTTACCTGACAACTCAAGAATAAATGTTTAAAAAATACTAATTAGTTAATTAAGTATTAGAGAAGCATCATGCTCCATCTCCATCCAGCAATGTAGTCTGAGGAAGCACCGTTAGCTCCGACAAGCGTTTTCCTGCATTCTGGGCTTCATAAATTCTTTCTCTGGCGTCTGCAACGCATTTTTTTTTCCAGAAGTAAGAAGACCCATGGGACAAGTATAGATAATCCTAGTGATAAACCTTGCCTCGAAGTTTTTAGTTTTGGTCACTCAACGGTCGTCAACATAACACTTGAGAGACTTTTGACCATTCTAAGAAATGTTCTACTTTGAAGATGAAACGACGTCTCTAAAATTAATAATTTAATTTCCTACAATTTTGTAATAATGTCGTTTTGTCCTGATTAACACTAAAACATAAAATAACTAAAATGCAAAAACAAAGAAATACTACATTTGTCTCCCCCTTGTAAGCACGTAACGTATTGGATATTTATATCAAAATCATAAAATATATAGACTAAAATAAAATATATAGCTCTAGTTTACTACACTAAATGTACCTAGGCATAATAGGCTATGTATCTTAATTCTATTTTATTTGTCTGCTTTTGCCAGGATATGTTTTTTTTTTTTTTCTAATTTCGGTGTCACCGGGTGCATATATATATATATACGTGTGTGTGTGTTTGTTTGTTTGTCTTAATTTGAACAATAACAGCCATCTAATATTTATTGTCACTTCTCTCCCTTGCAATCGTTTGGATTAGGTCTTGTAGTTAATACTATTAGCTTACTAACTACTGTTACTAAAGTTTTACTGCTCTATAAACAGAAACAAATATTTCTTTAGAAAAAAATATCAATAATGGAAGAAAAAAAAACGCATTCCCCCCCCCCTCCTGTCGTTAAATTTATTTCTAATATCAAATTTTATATTTAATGTTATCAGTTGTCACCATAGCAACGTGATCATCACGTGGTCTGGCCCGGACGTGTCCCAGCTGTCACCATTCCACTTCCTGCTGTGCGCATAGGATTCCAGGCAACATCACGGGGTCAGGCGTGCTGGGGGATCATGTTTGGTGGCCGGGGATGGAGTGGGGGGGGGGGGGGAGGACCGCGGGTCTTCTCCCCGCCACTTGCCATGCCACATGACATCTGCTACTCAAACGATAAAAGTTGTATTTTTAGTCTTTTTTTGTTTTTAAAGAAAGTAACTTAACCTAATGCCTCTCAATGATTCTCACACAAGTAACTCATTGAGCCTCTGACACCATTAAATGAACCAACTTTATAAAAGATGTTAATAAGTAAAATATAAGTTTGATGAGGTTTTTTTTTTTTGGTTTTTTTTTTTCATTGTGATACTATTTGAAGTCAGGTAGAAAATGTGCATTTTATTTTAAAACGTGTTTTTGCGATGGAGAGAGTTAATTAACATGGTTAATTACGTTTCCACAGAATTTGAATGGCCCGGGGGGGGGGCAGTTGAGACATACTAAGCAGGAACCAGAAATCTTTACACAAATTTAACCAAAATCTAACACAGTACTATAAAAATAGACCTTGACAGAGGAAATAGACAAAATTTGGACCATAATCTGACCAACTACAATGAAGCTGGACATTAAGACGCCATCTTGACAAAATCTGACCCATAATCTAACAAAGTACAATAACGATGGACTGAAGACAAAAAAATCAATTCGTTTTACTTTATTGATTTCTCTGTACGATAAGAGCGTGGAGGGGGGCTGCAAGAGGAGGCCTTTAATAGCTTCCCAGGTCTGCAGACTTTAAATTATATGGTGTTATTGATTAGTCTGATCAGTTTTCATTGCCTGACTACAGTTTTGTAGTTACACATATTTTGAGGCCTGGAACTGGTCTGATTTGTATGAACTTTTTGTAATTATATTTCTAAGAAAAATGAAATCATTTTTTTATATTTGTTGTAAATTGTTGTAAATTAAAACAAACTAATAAAATAATTTGGCTCATTTTGGTTTAAAGAAAATTGAATTTGGCTTAAATTGCTACCTAATTACAGACTGTCTTCACCTTGGTTGTTTGTTGATATTATTATTATGTTAAAAACGAACTAATACAAGAAAATACTTTATAAAAAACAAAGCTTATATTAAGTGTATCAGTTAGTTTGGATCAGTCGTGTGATTAAAGTTTCAGTAGATTTAGCCTAACAATAATAAATGAAACCTCCTCTAGAAAAAAACAACAACTACTGCTCAGTTCATCACAGATCTGGGATCACTGTTCTGAACCTTCCGACATGAGAACGAAGAAGAAGAAGACCTTCAAAGTAGATGTATGTAGAAACACGGGTGAACTGATCAGTTAGACAATTTCTAACTCATTGTTTTGCTGTCCACAAGTCTCTCGCACTACCCTCCCCTTCTTTAGCATGTACACATCTCTTTATTCCCTTGAACTACGACATACCACTTCGAAATTTCATCAGATCTTTTTAGCATACACAACCAAAGACATCCGCCAGTCTTTCTCGTGGCCATATCAGAATAAAACGCATTTACATTTCCTAACAGTCTGTTGAACAAGGTAGGTAATAACATCTACAGAGAATAAGTTGTGATGTCCGTTACTTGTTTTTTTTTTAAAGGAAACCTCAGAATTTGCGCTATTCAATTTTAGCTTAGGCCTCTTTTCTTTGCCTCTTTTTTTGGGCTTTATTTGCCTCTTTTATGGGCCATCTTGCCTCTTTTGTGTGCTTCCTTTTTTTTATATAGGTTTTTATTTGTAAGTTCTAATAATTCACAAGTATTAAATCATAAAAATCAAAAACAATTGAAACGTGATTAACCTAAAAATATAAAAATAGTAATAGGAATATTATCTAATATCAAAGATATACTACCTAACCATTGAAAACACTAGAGACAGAAAAATGATACAGGTATCCTCTACCCAAGAACAATTAACACAATATCAAATATCCCTGACCCCCAACACCCCATTTCTGGGATACTACCTAAGTATTGTACAAGTATATGAAAATCAAACTAGATAATTCTCTATCCTAAAATCCATCATTTTCCTAAATGTCAATTCTGAGTGATTAGGATCAAACACCTTATTATTATGTAGAGCTTTGAGCCAATTAGCCCAAACAAGATTCCTGTATTCGGAAACAATAATCAAGTTAAAGTTATGTACCATTTTTAGCGGCCCCCGAAAGGGGAAAAGACGCTATTAGTTTTGTGCGAAATGTCTGTCCGTCTGTCCGTTTGTCCCGTTTAGATCTCGTAAACTGGAAAAGATATTTAAAATCCGACATCACAATATTTTAGACCATTCAAAGTTCTGATGCAACGGCTACTTTTTTTTTTCTGAAAGCGAAAAAATCTCATTTTTAAAATCAGTTATGCAAGCAGTTTTTTAAAGAGAAAAAGCTTATTAGTATGCATTATAAGTTAGACCTAAATTAAAAAGAATAGTAATCTTGTAAACGTCATTTTTTATTGCGGAAATATATTCGCTCTCTTGAGCACTCGAATAAGAGATTGATCCTTTTCAAAATAATTACATCTATTGTAAGACTTCAGTTAGGCCAGGAGAGGCGCGGTAGCTGAGCGGTAAAGCGCTTGGCTTCCGAACCGGGGGCCCCGGGTTCGAATCCTGGTGAAGACTGGGATTTTCAACTTCGGAATCCTTAGGTGCCTCTGAGTCCACCCAGCTCCAATGGGTACCTGATATTAGTTGGGGAAAAGTAAAGGCGGTTGGTCGTTGTGCTGGCTACATGACACCCTCGTTAACCGTATGCCACAAAAACAGATGAACTTTACATCATCTGCCCTATAGACCACAAGGTCTGAAAGGGGAACTAGTTAGGCCAGGTTCACATCTAACTTTGCATTCACTTGCACCGATCCTTTGATCTGCTGTACCGTTGGGGCACTACACAAGATCTGTCAACCTTCTTTCTCCATTTTTATCTCTCATTTGTCTTTGAAATAATTTCATTTGGATGTTCTTTCTGAAAATATTGAAGCCTGCCTGGGTGGACCACTTCGGGGGCCGATTTTCAGTTTGTGTTTCCACACAAACTGTCTTTGTAATCTCGTATTTTTTAGTTTTGGCAGCTTGTTTAAAACAATAGACAAGTTAACATTTACATAGTTGCCACAGTTAGCTTCTAATAAGTCCCTTACAGTACTTTTAACTTTAAGGAATAATGTTACTTGAATCTATGTGAAAAATTGAGAGGAAGAGGGGGGTATCCGGATTTTTCTTTGTTTTCCTTGTTAAAAAAAGAAATTGTTCGCATTCGTCTTGTATTAAAATGCATAGCTTTCCGTGAAAAAAAAATATTTTTCTTAAGTAAAGAAATCCATGTAGAAATACCAGAATAAACTAGAAATACCAGAATAAACTAGAAATACCAAAATAAACTAAAAATACCAGAATAAACTAGAAATACCAGAATAAACTAGAAATACCAGAATAAACTAGAAATACCAGAATAAACTAGAAATAGAATAATAAACTAGAAAGATCAATGAGAGCCGCTTACTTCATCAATGTGAATGGATGTCACCTGATTTTGATTAATTTATCTTTTAACACCTTTGTTGTATTTTTTAAGTTTGTTAAAGATTTTTAGTCAATAGTTGCTCCTTTTATAGTTCTAGAACATTTTAACTCTTTGAATGCCCCTTCCTAATCCACCTTAGGCAGACCCTACTACCACTACAGCCCAACATAACCAACACTCTGTACAGTAGTGCTGAACAACTGAAGAGAACAGCACACTATTTTTCCTTGGCACAGTCTGCAAAAGTGATCACAGCTCTGCAGCAAAAAAAGCTGGCTAGAAGCAGAAGTAGAACTTAAATCGTCTTCCTTTAACCCTAAACTAGCTAAATATGAGTGTCAGGAGGATGTCAGCAACTTAAGTTTCCCACTCTTTCCGATCAGAAGCTATCTGTGCACTTGAATTAAACGACAGACCAGTCTCCCCTACTTCTCGATGCTCGTCCAGCTGTTACCTTGGCGACACGGTCAGAGTGTTCCCTCCATGTAAGGCTGAAAGATAATCTTAATGAATGAATCATGAATAGCTGTCGCACAGGTTGAGAACCGTCACGTCATTATCTGTTCCCCCTTGAGCGTGAAGCAGGTTTAGGGTTAAATAGTAGACTAGTGTACATACCATAAAGCAATAACTTGAACATTCATTAACTGAAACAATATAGGTAGTAGGAACAAGCAGGGTCGGACTTAGACTTGATAAGGCCTTAAGACACGTGACCCTTTATTAGCCCGATATTGTAGGTCGGTGACAATGGCTGATTCCTGTATACAAAAAAAAAATTTCAATATATATTTCAGCAGTGCCAAAATGTGCAGCATAGTAAAGTAAGTAAAGTTCCCCCTTTCAGACCTTATGGTCTGTCGTGCAGATGATATACAATTAACGGTTAACGAGTGTGTCATGTAGCCAGCACAACGACCGACCGCCTTTACTTTTTCCCAACTAATGTCAGGTACCCATTAGAATTGGACGGACCCAACTATCCCGAAATTAAAAATCCCAGTATTCACCTGGATTCGAACCCGGGACCTCTGGTTTAGAAGCCAAGCGCTTTACCGCTCAGTCACCGCGCCTGATATCAACAGAGTAGATATATAACTTTTTAAAACACACATGATCAACACTTCTTATATTGTGTACACCGGATACGCCGAGAAGCTTGCTATTTATAGGTTTTACCACCATGTATAAACATCTCCAATAAAGAATACGATTGCAGATGGTGTGTACATATCACGCACAGTATTTTAGTCTCGACCATTTATAACACGGTAGCTCGCGAAATGGCGGACCGTCTGTGTAGCATAGGGCTACATCTTATATTACATTTCATTTTTTTTTTGGGCCACTAGGTCCAGAAGTCTCATCATCGATTATCGTTTAATAAGGCAAAGAATGTACACTTTACGTACAGATAGACAAAACATTTTTTTTTTGCTTCTTCATTCAAAGACCTACTTGTTGCTCGCTGTTTTTGTTAAAATTAATTTGTATTGGAGCACCTCATTTGTGTCCTATTTGTTGTCTTTGGTTGTATGTCTGTTGAGATGAATGTTTAATTTGACTTTTACTGAATAAGTCCAAGAACGGTGAGGTTGATATTTAAATATGTAATAGGATTTAAATTTTAAAAAATATACCAGAAAAAAAAATTGCCCCCCCCCCCCAATTTCCCCCGGTCCTCCCCGAGAAAGGATCCTGGTTTAGCCAATGTATAAATCCACTAGACTTTATAATACCCTAATGATAGACCTTTGGATTTCGACTTAGAAGACGATGCATACACCTATGTTCCTGAACATTCATTTAGTCAACTCTTCAATGAATAATGCGTACATGAGGAAATATCAAAAGACATAGAGTCTGTTCATAATAGTATTTTCTTGTCCTCTAGTCAAATTAAAAATGTATTTCTTTTTTACTTTGAAAAATGTTTTACTCAGTCTGGCCAACGAGCTAGTCATTCTTTTCCCAACGATATACATCAATTGTTAAATTGCTAGGAAAATCGTTAGAGCCGTTTTCGAGAATCGCGACCACCCATCCAAAGTTTCCACCCAGCCAGGTTTTTGAAGTTTTCACGAAGTTACGAACTGAATAGAGGCATTGTAATCAGGGTCGTAGCTAGGAATTTTCTATCGTTTGGGGGCCCGGGGCTTGACCTCTTTGGGGGCCCCTGCATTTTGCGTAATATTTAATTTGTAATGTAAAAAACACTCATTTGGGGGACCCCTTCAAGTGGGTGCCCGGGAGGATTTTCAAATTCTTCCCCTCCTCCCCCCACCCTAGCTACGTAATCCTAGCTATGTAATCAGGGGAGAATTAAATAGAATGAATCCTTAATTAGCAAGATACGAAAAAGAATGGATGCTGGTAACCAGAGTGACGCTTTTATAATTTCTGCTGCGAACGGCGTGTGACCGAGAGTAGCAGTGCTTTGCTTGCATTCCAATAGCACAAAAACCCACCCACCCCCTCACACTCCCCCAATAGTTGGCGAGTTAAGTCAAGTGGCCAGTGAGTGAGTGACTTTCAATGCAAACATTGTCTCAGCGCTCCTCGCCCCGGTGTATAAATAATCTATTTATCAAGTCGCTCTCTCCACTTCATTGTTTATTGGTACCAGCATCAGGAGAGAAGAAATAATGGGCCACTATTGCTCCAGGTCTGACCTCTGCATTTATATCATTCATTCTCTAATTCCTCTCTCCCCCCAACCCCTCCCCAACTTTTTACAATTTTTTTCTGTATTCTCGCTAATCTCCCTCAAGTCTCTCCCCCCCGGGGGGTTTCCATTAATCGGCGATACGTCCACCAGCTTAAACAGAAGGAGATATGTTTTCTCTGTCTGGTGTGATGTCATTACTAGATGAAAAGGGGGGGGGGGGTCTGTGTGTGCGTAAGGGAGGGGGAGCAGGATGGTTCCACACATACAAAGAGCTTGACACATGACAGTAAGTCCCCAACAAGAGCGTGGATGAGATTTCAGGTACGGACAGTACGAACCAAAAGACACTGGACATCAGGAAGCTACGTTTTCTTCCTTCCTTTTTATTTTACATCAAATTCTACAATTTTAAAATAGCAGCGTTTGGCGCTCTATCAATGTGGAAAAAACAGCGTTTGGCGCTCTATCAATCTGAAAAAAAAAAAGCATTTGGCTCTCTATCAATGTGAAAAACAACAACATTTAGCGCTCTATCAATGTGGAAAAAACAGCATTTGGTGCTCTATCAATATGAAAGAAAACGGCATTTGGCGCTCTATCAATGTGGGAAAAAAATAGCATTTGGCTCTCTATCAATGAGAAAAATAAGCATTTGGCGCCCTAACTCTATCAATGAGAAAAATAAGCATTTGGCGCCCTAACTTTATCAATGTGGAAAATGACAGTATTTGGAAACCTAACTCTATCAATGTGGAAAATTAAAGTATTTGGAAACCTAACTCTATCAATGTGGGAAATGACAGTGTTTGGAAACCTAACTCCTCAATGTGGGAAATGACAGTATTTGGCGCCCTAACTCTATCAATGTGGGACAAAACAGCGTTTGGCCACCTTATCTAATCATGTGAAAATTTGACAGTATTTGGCGCCCTAATTCTAGCCAACATAAAAACAGATGACTTCTACATCATCTACCCTATAGATCGCAAGGGAAAGGGAACTTCACTTTACTATACTCTGTTCTCTGGTACTTTGTCTCTAGCTTCTTTTGATGGTACTTTGTCTTTGTCTTCTTTTGATGGTACTTTGTCTTTGTCTTCTCTTGAATGTACTCTGTCTCTGCAGTGCGGCCTAATGCTGTATCACCGATAGCTCCAAATTGGGCCCTGCAATTTATTTGTAGCATATCACTATCAGTCATGGCTCTTGTCACAGGCTTTTGAAGATGTAGGACTTAAAGGTTTAACATATTTAGTGTATCATACGATTGACGTAACTTTAATTAACCCACTGGCGTCTATTAAACTTAAGCTGCTTCTCATGTATGTTGTATAACAAATGTTGATATGATGATAAATCATTAGTAGAAATACATGTAGTGGTTAGTGTACAAACAAATAATTTAGAAGAGGGAATTTCGCAAGCATCCGTTAAATTGGGCGCCGAAATGTGTAATAGGTCGGACCTGTGTCTCTGTCTTTTATAAATGGTACTACCTCTCTCTCTCTCTCTCTCTCTCTCTCTCTCTCTCTCTCTCTCTCTTCTTGATTTCTTCTTTCTATCAAGTTTAGTACAAAAGTCGAAAAGAAATGTTGCTATCTCTCTCTCCGTTTCTACCTCTCCCCTTCTCTCCATTCTCTAGCTTATTTTAGTTTCTTTAGCCTTTTATAGCTCCTTCCATCATCTTAAAGCATTTTTTTTAGCCTTTTTTAGCCCCAGCTTTCACACAGCTACCATCACAGCTACAGCCGCCCAAGTCAAGCACTTTACATCTTTCACGCAGGTACAATCACAGCTACAGACGCCCAAGTCAAGCACATTACATCTTTCACACAGCTACAATCACAGCTACAGCAGCCCAAGCCAAGCACATTACATCTTTCACACAGCTACAATCACAGCTACAGCCGCCCAAGTCAAGCACATTACATCTTTCACACAGCTACCATCACAGCTACAGCCGCCCAAGTCAAGCACTTTACATCTTTCACACAGCTACAATCACAGCTACAGCCGCCCAAGCCAAGCACATTACATCTTTCACACAGGTACAATCACAGCTACAGACGCCCAAATCAATCACATTACATCTTTCACATAGCTACAATCACAGCTACAGCCGCCCAAGCCAAGCACATTACATCTTTCACACAGGTACAATCACAGCTACAGCCGCCCAAGCCAAGCACATTACATCTTTCACACAGGTACAATCACAGCTACAGCCGCCCAAGCCAAGCACATTACATCTTTCACACAGGTACAATCACAGCTACAGCCGCCCAAGCCAAGCACATTACATCTTTCACACAGCTACAATCACAGCTACAGCCGCCCAAGCCAAGCACATTACATCTTTCACACAGGTACAATCACAGCTACAGCCGCCCAAGCCAAGCACATTACATCTTTCACATAGGTACAATCACAGCTACAGCCGCCCAAGCCAAGCACATTACATCTTTCACACAGGTACAATCACAGCTACAGCCGCCCAAGCCAAGCACATTACATCTTTCACACAGCTACCATCACAGCTACAGCCGCCCAAGCCAAGCACATTACATCTTTCACACAGCTACCATCACAGCTACAGCCGCCCAAGCCAAGCACATTACATCTTTCACATAGCTACAATCACAGCTACAGCCGCCCAAGCCAAGCACTTTGCATCTTTCACACTGTCTCCCTGTCAACCACCTTGTATTTATCAAACACCACCACTCACGGCTACCCCATCCCCGTTGAACCACTTCACCAATCTCCAACATAAAACACAGCTGCATCCTGATGACTTGAAACACGACCACTCCCACCTGCTCGACTCTCCCCAACCCCCCCAAACGACCACGTAACATATTTGACATACCTCCTTCACGTCAACAAAGGCAAAACAAATACTTGTATATTTTCATAAGTCGGCTTTATTTACCAGGGGCAGACTCTAAGGTGAGTGCGTGAGTGTAGGCCGGGGGGGGGGGGTTACTGTGTGTCTCACCATAGAGTAATACTCACTTTTGTCAACGCGTTAAGTAGCCAGGTTGTTGTGACCGTACATTGCGTCCAGATAACTATCAAGACCTGGGGGGTTATATGTGCGTGACACAGCAGGTGAGAAGCTATTATCTACAAGTGGAAAAAAAATGGGGGGATGGGGGCGTGGCTAAAGTGGCACGTGCTTGCCTTCCACACCTGGACCCAGTGTAAAATACTTTAAGAGAGGTTTCCGCGCATTGCTAAATTTAGAAGGCGATCGATCAACATGCAAGTGGGATGCTGTTCTATTATGTTTAGAAAGAGAAATGTGAGTAACTTTGAACTCTGGATGCGAAAACTGATTTATAGACAAGACTTATTCTCTGTCTAATGTCAACTTTCTCTCATGATCAATCTCATTCTGGCTCAAAGATCTCTATCCCTCTCCCTCTCTCTCCCTCTCATTTTGTTTAGTTTCTTCACATGTATCTCTGTGACTTTTAATTCTTCTGAAAAGAAAAAATAATGGAAAATGAGTGAGAGAAAAAAGAGACAATGTCACAGAGAGAAAGAAAGAGAGAGGCACATGGAGAGGGATAGAGAGAAAGAGAGAGAGAAATCGAGAGAGAGACAGCAAGAGAGAGAGAGATTGTGTGAGAGAGAGGCAGAGAAAAAGAGAGGAGAGAGAAACCGAGAGAAAGAGAGAAACAGCGAGAGGAAAGAGACCAAGATAAAGAGAGAGGGTAACTCAACTACGGTTAACTGTAAAAGATTGTAGATATAGTTCGTCCATCGTGGTTCGATGATGACCACTTTGTCATCCAGGGGGCTGAGGGCTTTGCACTGGGGTTTTATGCCTCCTCATGTGGCTGGTGAGACCTATGTGAGCCCGGAATGTTCGACCGCACACTGGGCAGGTTATTCCAGCTGGAGCTAGTGTCGTGGGCAAAAGATTGTAGAGTAATGACAAAACACAGTGACTTTTATCCTTCATACACGGAGTCTAGGCCTTAGGTCCACCCGTTCTTTCTACCAAATCTTTATCCAGACCAACGACACCCTTCGCCGTGTCCCTCAAGGTCCACAATCCACTTCGCCGTGTCCCTCCAGGTCCACAATCCACTTCGCCGTGTCCCTGCAGGTTCACAATCCACTTCTCAGGCCCCACGAAGGACGAAGGACAGCTGTTTCCTTCTTTAGTCCAAGAACTCCAGACTCCCACTTTCTTGTCCCTTCATGCGGATGGCAACGCAACCCCCTGTACTGGGCTGAGTTAAAGCAATGAAAAGAATCAAAATAAAAAAAAATAAAAAAGCTTATCTAAAGGAAAGAACTCCACACTTACAATATATCTAAAATATGTAGAAGTTATTTTCGTTTCTCGATATCAAATAAAATAATTATTATCAATAATTAATTAGCTAATTGTTTTTTTTTAATTGATTCATGTTTGTTAGGTACAATAAATAATTGTTTAAAGTTTAAGCTTGATCCGAAACTGGCATTGGGAGAAATAACATGTACGAACGTTTTATAAGACAGACAGAAAACAGACAGAGAGACAGACAGAGAGACAGACAGAGAGACAGACAGAGAGACAGACAGAGAGACAGACAGAGAGACAGACAGAAAACAGACAGAGAGACAGACAGAGAGACAGACAGAGAGACAGACAGAGAGACAGACAGAGAGACAGAAGGAGAGACAGACAGAGAGACAGACAGAGAGACAGACAGAGAGACAGAAGGAGAGACAGACAGAGAGAAAGACAGAGAGACAGACAGAGAGACAGACAGAGAGACAGAAGGAGAGACAGATAGAGAGACAGACAGAGAGACAGACAGAGAGACAGACAGAGAGACAGAAGGAGAGACAGACAGAGAGACAGACAGAGAGACAGACAGAGAGACAGAAGGAGAGACAGACAGAGAGACAGAAGGAGAGACAGACAGAGAGACAGACAGAGAGACAGACAGAGAGACAGAAGGAGAGACAGACAGAGAGACAGAAGGAGAGACAGACAGAGAGACAGACAGAGAGACAGACAGAGAGACAGACAGAGAGACAGACAGAGAGACAGAAGGAGAGACAGACAGAGAGACAGACAGAGAGACAGACAGAGAGACAGACAGAGAGACAGACAGAGAGACAGAAGGAGAGACAGACAGAGAGACAGACAGAGAGACAGACAGAGAGACAGACAGAGAGACAGAAGGAGAGACAGACAGAGAGACAGACAGAGAGACAGACAGAGAGACAGACAGAGAGACAGAAGGAGAGACAGACAGAGAGACAGACAGAGAGACAGAAGGAGAGACAGACAGAGAGACAGACAGAGAGACAGACAGAGAGACAGACAGAGAGACAGACAGAGAGACAGAAGGAGAGACAGACAGAGAGACAGAAGGAGAGACAGACAGAGAGACAGACAGAGAGACAGACAGAGAGACAGAAGGAGAGACAGACAGAGAGACAGAAGGAGAGACAGACAGAGAGACAGACAGAGAGACAGAAGGAGAGACAGACAGAGAGACAGGGTGAGTTAATATAAGCTTTGAAACAAAAGAAAAATGACCTAGTCAACATCAGCTGCTTCAAATTGTTTTTGAATGACCTGAAGTATTCTTATTACACAGTCTGTTAGATCGAGATAAGTCGTTTTAGAGGGCCTAACATTGACCTGCAACGTCACAACCTGAATGTAGTTAAGACCAATGGCTCGTGGCCACGTTGCAGGTCTGTACATTAAGTTGTATAAGGTTCCACACTGCATCCTTTAACTTCTACTAGCAATCGTCTCACTTTTGATGGAGCCTAAATTAATGGTTAATTACTGCAGAGCCGGCCTTGAATATTTAGAGGCACTGGGGCTTAGGTAAAGTGAATTTGGTGGCCCAAAATAAAAATAAGCTGAAAAAAAAAAAGCTAAAATTGAGCAATTTATTAAGGGCCTTTTGTACTCCCAAAATAACAAGTTTCGCTATTTACTCTTGTGCGGGCCCCTCACCAATAAGAGTCTTATTTGCCCATGCTTGAGACAGGCCTTGTTTAATATTCTATCTTTTAAATTTTTATGCGAAGAATTTTTTTTTTTTTTTTTTTTTTTTTTTTAATAATAATTTTATTTATAAAGCGCTGTTAACAAACAAAATGTAGGCTCAAGGCGCTGTAACAAGGATCTTGTGTGGTGCCTCAACAGTTCAACAGCCAAATGCCGAAAAGGAATGGGTAATGATGAAGATGAACCAGTAGGTTCAGCCGAATGTGTGGATGTTTAACATTAAAAAAGGAAGGCCATACTGGTTTGTGTGGTATGCCCAATAAGAATTTAATAAGTTTCTTAAATATAACAGCAAGAAGCCTCGGGAACTAAGAGAAGCCGATACATTTAACTGTGATGTCAGGAGAAATCCTCCCTCTTTTTTTTTTTTTTTTAAAGGAAACCTCAGAATTTGCGCTATTCAGTTTTAGCTTTATCATCATAGGAATCCTTGGGCTTTATGCCTCTTTTCTTTGCCTCTTTTTTTGGGCTTTATATGCCTCTTTTATGGGCCATCTTGCCTCTTTTGTGGGCTTTTTTTTTTTTTTTAATATGTTTTTATTTGTAAGTTACCATAATTCACAAGTATTAAATCATAAACAATTGAAAAGTGATTAACCTAAAAATATAATAACAGTAATAGAAATATTATTTAATATCAAAGACATATTTATAAGAGCTTGTTTTACCCATCATAAGGGATTGCTTTCATGTTGTTCTTATGCAATATAAATAAATTCTTGTTACAGTTTTAGATATATATGAATAATTATGAATATTGAGCTCATTTAAAATAGACATGACGTTTAACTTTTCGAATATTATTTGTACATGTTAAACGATTAACTTACATTCTCATCATAGTAGAAAAAGACTTTAACAATTTTCCTAGAACTTTAAAAGTGTATGTAGACTATATCTTTGGAGAACAAAATTACTAGTTAATTGGCCACAGAGTGAAAACCTTAATTGATCGTTAAAATATTGTAAAATTATTTATTTTTCTAAAAATAGCTAAACACATGGTCAAATTCACTAATTGATGTTAAAGAAACAAAATAAAATAATTGAAATATAATAAAATAATTTTTTAAATGGCTTATATTATAAGGGAAAGAACCGCACAATTACTGCCATACTACCAATACTGAGAAATTTATTTCCTTTTTTTTCTGAATTAATTAATTGCACCTAATTAACTATATCATTGGTTATCAACAATGAATTATTGTGTAAAAGTGTCAACTTTATATCCATGCTGCCCTTTGGCTGGCCCTACTGGATTTTTTGGATACCGGGCAACCGGGCCTTTTCCCAAACACCCATATAGCGCATGTGGGAAGCGTGGTCGAGAGGCTTAGTACGCTTGAACTTGACCTATCTTGGCTACCTATGAAAGGGACTCGAGGTTCGACACCCGAATGTTTAATGAACGCATGAAGGCAACACGGAAAAACCTAATCCCAGATGGGTCTCCCTCCCACTGGTCTACAAATGAGATTGGACCAAAGCGCTCTGAGCATGCTATAAGCATGAAAGTAGCGCTATATAAAAAAAAAGCTATAATAATATAGCTAGTCCGCCCCTGGTATGAAAATCTTCATTCATTTAGAAAAAAAAACATATCTATTTTTATAGTGGGGTATTTAAAAAGGAGGAAGGGGTCACTACTGGCTTCGTAGGACAGAGAACAATTCAAAGTAGTCCGACCTTTACCTATCCCTTAGTCTGTTGGACCGTTGGGGCACCAGGCAAGATTTGTCGACCGTCTTTCTCCTGAAATAAATATGCCTAAACCTACACGAACTATCCACATAGTAGGACAGGCCAGATTTCATCTGGTCGAGGCAAAGGTTTTCGAGTACTAACACCTATTCGGGACAGTTTATTATGAAGATGTTACCATCTCGCCCATTATAGGGGAGTCCGTCGGGATGGAATCCGGCGGGACCTCCCCTACACGTACCCTCATATCTCAGCTGCTTTACAATGGAATGACCATCGTCAAATTGATTGCCTTATTGCTCTAGCGACAAACTCCAATGGCCGAACAGTGAAAAAAAAAATGAAAGCACGTGACAGAGTTCCCACCAATGAAAGAGCTCGTTGGATACGTTTTGGCATTCATTATTCATGCAGAGGGCAATTCGTCATCTGGTACGCTTCTTCCCTTTTTTTTGTTTAGCTGTCCACATTGACATTAATATTTGTTAGCTTTGTATATCTACATGTCTGTCTGTGTGTATGACTGGCGCTCGATGTCTTTATATGTATGTATAACTGTATGATGACAAAAAGACTAATAAAAAAAGATGGAGTTTAATGGAAAGATGAAGACAGGCGTATTAAGAACAAAAAGTACAAGTAAGTATAGTGTTTGTTGAGGCACACTGATAGGTCACTTCACATAGCAAGGGAATTCATGTTCGAATCTTGGTAGGGATAAGAGTAATTCAAAGTCAAGAGATTTAAAAATTGTCATTCTCTAGTCACCTCTTGTCTCCTTTTACACGCATTTTCAAGTCGGCTTTTGCACGCATTCTCTAGCCACATATTACACCCATTCTCTAGCCACATATTACATGCATTCTCTAGCCATATATTACACGCATTCTCTAGCCACATATTACACGCATTTTCAAGTCGGCTATTGCACGCATTCTCTAGCCACATATTACACGCATTCTCTGTCCACATTTTACACTTATTCTCTAGCCACACTTCACATGCATTGTCTTGTCTCCTTTTACACGCATTCTCTAGCCAGCTATTACACGCATTCTCTAGCCAGCTATTGCACGCATTCTCTAGCCAGCTATTACATGCATTCTCTAGCCAGCTATTACACGCATTCTATAGCCAGCTATTACACGCATTCTCTGGCCACATGTTACACGCATTGTGTAGTGTGTGTAGTCGCTGAATGAACTCTTTATATTGTGTCTGTTCTATATATGTGTATGTTTCTGTTGTGTTGTCTTTATATGAGAAAAGAGTCCTTGTAATCACAACAAATTTCCATAAGGATCAATAAAGCAGTCTTAGTCTTAGTCTACTCTTGCCTTCTCTAACACACATTCTCTAGCCAGCTATTACATGTTTTCTCTGGCCACATATTACACGCATTTTGTGCCTTCTTTTACACGCATTGTCTTGCATCCTTGCATTCCCTTCTTATGTCTTCTTTTGCAAGTAATAACTTGCTCTATCCAAAAGAAATGATGAAAATAATAGAGTGTAGAATTATTGAGACTTGCACCAGCTTACATCCCAACTACAAGAAAAAGGACGCCTATTATAAGCCTATCTCGACATGACCAACGCATCATTTTTCGACTCAGAACCGGACACAATGAGACAACATATGTTCCGAAAGCTAAAAATCGGGACTAGCGAGACTTACCCTTGTGGAGCATCACCAGAGAATGCTGACCATGTCCTTCAAAGCTGCCTACTATATCAAGAAGCCCGAACAAGACTCTGGTCCCAAAACCCTCCTTTAGAACAAAAACTATACGGAGAACTGCCTGATCTGGAAACCACTGCGCGGTTCATCTCAGATCTAGGATTACTGATCTGAACCCTCCGACATGTACAATGAGAACGATGAAGAAGAAGAAGCTTTCTCTAGCATCTTTTAACACGCTGTCTTCATTTACCCATTGCAGGGCACAAGTCGAATTACAAGTTTGAGTTTTTTTTAGGGCTTAAAAACATAACCCTCTGATTCAAGATTTTTTACCACTAAGCCAACACAATGAACTGTTTATTAGAATCCTTGTACTATATCTTTACATAATTGGGAACTCTGCAATGACAAAGGGGACACGGTGGCTGAGTGGAAAAGCGCTTGGTCTTTAAGCCGAGGGTATCGGGTTTGAATTTCGGTGGAGGCTAGGATTTTAAAATTTCGGGATTTTTAGAGCGCCCTTCAGTCCACCTATCTCTAATGGGCACCTAAGTTTAGGAAAAGTAAAGGTGGTTGGTCGTTGTGCTGGCCACATGACTTCCGAGTAAACAGTGGGCGACACAAACAGATGACCTTTACATCATCTACCCCATTGGTCGCAGAGGTCTGAAAGAAGAACTTCACTTTTAACTGCTATGACATGCTGCCCATATTACGTTAGAGCTGTATGTGGATATAGCTGTCAAGACGACAATGTGATGATGTTATTGAGTTGTGTAGACGTCATTGTGTAGATGTCATTCTGTCAATGTCCTTGCACGGATGTCATTGACCTGAGACCATTATTTTTGGTGTCAAAATTTGGATGCTAATGTATGGATGTTATTGAATAGACGTCTACGTGTTGATATCATTGTGAAGCTGTCATAGTGTATATGCCATTGCAAAGGGGTATATGTGTAGACTTAAATGTGTAGATGTCATTGTGCTTATGCCAATGTGTTCACGTCAATGTGTAAATATCAATTTGTAGATGTCAATGTGTATGCGTGTAGATGTCAAGTGTTAATGTCAATGTGTAAATGACATCGTGTTGATGTCAATGTTTGGACGCTAATGTCTGGAGGTAGTTGACAATATTCCTCGTCGTCTGATAAAAAATACCCCCCCCCCCTTATTTTTTTAAAGACCCTTCTTCACCCCACCCCCCTTCACCGCCATCTCCCGAGATAAGGTACGCTACTGATATGAACAGAATATAAAAGCTTCTCTCCTAGAGCCCTGGCTCTGTGACGCCATTTCCGTTGCCATGGAGATTATCAGCAGCAGATCAGGACGGAGTCTGCCCTAGCATATGCTGCAGCATATTTCTTTCATCTTTCATTGTTAAACTAACGAATTGGGAATGATTTGCAAATCACGGAGTCTCCTGTTTCCTGACCTCAATCCCCCCACCCCCCCCCATCTCTTTCTCCTCTTCATTTCATCTCTTTTCTTTCTTTTTTTTTTCTTTGTGTTTGCGAGCGCGTGTGTGTGAAATATATTTAAAACAAATATAATTCGATCTATGTGGCATTCCTCTACATGCCTTTTCTTCGTCCCAACAATTTAGTGGAACAAATGTTTTCTTTGTCTAGAGACTTCAACACTATGAAATGAGAGCAAAAGAATTTTAAACAGATGATTTATTTTGTGTGTGTGTGTCTTGCTGTCAGCTATCACTGGTCTTAGTAGGCTACTGACTCCATGAGATCCCTTATTAATTATTAGCTCAAAAAAAAACAATTAGCTGTTGTAATAGAATGTGTGTATTTTTTTTTCAAGGTGATTATAATAATAGTCATAGCTTTTATATGGCGTTACTTTCATGCTTATAGCATGCTCAGAGCGCTATGGTCCAATCTCATTGGTGGACTAGTAGGCTTAGGGGGTATCTGGGAGAAGGTTTTCCGTGCTGCCTTTAAGCGCTCAGTAAACACAATTCTGCTAAAGTCGGGTGTCGAACCTCGAGCCCCCTTCATAGGTAGCCAAGCCAAGCCAAGTACACTGTACTAAGCCTCTCACAAAGTAAGAAAGGGAGTATTTATTGTTAGATTTTGAGAGGGAGTATTAATTTAATGTCTGTAGAATGATGCAAGGTAAGCGGCGCTGTCGTAAGCTGTGTTAAGTACTCCAGACGACTCCAAAATGAGTGTAACGACGTGTCTTTCTTGTGAAATAGACTTTCATCTAAAATCGACTTTGTCTAAATTGTAATTAAAATTATACTTCGTTATGTCCACAAAATTAAAAATTTTCAATTTTTATATGTTAAAATATAATACGCCTACAGCGGTTTAGTTGTCTACCAGCAGTTTGGTGCTACAAGTCAACGACCGTCCTTAACAGCTGTACATCAAATGTTCTGTAGATCTAAGGGGAAAGGTGGACGAGTGATTAAGCGATTGACATCCAAACCAAAAATCTTGAGTTAAAATCCCAATGTTGTTGGAAAATGAAACCTCCCACAGACCTATAAGTCTAAAAAAATTACTGTCTTTAAACATACACGAATCACACAATCGTTTTGACGCCTAGACATAGATATGAACAGAACACACCAGAGGATTCATATCGTAGGTGACCTAGACATAGAAAGCATATATATAGGAGTCCTACACACAGGAGGCCTAGTCATAGGAGACCTAGACCTATGAAGTATAGATCTTAAAATAGCAGTTATTATGAACTAAACCCAGAATATTCCTCTTAAACAATTATAAACTATAAAGACCTTATCACTAAGAACGAGATTTTAAAAAAGCATTAATACAGCCACCCCACGATGACCTGCTAATTACTGTTAAAAAAACGCAAACTAAAACTCAATGGCCACATCACAAGGTCCCCAGGACTGGCAAAGATCTTCCTTCAGGGAACAGTACCAAGAAAAAACAAAAAAAAAGAGGCAGACAGAGATAGTGATGGGAGAACAACATAAAAGAATGGACCGGCCTGTCATGGAAAGAGACTCTATTCAGCGCAAAAGACAGAGAGGAATGGAGAAAGACGGTCTTCAGATCTTGTATGGCGCCCCAACGTTCTAAAAACACTCAAGGACAGGTTCCTTGAACGACATTGACTTTGACTTTGTTACTAATCTCCCTAATGAACAGCGGAAAACAGACTTCATGTTTATGTTTGCCATAGGCATAATTGCAGTTGTTTTAAAGCGCATGTAATGTATGTGTATATTAAATCTTTTCTAACAAAGCTATTCCATTTCTCCACGCGAGAGTTTTTGGATCTTTGCCAGAAGCTTCATTTCCCCATTTTAAAAAACTTCGCTGCTAAACTTTCAAATTTTCGGGTTCACATAAATGAATGATTATTTACAAAACCAAACCAAACCTAAGAAAATACTCAGATATAAAGGCACAATCCTTGTCCTATATGCTAGAACAAATTAGCACAAATACTCTTTCTACCAAGTGCTATTAGACTTTACTAGAGCATGGAATGAGCCAGCCAGGAAAACCAATGACTTAGCAGAACTTAAGTCATGGATCAACATGAATGACTAGATTGACCTAGGAACACTATAGGATGTAATCATGTTCTTTATTGAAGTAACGTCTACATTTCATTGGTGGTGAGATTGTGTAATGTTAACGGAGATACATTTTGAAAATATTTCTCAAATTAGTTTCAAAACTTGTCATTTCTACATTGGCAATGTATTATACATAGTTAGCTATTTTTCTAATTTGTAAGTATATATTATATCAATGCGGCCCTCCATTCCGAAAAGGGCGTCTCTCAATCGGGAAAAGGTGGTCCACCCCTGCTCTAAAGCATTTATTTTTACCTCACATGGACAAGGTATTAGTAGCTTATCTAAGAGGAATAACTCCACATTTACAGCCATATATCTCAATAGTGTAATAAGTATTTCCTTTAGTCGATATAAAACAAAAATACATAATTATCATTATTGAATTAACCAGTTTATTTATTTTTTTGTATTGATTCATGTGTTGTCTACAAGAATAAAAAAAACTTCGCTTGATTTCAACTTGATCTAAAAATGAATATTGGAAGAAATAACTTGTTTAAAATTTGAATCAGACAGACAGACAGACAAAAATACAGACAGACAGAGTGAGTTGATATAAGGTTTTAAACAAAAAATGGCTATCACACCATGTTGCTAATGGAACATAACTGGCTTGTTTGGTAGAGCTGAGTGACTGTTACCTTTTTCAGACCTTGTAAGCTATGGAAACATGATGTAAAACTGTTTGTATGACCTACAGTTAGCACACCACAACGACCAACAGCCCTTACTTTCCCAAAGTATACGCCCTTTCTTTCCCAAAGTATACGCCCTTTCTTTCCCAAAGTATATCAGGTACCCGTCATAGTTTAGTGGACTCGGGGGATTCCTAAACATCCCGCTGCTCAAAATCCCACGCTTCACTAGGATTCGAACCCTCGGTTCAGAAGCCAAGCTCTCATTGCTTAGTGATACCAGAACCTCAATTCACCTGCATTGTTTGACTATCACCTCGAGGACTGGAAACCTAGACCTCAGGCACAGCATCAAGTGTCCTATTCCTTGTCTCACTCCCCCCCCACCCCCCCCCCCACACACATTTTCTTTCTAACTGTCATTACCTAGTTAAAAGTACTATGTTCTAAATTACTAAACATTTTTATAGGATAAAAATAACATCAGCAGTATTATTTAAGAATGTTTGATTTACTGTTTAAACTCTAGCCAGCTCATTAGACCTGGGGGCAGGGAGGAATCATTATTTTTTTTTGTCTTAGCTGAAATCAATATGTAAATAGATCCACGATGACGTTGTGGGTACCACAATCAGTTCTATCATAGTGTTTGACCTCATATGTTAAGTCTCCACCAGATTTATGCTTCACACAACAAGCAGTTCCCCTCCCTCTTCTTTCGACCTGGTCTTTCCTCCCTCATTCTACACCCTCCCTAGCCCCATCTCTCTATCCTGTCGACCACCAGTGACTACCTGACAACACAATCACAGCATACGACTGAGTCACTGCGATTGTTGCACGCGCATCGACCCCCCTTCCCCCAACTCAGCTCACACACATGTCCCTCCTTCTCTACTCACTCACACAAGTTTCCCTCCCCCCCCCCGGTCCACTCTCCCTAAGCGCGCGCCTCTCGCAAGCCTCATATTCCGCAAACACGCGGTGGACACCGACGCTGCGACCAGAAAAAAAGGAGGGGCGCGTGAGGTTGGGATGATTCCAAAAAAAAAAAAAACTCGACGCTCACACACGCGCGCGGGAGTAGAACAGAAACCCCCTCGGACTCCCCCATCTTGCCCTGTATCAGCTGCTTGAAGCAGCCAGTGGGCGACCATTGTTTGCTGTCGAAGTACCGGGTGACAGAATTCTTGAATACAGTACCATTGTCAGGAGTGCAGAGAGAAAAAATACATATCTGTGTCAGACGGGCCACTGGTCAGTCAATTTCTTCCTCTCAATGCTGTTAATACTTTATGAAACACACAGACCTTGAACTTTGACTCAGTACTACGTCAGGATGTGTGATCTTTTGTAGTCTAAAAAAAAGTGTTCATCTTAACATATGGCGACAAGACACAATGACTGATTCTATCCCAGGAAATAGAATCCTACAAGACGAAGACCACAGCTGATGCGAGCATCAACAAGTTATGTTTCATTTTTCCAGGTACATGAAGGGATTGCTGTCTCGCAGAGGTAGACCTGGCTTCACATCAACAGGTAATTATTGCAGTTTGATCATCATACTTTATACTTTTACTATGTATTGAGGAACATACTTAAGCAAAGAGTGTTTTGATGTGACAAATACACATATTAAGGCCTACAAACTCTCGAGACTATCCTGGACAGGAGATGTCCAAATATACTACAATTAATAGATAAAACTTTAAACCACATACTGCAAGGTAGAACAAAAACTTCTTATTAATACCATATGCTGGACCTATTACATATAAGTACTTCCTGCCAGGCACAATGTGTGTATGTGGCACAGGTTGCACGAATCAACAAGGAAAACTGATATAAAATATTAGCTTGAAAAAATCTATTATGAAAGTCTAGATGTTATGCAAGGTTTAACTCTTGGTGTCTTATTCTTCTGATGCAACCAGCCAAATAAGGGATAGATATAGATAGATAGATAGATAGATAGATAGATAGATAGATAGATAGATAGATAGATAGATAGATAGATAGATAGATAGATAGATAGATAGATAAATATATTAGATAGATAGATAGATAGATAGATAGATAGATAGATAGACAGATAGATAGATAGATAGATAGATAGATAGATAGATAGATAGATAGATAGATAGATTGATAGATTGATAGATAGATAGATAGATAGATAGATAGAAAGGCACATACCAACATATAAAAATATTTACATTTTTTCATGTAGGCCATACATATTTACATATATAAATCCATATATAGTTCTGTACACTAATTTTCTTAACAAATGGAATGAACTAATAGCACTATAATCTCTTCACCACTAAAACCAGTGGCTCTATGTGTATTTACTGGCATTGTGTGATGTACCAAACTTAGTCCTCTAGTGCTAGACCTACTCTCTTCCTTTCATCTGACATTAACCAGCTGTCATACAACTTTTGAAGTCAGCAACACTTGACATATAGGCCATTCGTTCAGTCTCACCCTTTCAATATTTACCCAGAACCGAATTGGTTCATCAGGAATTAGAAGGGGGGGGGGGAGGTTATGTGGGCGATGTGTTGGGAGAATAAAGTGGTTGGGGAGAATGTAAGTTTTAAAATTCCATTGAGACCATTTTGAGATATGAAAGGCATGTGACATGCAACAGTTATGCCGGGACAAGTGCAAGAAAGTTAGCGATATCAGGTTTATTTGTTAACTCATCGGAACTACATTTCCCATATCAGAGCTTCATTAACACATCGTAACTATGTTGTCACGTCGGGGCTATCTACCTTTTGACATACTGGCAATATCTGGTCACATATATAGTACTGCCTCCATCTTGGAGCATCGCCACCATCTAGATTCTCCAGATGGTGTTGCGTTAAACATCATATTATAAGACTTAGCTACGCGGCTAACGTTCTCTTCTCAAACGGATGGCTGCCTGGTCGTGCGGTTTGCGCGCTGGACTGTCGTTTGAATTTATCGATGGTTCCGGGTTCAAACCCTGCCCGCTCCCATCCCCCGTCGTCCTGCGGGAGGTTTGGACTAGGAAGTAAACTATCTTCAACTCTGAAGGAACATCCGAAACATGTAAAATAAACATTTGCGATCTATAGGGCACAGATGATGTTAAGGTCATCTGTTTTTATGGCCAATGGTAAACGAGCAGGGTGTGGCCAGCACAACGACCAACCGGCTTTACTTTCCCCAATTAAAGTCAGGTACCCACTAGAGTTGGGTGGACTCAGAGGCGCCCTAAGTATCTCGAAAATCAAACTCCCAGTCTTCGAGATGCGAACCTAGGACCTCATGCTCGGAAGCCAAGCGCTTAACCACTCAGTCACTCAACCACTCAGCCCATTAACCACTCAGCCACTTAACCACTCAGCCACTCAGCTATACGGCTAAATTTTTGCTACCCTGATCATTTGGTACAAAGAAACGACTACAACATACGCTGGATCAAATATAAAGATCGTAGAATACTTGCTTGGACATACGTTTGTCCATATTAATTTTGAAGAAATCAGTTTCTAGCAAAACGTTAACCCTTTTCATTCGTTATTATTTGGGTAGTCTGTCGTTTAATTAAACACATTTGGAAGGATTTTCAATATACTGTTCTATAATTAAATGCATTTTTTGTAAAACTTTTTTTTCCTGAATTAAAAATAAATAAATAAATAGCAATATTAATTATGTTTAGATACGAAAGAAGTAAATTAAGGTATATATTTATTAATAAGATACTCTCTAAACCAAAAAAATAATTACCAAATCGTGTGCTGACGCGATAGTCTGAAGTTGTGTTTCCCAAACTGTGTTTTTGTGGGAACCTAGTGTTCCTCGAGGCCTGAATTGGTGTTCCACGAACTACTGGAATAATTAACTAGTAGGCCACCAAGTAAATTAACCTCTTTAAAAAAAATAAGCGAAGTGTTTCGCTAGATACTCAGAATGTGCGAAGTGTTCCGTTATGGAAAAAGTTATGGAAACATTGGTCTAAACTCTAAAGTAACATGAAGATCAAAAGACGCATTTGGAGCTCGACTGAATAAGACAACGATTTGCCGACTTTGAGTACAGAATTTTGTTGTTTTAAAACAAGAATCTTGTTCTACGTTTTGTTTACGTTGATTAATAAGTCGATGTTTAAACTCTCAGCTGAACACACTGATATATCATCACAACAGCAAAAGATAATCAAATAATGTGCGTAAGAGAAATTGATAGATAGAAAGAGTGAAATAGAAAAATAGAAAGGCGTACAAATGAGGAGATGGTATTTGAGAAAGTGAGGAAAATGCAGAGAGAGAGAAAAGAAAGAGAGAGAGAGAGAGAAATAGAGAGAGAGAGGGAGAGAAAAGAAAGAGAGAGAAAGAAAGAGAGAGAGAAAAAGAGAGAGAGAGAGAAATAGAGAGAGAAAGAGAGAGAGAGAGAGAAGAGGGGATATGGGAACAAAATGGACCTGTTACGACTTCTGTCATTACCTCAGCGATGTGTCGCTACAAGGTTTCGTCCAATGAATCATCTTAATTTAAATTACAATTTTTATTAAATGAAGCTTATAACAAGTTAATTAGAACGCAATCATTCCGTAGACGTCTCTGTCACTTGGCTTGAACACGTCGCTGTGTCTGGGGTAGGAGCAACGCAAATCAAAACAAACACATCTTTCCAACGAGCAGCACTTAGAATGTTGTATATTCTATAACAACTAACTGGTTAAAGAGCTTAAGATAGTTAAGTTTTAGTTGAACAGAAATTGAATATACAAAGTATAAGTTATGGGCTTGATTTTTGTCTTTCCCTAAGTTTTGTTGGGCGATTCGAGTTACACGAGGGATCTTCCGACAAGTTCTCTTCATTCTTGACAACTTGTAAGTTTCAGAACTTACTTCAGAAAGGAAGATTACTTTGTCTAAGTAGAAGCCTCCTGCTGGACGTCTGTTTCAGCCATTCTTAGTAGAAGCCTTCAGCGGGAAGGCTGTTAAAGCCGTTCTTGAAGCCTTCAGCGGGAAGGCTGTTAAAGCCTTTCTTAGTAGAAGCCTTCAGCGGGAAGGCTGTTAAAAAACATTTTTTTAGCATCACCGAACTCAATTCTCACGACCGAATCTAACCGAACTCAAACTTTAAAACTGATAGGTACGAACCAAACCGAACGAAATGTCCCCACCCTGGCCACTCAATGCCTGACTATACATTCAATATGTTCTTGCACAGGATTGTATAGCCCTGCTTCCACTGTTATAGAACACAACTAATTAGCTTTTTACTTCAAAAAGGCAGCTGTGTCCAGGCAGTTATTAGTTCTGGTTTCATCAGAGACGTAGATAGATAGGGCACTATATAATCGGATACAGATGGGTCAGGTACATGAAAGCCGGGCCCTAATTCAGCTTGACCCTGCTAGACTCCTCTGGATTTAGGGCAAAAGCTTCTTTTCACAGTCAATTCACCTCGGTTTTTTTTTTCATTGAATCTTCTACAAGGATAGTTCAACGCTAAATGATATGCTTAACTCTTTCTCTCCTAACTGACGATTCCAACGTTGATTCCAGCAGCTTGTAGTAGATAGATACGGAGAGAAAGAGTTACACTTATCTTTTCCTGGTTGGGGGAGGGATAGAGGGGGATGCTGTTATAAATTATAATTTTGTTATCTTGATCGCTTCCTTACTTCTAGTATGTTGTATCAAGTTGTAAGTACATTATGTTCTGTAAAAGTAAGACTGTAAAGTATAAAATCCTTCAAAAAAACAAACAGCAGCATTTGTATATGCTAAATCCTAATACTTGGGAGCTACATAGAAATAAAGATTAGGTAGATCTACGCCAATAGCTGCAAGGAAGATCCATTTTGAACATAAAACATCTTTTAATGAAGCATGCCGCGATGACAAACTGGCACGCAATTAGATATTAACTTCTCCAAGCATAAAAGTCTGGCAAACACGAGAAAATGGACGCAGCACACGTTAAGGACGAGTAAATTTTATGATTTTTTTTTTTCAATCGAATTCCGGCGTCTGATTTCGTTTCACTATTATAGCCTTTAATGGAATGCAGTGGCGTCGCTAAGTGGTGTAAGGGGTGCGGACCGCGTAGAGTGACCCCAATCAGAGTATCTCTTCTGTGCTCGTGTGTGCATTTGTAAGTGGATGTGGACTTAATGTTAATAGAAAAATTAATTGCTAGAAACATTAGTTTAGGTATCAGATGACCATTACCCAAGTGCACGATCGACTAGTCCGATCACACAATACTTTTAAAAAGTTGAATTTGATCGCTTTAGAACAGTGGTTCCCAAAACTTTTAAACCTGGGCAGGGCCGGCCTTAGGTAATTTGGAGGCCCTTGGCGAAGTGAATTGGGTGGGCCTAATTACAAATTAAATTCAAATAGCGCAATTTCCGTAGCGTTCAATTAGCATTCCATAAACTTCTTAAACGTATTCATGCAAATGTTATAAACTGATTTTTCAGCACAATTCAAAAGGAAGAAACAATGGTCTTCTAGCATGTGTAGTCTAACTAGTGGGACTAAACATTCTTGGAAAAACTATGAATAATAATAGAGACCTGGCCCCCCCACCAACTCGGAGGCCCTAGGCGCTACCTAGTTTGCCTAAGCTTACGGCCGGCCCTGACATGAGAACCTTATTAAATGTCGAGTTAGGTGTGTCATTGCTAATATTACCGCTACATGTAGCATCGAACCCAAATGAAACTGAATCTCTATGAATCATTGCAGTTTCATTGTTCTCTCTAGGCAAACGTTTAGAGCAGCTGCCTAACTGACAGAGTTAAAGTTCGAATCTCTATGTAGGTTAGCAATTTCTATTTGATATTCGAGCTGAGCTGAGCTGAGCTGAGTATGCTGAGCGCCTAAAGGCAACACAGAAACCTTCTTCCGGGTATCTGCATCCACCACAAGTCCTCAAAACAATTGGACCGCCATAGAGCGAAAACTCGAAGTCGACCGTTATTTAGATTTTAAAAAGATTCATTATCGTAAAATGAATTTTTGTTTTAATTAAATTTCTTAGAAAAAAAAAAAAAAAAAAAAGCTCTCGTCCACACAAATAGACACACACGAAAGTTTTCAAAATAGCTCGGGAAATAAAATCATTTAACCGAACGAGGCTTGGTCATTTGGTACTGATAAAGAAAAGTAACTAAAAGTGCCCATGTTTCACAAAATCAGAATAATTTAATTAAAAAATAATTATGAAAAAAAAGTAAACAAAATACAAGTTGTTGTTTTTTCAATGGATAAAGCAATAATTGTTTTTAGATATTGTCTTTCTTTGTACATTATTACTGTATTTGTTGACTCGTTTGGATACATGAATTAGTACTATGAGTAGACAGTTTCTGTAACGCTATCTTTAATGTAAGGGAAATTGTTAATTACTATAAATGTCGGACGCTATTGAGTTTCACCAAATTATCTTTTCGTCTTTCCCCAACTCACAATTGTGCCACTTGGCATTAGAATATTTTTCATGGCCTAGTTTTATGTCCATTTTGGTAATCAATTTGCAAGAGATCTTGAAAAGGAACTGGCAGTATCTCTGATGGCAACCATTTGTATGGACTTTTATTTCTTTTAATTTGAGCCTAGAATTTATGTCTGACATATGATTCTGTCTGTGTACATTGTCATTGGTTTTGAAAGTTCATGATGGCTGTGTGTATGGATTCTTATGTACCAGTATATTGGTAATAAGAAATAAAGTACTGATTTACATTGTTAAAAACTAAAATCTTTCAGTACTTCGGTGTGATGTGCTTCCTATATGCTCAGACCATCCTTAGATGGAATGGAATATAACAGGTACATTGTCAGGTTTAGACGTGCCAATAACTAACAAAATTGCGTTTTGGATACCTTGATGTGTTTTAAAAGAGTTACATTTTGTCTTTATCTATGTAAATAATGGGTGGCGCGGTGGGGGAGTGTGTTAGCGCATAGCTTCCAAATCTTGGTGAAGACTGTGATTTTTGAATTCCAGTATCTTCATGACGCCCCAGATTCCAGACAACTTTAATGGGTACTTTATTTTAGTTGGGGCAATAGAAACAGATGAACTTAACATCATCTGCCCTATAGATCGCAAGGTCCGAAAGGAGAACTTCACTTGCTATGAGTACATCTAGATATTGTCCATGCTTGCATCTTCGTAACGCTTGGGTTGAACTTTTGCTGAAGAGTAAAGTCGAGGGCCAAACGATGGCATGATTTATATGTTCAGTTGAGTATACAGCCAGGACTGCATTATATTGTGTAGGCCTATACTTGATGAAAGAAAACTTTCAAATGTTATACATTGCAGATATTGTTCGATTCCTATATGCCCAGATCTATTTGTTGTGGGCTTATTGAAAGGATTTGACAGCGTTTGATCAGCTGACTGCGGCTAGAGTGGCACAGTTGTTGAGTGGGTCAGGTCACCGGGACTTTGGTACTTCGCTGGCTAGGCTGTGTGCAGTGGTTCTATTGATTGGATCCTATGGGGTGGAAGGTTATGTTGTTTTAAGGGTTTACAGGAGAAGGGGGGGGGGAGCATCATTGGGAAGTGGATCGTGGGGGAGTGTTGGTGTTTATGATTGCTTATTGTTTATTTATTATAATGCATATACTGTTTTCAAGTGGGACTGTGTTATCACACATACTGTTTGGTGTGTCTGTAATAGAACATTGTATGGTGTATCTGTAATAGCACATTGTATGGTGTGTCTGTGATTGCACATTGTATGGTGTGTCTGTGATAGTACATTGTATGGTGTGTCTGTGATAGCACATTTTATGGTGTGTCTGTGATAGAACATGGTCTGGCGTGTCATTTTCTGGCGTGTCTATGATATCGCATTGCCTGCTGTGTCAGCGACAGAAAATTTGCTGGAGTGTCTGCGATAGAATATTTTCTGATGTGTCTGTGGTAGCGCATTGTCTGGCGTGATGTGTCTATGATATCACATTGTCCGGTGTGTCTGCGATAGAAAATATTTTATGGTGTGTCTGTGGCAGCACATTGTTTGGTGTTTCTTAGATTCCGGGCCTGGTCCTAGCAATTGCGGGGCCCTATGCGAAACTGATTGCGTGGGGCCTAGTCTGTGTGGAAATAAGGATAATAAGTAAAAATTAGGATTTTGTATTAGAAAAAAATTCGACTTTGAATTTTATTTATTCTTTACTTAGTACAAAATTGCGATCAAATTAACTGTACTTTACGAACCTTGTAACGTATGTCATATTTATATACCAGTGACTATAAAAGTAAATAAGTATTGGAACTTCCGATTAATGTGATAATTCGCCCGATTATTACATTTTATTACATGAAAGCTGACAATGCCTTTCTTTCTTTTATCGCGCGTAGGATGGGCAATTTCCGCAATGAATGACTACCACAAATGACAATTTTATCTATTTTTCAGGAGATTTTAATGAATTTTCAGGAGATTTTAATAAAGTGAGGAGATTTCCAGGAATTTTTCGTATATATTTTGCAATTTAATAATATCAACATGAATAAGCATGGGGGGGGGGGGCCATGAAAGCGCGAGGCCCACTGCGACCGCATAAGTTGCATTGGCCTAAGACCGGCCCTGCTTAGATTCCACGTCTTTGGTCTCTCTCTCTCTCTTTCTCGTTCTATCTCTTTATGTCTGTCTGTCTCTTTCTCTCTCTCTGTCTGCTATCTCTGCAAAAGCTTGCCTCCTCTTTCACTATCTTATATTCCTGTTTGCGATGGTTTCAGTGAGTTCTTTTAAAGCTCTGGTAGAGTGTGGCCCCTCCCAGTTCGGGGATAGTCTTGAACTTCTATGCTTCACCTTGTCAGTCTTGCAGATACTAGCCTAATGATCTTTTCCCAAGGGACATTTCGACGGTATTTTTTTTTTTTTTAATTCAGTAACTTGGTCGTCACATCAATATCTTATACAAAAACACACAAAAACAAAATCATAACAAAACAATGTGAGGAAGACTCCTGAGGACGCAGTCGCTGTGTACTGCTGATAGCCCGCATACAAACTCTCTTAACGAAATTTTTATCTAACAACATCAAGAACCTTTTTAAGTTGTAAAAATTTGAATAAAAAGAATATTTGTAACAGGCATTGGTATGCCTTTTCTCCATCTTCCAATACATGACTTAAGTTATTAAACAAGTTTAAATTCCTTATTAATTTGGAAGTAGCAGGTATGCTGATAACACAGTGTTATTATGTCCTGCCCTATTCTTTAAGCTTTTCATTGTTTATCAAACCAAGTGAATACATTTAGGAAGGGAAAACACAAAATACGCTAAATGGAATGGTACAATGTGGTCACATCTGTTGCTTCAGAGATTTTCAATACTCTCCCCCCCCCCCTTTTCTCTTTTGTAAAGAGATATGGCTGTGTCTAAGAGGCGTAGTGAGGAGGGGGGGGGGGAGGAAGGGCCTCTTCTGTGTCTCCGTGGCCTGCTGCCGTGTAATGGTAGACAGCCATCGTTTGTAAGAGTAGATTCCGTAATTCGCCCTTATAGATTTCACGGGAAATCAGAGGCGGAGAAGAATATTGTGACTTTGTGTGAGCTGAGTATAACAAGAGGGGGGGGGTAATTTGACCTGACCAGGGCCGGCCGTAGAGGCTGACTAGTGATGGAAGCATGGGCGGTCTTAGCAGTGTGTGCGGAACTCTGGGCGAGTGTCATGTCGGGGCCACGAATATTCGTTCATTGACTGGGTTGACAAAAGAATTTCCTTTTTTTTTTTGCGCCCCCCCCCCCCCAAGGTTCGGTTCCTGGGGCGGTTGCCCCACTCGCCCCCCCCCCCCCTTCGGCAGTCTCTACTACCATTCATTTTAGATATAAAATGTACTATATATATACATATGTATGTATACACAGGGCCAGCCTTAGGCCTCGGACTTTCATAGGCCCCGCGTTAATTCTATATCTCCTGAAAAGGGAAAATAGACAAAATTGTCGTTTTGGCCTGTCATTCAATATAGAAAACAATTCTACGCTCGATATAAAAAGGTATTGTCAGCTTTCATTTAATAGAAATGTAATAATAGGTCGAATTTGAACCAAAACTGGAAGTTCCCTTACCTTTTTTTTAAATATAAGAGTCACTGGCATATATCTATCTCGATCTCTTTAAAAAAAATCAAAAGCGATTTTAAAAATAAAATATATCGTGATTTTGTACGTATTAAAGAATGAATAAAATGCAAAGACGAATTTATTTTCTAATACAAAATCTTAATTCTCACTAACTATCCTTATCCCTACACAAACTGGGCCCCGCGCAAATCCGTTTCGCATAGGGCCCCGCCATTGTTATGACCAGCCCTATATATATATATATATATAAGACAAGAGAAGGAAGAGAGACTGAAGCATGCGAATAAAGAGATTGGCTAAAAAAAAGAAAATGAAAGATGCAATACAAATACAAATTATAATGACGCTTATGATTGATAAAAGTATATCATAATAACGGTTTACTGCTACGGTACTTACGACCTATATTTTTACTCTGCGGTCAATGTCCCTCAGCAAGACACATTCATGCAGAAATACTTTCTTTGTACAGTTTGTCGTGTCTTAATTGATATATACTAGCTACTCTTCTCTCGCAACTAGGAACAGGAAAGGGCGCCACCTGGTGAGAATTACCACGCATTCTCGTAATAATTACGGTGGCACTGTTAGCCTAATGTTATGCGGTAGTGGTCAATCCTAAAATAAACCGACGGCATCTAAACTTTTAAAACAAAGTCGTTTTTTTTTTCTATTTCCGTCGTGAGTTAAAAAAAATAAAATAAAGAACAACAAAAACCTGTTCCACAACAAAACAATAATAAATGTAATATAAATAAGGTATTGTTATTAGTGTTATTGTTTATGACGTTTGAGTGGTAACTCTTTCATTATGTGGCGTGGTAGCCGAGAGGTAAGCACTTGGCTTCCGAACCGAGGTGTCCTGGGTTCAAATCTCGGTGAAAACTGGAATTTTTAATTTCGTAATTTTAAAAGGTACCCCTGATTTCACACAAGCGTCCCTTAGTTGGAGAAATAGAACCGGTTGGTAGTTGTGCTGACCACTAAACATCCTCGCCGTCGGCCGTAGAAAATGTCCTTTACATCGTAAGGTCTGAAACTGGGAACTAACTTCTTTCATGCTTGAGAATTGTCAGATCTCTTTTGTGAGAAATATGGGAAATAGGTTTTCTGGTAGTAGGTTTCCATGCTGCCTTTTGGCGCTCACCTCAAACAGCTTGGCTTTAGTTTATAATTTCTGGTTTACATATGGATTTGAACTCAATCACGTTTGTTAGGTGACCATGAGTTAGCTAATTTCAATAGAACTCATTTCTCTTCCAATTCTGTGTTTTAAAGTCTTAGAATAACTGTCATCAAAATATATATATATAAAAAAAAAACACTGACGGTGTCTTCGCTGTTATGTCACTGCAATAGTTTACATTTTTCCTTTTAAAAAAATTCAAAATTTTCACCACGTGAAAAGTATAGTGCTGGGCACCGGAAGTTACGTAACGAATCGAAATTGCTGACAACATTTTTTTGGTGTAATTTATTTTAAAAATAAACTTATAATATTGTTGTTCCCCTTGACTCTATAAATACAGGCAGAGAAATAAATAATGAGAAGGAAATCGATTTTTCGACAGGATTTTATCGTCACTAATTAGTTTTTCAAATTTTGTACTGGGCTGACCTCGGACACCAAACCTGGTCGTGTGGTATATACTCAGGGCCGGCCTTAGGCCACTGCAGCCTATGCGGTCGCAGTGGGCCCCGCGCTTTCATAGGCCCCGCGCTAAGTGTACATTATTAAATTAAACCATTATAACGTATATAAAATAACAGGGTTTTCGCGACCTCCTGATTTTCCAGGGCCTCCAGGAAATCTCATGAAAAGGCAAAATATACGATAAAGTCCTGAGACTAGGCCCCACGCGATCCGTTTCTCATAGGGCCCAGCAAATGCTAGGGCCGGCCCTGTATATACTTCGTACTTAAGTCATGATGATCTTGGGATCGAACCCCGGCCCACCGTTATAATATCCCACGCTTTCCTACAGAACGTAATAATTCTCTTTTCTTCACTTGTAATAGATAGATAGATAGATATATAGACAGACAGACAGACAGACAGACAGATAGATAGATAGATAGATAGATAGATAGATAGATAGATAGATAGATAGATAGATAGATAGATAGATAGATAGATAGATAGATAGATAGATCAAGAATCTTCTGTGGTACCTCAACGGTCCAACAGACTAAGGAATAGGTAAAGGTAAAGGCGACACTGTTTAAGATTTACTATATTTTTACGTACCACATACACTGGCGCTGTTAATGGGCTACAGTAAAATTCTATTTAAAATAATCTTGATTTTGTTTCTGCTTAAAAAAACAACAACAAACCAGTAGATCATTTTTATGATGATAAAAACATGATAAAAAAATAAACAAGGTTACATAGACAGTTTGTGTGAACACATAAACTCAAAATCGGCCCACGATACCAGGCAGGTAAAAAGGCAGGTATCACTATTTTCAGAAAGCACACTAGAATTAAATTCTATCAAAGACAAATGACAGAGAAGAATGGAGAAAGAAGGTTGACAGATCTTGTGTGGTGCCCCAGCGGTGCAGCAGACCAAAGGATAGGTGAAAGTGAATGTGAAGTTAAATGTGAACCTGGCCTAACTGATGTCTTGTAATGAATATCTAATTGATTGTAAAGGGTCAATCTCTTATTCAGATCCTAAAAAAAAAAGAAAAAAAAAACATTTCCGTAAAAAAAAAAAATTCCTTTAGTTAGGTGTCCTATGCCTCGTCGGTAGCACGGCAGTTCACATGATAATATGAAAACCTACTTATTAATTGTTCTTTTAAATTCTGTCAAACTTATATGCATACTAAATAGATTCGTTTCTCTTTAAAAAAAAAAGTAAACATAATTTTTGGGTAAATGTAGTAGTTAATAGGACAGAACTTACATAACGTAGCAATACAAAAAAAATTTAACAAAAAGTCTAAAACCATTTACATAAATGTGCTATAAATGTTGTAAGCTAGCATCTCCCCTACTAAAGAACTTACCGCGTTTGTCTCTATTAATAGTGAATAGTTGTAAAAGTGGTGTATTTTTATGAAAAAACTGCTTGCATAAGTGATTTTAAAAAATTAGATTTTTTTAGAAAAGAAAAAAAGGACTAAAATATTATAATGTCGGAGTTTCACGATCTTTTCTAGTTTACGAGATCTAAACGGGACGGACAGATTTTTCACACAAAACTTTCGGGGGCCGCTAAAAAATATTAGTTTAAAATTACTATCTAGAATATTTTAAAAGCAAGGAAAATAATATTCCTTACGTTACCACAAAAACCATCAACTCTTTAACTACCACATAAGCCATCAACTCTTTAACTACCACATAAGCCATCAACTCTTTAACTACCACATAAGCCATCAACTCTTTAACTACCACATAAGCCATCAACTCTTTACCTACCACATAAGCCATCAACTCTTTACCTACCACATAAGCCATCAACTCTTTACCTACCACATAAGCCATCAACTCTCTAACTACCACATAAGCCATCAACTCTTTAACTACCACATAAGCCATCAACTCTTTACCTACCACATAAGCCATCAACTCTTTAACTACCACATAAGACATCAACTCTTTACCTACCACATAAGCCATCAACTCTTTAACTACCACATAAGCCATCAACTCTTTAACTACCACATAAGCCATCAACTCTTTAACTACCACATAAGCCATCAACTCTTTAACTACCACATAAGCCATCAACTCTTTAACTACCACATAAGCCATCAACTCTTTACCTACCACATAAGCCATCAACTCTTTACCTACCACATAAGCCATCAACTCTTTACCTACCACATAAGCCATCAACTCTTTAACTACCACATAAGCCATCAACTCTTTAACTACCACATAAGCCATCAACTCTTTACCTACCACATAAGCCATCAACTCTTTAACTACCACATAAGACATCAACTCTTTACCTACCACATAAGCCATCAACTCTTTACCTACCACATAAGCCATCAACTCTTTAACTACCACATAAGCCATCAACTCTTTACCTACCACATAAGCCATCAACTCTTTAACTACCACATAAGCCATCAACTCTTTACCTACCACATAAGCCATCAACTCTTTACCTACCACATAAGCCATCAACTCTTTACCTACCACATAAGCCATCAACTCTTTACCTACCACATAAGCCATCAACTCTTTGACTATCACAAAGTCTATCAACTTTTTAACTACAACAAAACCACTAACTCTTTGACTACCACAGCAGCATTCAAGATTTGGTTACCAAAAGCGATATTCTATAAAACAAAAAGAATAAAAAAAAAAGAAAGAAAGAGAAACGAAAACACATACACGAGCCTGACACGAGGTAATAAAGAAACAAAAGATTTGAATAGCAACATGTTTCTCTAATCCAATTCTAGACATCTGTGTCTTGTCCGACCACCAACAAACAAAAAAATCTGACAGCCAATCTGACTTGAGGGCTGCTCGGTGCAGACGTTCGGCGCCCCTCTAATAACAGCGCCCATTTTATTACACACTTATTGGATTTCGCCCTGTTTCAGACGAAAGTGTTCTATTAGCAATGAAAAGGGGCGCTGCCAATCTAGCACAGTTAAATGGGTGGACGGGCTCTGAATCTTCAATCCTTAGCTTTAGATTTTCTAACCGAACCCAAGCCAGTAAGTGGGAACGTGTATCCCTCTACTTGACCCCTTTTCCTGCTTATTGTGGACCCAAAAAAAAGGGATTCCTATTTGATCCTATAATGTCAGTTATGCAAAAGATAACTATTGGTATAGAGAAGACAACATGTCAGAATATTTGAAGGTTAAGGCAGTTAAAAATGGCCCCATGTCTCTCTCGCTCTCTCGCTCTTTCTTATTGATTATGAATCATAGTGGATTTTTTTTTAAAGGGGCTAAACCCTCTTTATGACAGACGCAACATTGGAAGATTAAGTGTTTTAATGGATTCACAATTGATCTATTCCGGGAGGCAGCTCTCACAACAGGGGCATGAGGCGATATTCCTTAGTTGTCTTTCTGTGTGTTAACATGCCTGATGTTTTCACCATAAATACTAGAGGGCGAGGCAGTTCTAGTCAAAGGGAAAACAAAGGGGTGGGTGGATGAAAGGCAACAATAAAATAAATAAATAAATATGAAAAATGTTAGCCACCAAATACAAAACAAAATGTGCCTAGTTTAACTCAGATGTGTGTCTAGTATACTAGTACGGCCCAGAGAGTCAAAAGGGTAAGCCTATTTAAATCTAAACCTAGATCGGTGGAAAAATGGAAAGTTTTTTTACTTTTTGTTTTCATTTTGACGGTCACGGAATGTGCGTCTTACTGCCGGCAGTAGGAATCGAATAACCAAACCAATCTCTAGACAGACAAACGCGCAGAAGAAAAGGTCAGAGACAGATATGTTTAAAGATGACGTACCGACAGAATAACCTGCAGATCTAGAGTGGAACAGATCAATGTTGAACTGTAACTATCCAAATCATTGTTACTAAAGCATTATCCTCTAATAAAACTTGCCCTCGATCGCTCCTCGTGACGTGAATCCGTGGATGTCATTGTTTTAAGATACGAGGCAAGGAGATCAACCATCAGCAAAGAAAGCAGACAACTAAATAAGCTGAGAAACCAAGTGTTCAACCCTGAATCAGACCCTGAGATGAACCCCGATTGGGAACAGAGCAGGAGGGACTAATCCTCCCTTAGTGCTCTGAAAGAAACTAGGCCTTACGGCGTATTGCCCCAAAACAGATCAAGTGACTGTCCAGACACGCCCCCACCCTTTAGTTCTCAGAGTCCGGAACATTCGTACAAGATATGCGACACTGTTTCGACTTTCTCACCACAGTGACTGCACCGGGAGTCATAGTTCGGTCGGAACCGGGCCAAGTATCCCCCAACAGGACGGATTAAAGTCCTACACTGCGCTTCCTGAAACCACGGGCCCTCTCGGATTCCTTCGAAGATTTTAACCACTTCTCTTGAACGCCATTGCCTGTAAAAGTGTGCTTTGTGCTTAGACCCAACCTTCCCTGGCCTGTGGGCTGCCAGCTTTTCAAGGCAAAGATAGGACTCCGTAGCCATCTTCGAGTTCATAGGATAGATTGTACTCCTCTTCGACCACGAATGAGAATCTATTATTATTATTATTATTATTATTATTATTATTATTATGTTAGAAATGAACGAGTAGTCATTCTCTGGCGCTGCCAGGGTCGAGTTTCGTTTAAAGAGAAACAAAATTCATCGGAGTCCCTTTAACAGTTTCCACTGAAGAATTTTCTGGTGATGTGGCAGGTCTGCAGCAGTACCGCCCTCTGACAGGCAACGAGGATGTTCCTAGAAATGTTAAAGGCCTTGAAGGTGTCTGTGAGGTCAGTTGTTATTATCCCTTCGGTTGATATAACAATGGGGTATATTGTTATTTTGGACAATTTCCATATACGCTTTAATCTCCAAGCCTAGGTTCCCATATTTTTATTATTATTATTATTATTTAGTAATTATTATTACTATACTCTAATGCAGCGGTTCTCAACCTTTTAAGCTCGGTGACCCCTTTTTACAATCACCCACTCTGCCGCAACCCCCCTCCCAAACACACACATACAGCAATAGAAGAATAGACAATAGCAATCCATATTTTCGATGGTCTTAGGCGACCCCTGGCAAATCGTCAATCGACCCCCAAAGGGGTCGCGACCCACAGGTTGAGAACCCCTGCTCTAATGGGTCTCTGTGGATCGGAGTTTGAATCACACTTCTATGGGGCCACAAAACAATCAAAATGAAAACCTGACTTTCAAAGTCTACAGTAAAACAAGATAAAAACACAACACCAAACTCATTTACTCTACTGCAAGCAAAAACTAAGATCATTACCAAAACAATTATTAACCCTAAAATGGGAGAGAACCAGCTGTCGGCCTTATCCCGTGGCCGTGCGACAGATGTAATAATATGTTGGACAATCTCTGCTAAAAGAAAAACAATACTGTATATAAAAAAAAGGCTTAAATATTTGCGATGGATCAATAAGTTTTATTATATTTTTATAATTATAAACTATATATCTCTGTCATCATATGAGAGGAACTAGACATGTATGTTGAAATCATATGTCCAGAACTTGATGTATATGTTAGAATAGTATGTCCAGAACTAGATATATATATATGTTAACATAAAATGTCCAGAACTAGATATAAATGTTAAAATAAAATGTCCAGAACTAGATATATATATATGTTAACATAAAATGTCCAGAACTAGATATATTTGTCAAAATAAAATGTCCAGAACTAGATATAAATGTTAAAATAAAATGTCCAGAACTAGATATATTTGTCAAAATAAAATGTCCAGAACTAGATATATTTGTCAAAATAAAATGTCCAGAACTAGATATAAATGTTAAAATAAAATGTCCAGAACTAGATATATTTGTCAAAATAAAATGTCCAGAACTAGATATAAATGTCAAAATAAAATGTCCAGAACTAGATATATATGTTAAAATAAAATGGTCAGAACTAGATATATTTGTCAAAATAAAATGTCCAGAACTAGATATATTTGTCAAAATAAAATGTCCAGAACTAGATATATTTGTCAAAATAAAATGTCCAGAACTAGATATATATGTTAAAATAAAATGTCCAGAACTAGATATATTTGTCAAAATAAAATGTCCAAAACTAGATATATTTGTCAAAATAAAATGTCCAGAACTAGATATATATGTCAAAATAAAATGTCCAGAACTAGATATATTTGTCAAAATAAAATGTCCAGAACTAGATATATATGTCAAAATAAAATGTCCAGAACTAGATATATATGTTAAAATAAAATGTCCAGAACTAGATATATATGTTAAAATAAAATGTCCAGAACTAGATAAATATGTTAAAATAAAATGTCGAGAACTAGATATATATGTTAAAATAAAATGTCCAGAACTAGATATATTTGTCAAAATAAAATGTCCAGAACTAGATATATTTGACAAAATAAAATGTCCAGAACTAGATATATATGTTAAAATAAAATGTCCAGAACTAGATATATATGTTAAAATAAAATGTCCAGAACTAGATATATATTTGTCAAAATAAAATGTCCAGAACTAGATATATATGTCAAAATAAAATGTCGAGAACTAGATATATATGTTAAAATAAAATGTCCAGAACTAGATATATATGTTAAAATAAAATGTCCAGAACTAGATATATATGTCAAAATAAAATGTCGAGAACTAGATATATATTTTAAAATAAAATGTCCAGAACTAGATATATATGTTAAAATAAAATGTCCAGAACTAGATATATATGTTAAAATAAAATGTCCAGAACTAGATATATATGTTAAAATAAAATGTCGAGAACTAGATATATATGTTAAAATAAAATGTCGAGAACTAGATATATATGTTAAAATAAAATGTCCAGAACTAGATATATTTGTCAAAATAAAATGTCCAGAACTAGATATATTTGTTAAAATAAAATGTCCAGAACTAGATATATATGTCAAAATAAAATGTCGAGAACTAGATATATATGTTAAAATAAAATGTCCAGAACTAGATATATATGTCAAAATAAAATGTCCAGAACTAGATATATATGTTAAAATAAAATGTCCAGAACTAGATATATATGTCAAAATAAAATGTCGAGAACTAGATATATATGTTAAAATAAAATGTCCAGAACTAGATATATATGTTAAAATAAAATGTCCAGAACTAGATATATATGTTAAAATAAAATGTCCAGAACTAGATATATATGTTAAAATAAAATGTCCAGAACTAGATATATTTGTCAAAATAAAATGTCCAGAACTAGATATATTTGTTAAAATAAAATGTCCAGAACTAGATATATATGTCAAAATAAAATGTCGAGAACTAGATATATATGTTAAAATAAAATGTCGAGAACTAGATATATTTGTCAAAATAAAATGTCCAGAACTAGATATATTTGTTAAAATAAAATGTCCAGAACTAGATATATATGTCAAAATAAAATGTCGAGAACTAGATATATATGTTAAAATAAAATGTCGAGAACTAGATATATTTGTCAAAATAAAATGTCCAGAACTAGATATATATTTGTCAAAATAAAATGTCCAGAACTAGATATATATTTGTCAAAATAAAATGTCGAGAACTAGATATATATGTTAAAATAAAATGTCCAGAACTAGATATATATGTTAAAATAAAATGTCCAGAACTAGATATATTTGTCAAAATAAAATGTCCAAAACTAGATATATTTGTCAAAATAAAATGTCCAGAACTAGATATATATGTCAAAATAAAATGTCCAGAACTAGATATATTTGTCAAAATAAAATGTCCAGAACTAGATATATATTTGTCAAAATAAAATGTCGAGAACTAGATATATATGTTAAAATAAAATGTCCAGAACTAGATATATATGTTAAAATAAAATGTCCAGAACTAGATATATATGTTAAAATAAAATGTCCAGAACTAGATATATTTGTCAAAATAAAATGTCCAAAACTAGATATATTTGTCAAAATAAAATGTCCAGAACTAGATATATATGTCAAAATAAAATGTCCAGAACTAGATATATTTGTCAAAATAAAATGTCCAGAACTAGATATATATTTGTCAAAATAAAATGTCGAGAACTAGATATATATGTTAAAATAAAATGTCCAGAACTAGATATATATGTTAAAATAAAATGTCCAGAACTAGATATATATGTTAAAATAAAATGTCCAGAACTAGATATATTTGTCAAAATAAAATGTCCAAAACTAGATATATTTGTCAAAATAAAATGTCCAGAACTAGATATATATGTCAAAATAAAATGTCCAGAACTAGATATATTTGTCAAAATAAAATGTCCAGAACTAGATATATATGTCAAAATAAAATGTCCAGAACTAGATATATATGTTAAAATAAAATGTCCAGAATTAGATATATATGTTAAAATAAAATGTCCAGAACTAGATATATATGTTAAAATAAAATGTCCAGAACTAGATATATATTTGTCAAAATAAAATGTCCAGAACTAGATATATATGTCAAAATAAAATGTCCAGAACTAGATATATTTGTCAAAATAAAATGTCCAGAACTAGATATATATGTTAAAATAAAATGTCCAGAGCTAGATATATATGTTAAAATAAAATGTCCAGAACTAGATATATATGTTAAAATAAAATGTCCAGAACTAGATATATATGTTAAAATAAAATGTCCAGAGCTAAATATATATGTTAAAATAAAATGTCCAGAACTAGATATATATGTTAAAATAAAATGTCCAGAGCTAGATATAATGGTGCGATAATATGGCGAGAACTAGATATATATATATGTTGCGTTGCGATCATATGGCCAGAACTAGATATATATGTTGAGATCGACAATCAAAAAGGCATTCTTTGGTACTCACCACATATTTAAAAGCAAAACAATCTCAAAGATAACAGAAAAAAAAACCTATCAAATGAATGTGAGTTCATTAGTCCTACACAGAAATTGAGACCTGGAAAACTGACGTATTCAAAACGTAGTTTCTATCCACGTGAGAAGTAACAGTACTTTATACAATTATAAATGTCTCTCGATGTCTTTGGCTGGTAGACACCAACTTAGAACTAAACATTCTATTTAAGGATCGCTATTTTAAATAATTAGATTTTACCTTAAAATTAATATTAAGAGAATAGTTCGGTACGAATGTAGTGTATCAGAATAATATGATTGAATAGTTGGCGGCGAATGTAGTGTATCAGCAACGATAAAGGAAACAGAAGACTCGAATAAGATATACGATGACTCCAAGATGAGACAGGAAATTGGAGTTCGGACCTAGAGGCGAGCACTGTAGAAAGCTTAATCGGAAGATGCTAGAAGATGACCAAAGCGTTAGAAGTGCTTCAGATTCCTTGAATGAAAGTATGGATATTTTTGTTTAAGTAAAAAAAAATAAAGTTTCCCTTTCATCTATTTCTGTGGCCCAAGGTTAACGAGGGTGTCATGTGGCCAGTACAACGACCGACGGCCTTTACTTTTCACCAATGTCAGGGAGCCAGTAGAGCTGGCTGAACTGAGGCGCACTAGAGATCCCGAAATTAAATATTCCAGTCTTCACGAGGACTTGACCCCGGGACCCGGAAATCAAGCGCTTCACCACTTTGCCAACGCGCATCGTATGGATACTTAAGAAAAGTTAATTATAGCGCAATTATAATTACAGTAAATAATGGCCGAGTTCAAAGATCAGCAATAAACTCCGTTAAGGCCCTAGTTGGCCAGCACCTCTGTTGTCGAGATTTCCTGGTTTCAAGCCTTGATAGTTTCTCCCTTTGCAAATGTTGTCTGGTAATTCCCAGCTAATATTTCTAGCTACACAACATCACATTCTACTCACACTGGGATTGCTGCAGTGTTATGTCTAATCCCCCCGACGCTGTTTCCTTCTTATGTTTCCATTTAATCAAATACCATAGCACACACAGACTCACATACACATATAAAAAAACTTACATATCCGTATAAGTAAGTGGAGAGAGAAAAAAATCCTAGATATTCATCCGTGAAAAAACTTTAAAATACATAGACTACAGTCTCGTGACGTTATTGCAAATGCATATTCATGCGATGATAATCTCTAACACAATGCCAGATTTTTTGTAAGCTCTTTTTTTTTTACATAAGGACATTTTTCAGATCACATTCTCTGAATATTTACATTTCGTTCCATAATTGTGTTTTCTTCCTTATTTTTATCTCTCCAGATGCAGTTTTGGTTGAAAAGGGAGGTAAGTTCACTTGTATTGTTTTAACTAAACAGAGTTATCGGGTTGTTTGCTGCATATTTCTGTACAGCTGGGAGTTAATCGATGCTGCCTACTGGGGACAAAGGATCTGGGTTTTGGCGGGAAAACGACGGGTTGGAGATCAGACGTCAAAAATATTTAGAAGGTTTTGAAAAGGGAAGTGATCGGCAACTTCCCGTCTGCTGCGAAGAATGTATGGAGCAACACAGGTTTCTTCTTCTTCTTCTTCTAGCCAGCTTTATTGCTGCTGAGTTGTGAGCTCTTTTGCAGGCTGTACCAATGAAAAAAAGTCAACACAGGTTTAAGATGAACATTTCTGAATATAAAACTTTTGGACATCATTTCACACACTGGCAAAAACACATGTACATACACAATCTTGACACATACACACACATGAACGAGCGCGCATTTACATACAGGGGAATAAAATATATTACAAATGCAGACACACGCTTAACAAGAAGTCGATAGTTGCATACACATGCTTCTGACTGCAAGACATAAAGAATAAGAAAAGGCAAGACCCAAAATGGCTTAGACAAAATGAACAGATGAAGAAAAAAAAAAGCACAGGAAGGGTTAGAAAGACAGTCAATAGAAAGAACAAGAGAAAAGACAGAAAAGAGAAATGGTCAAATGAAATGATTGAGAGATAGAGAGAGAGAGAAAGCAGAAGAAATTATGTGTGAAAAAAGAAAGGAATTAAAGAGAAGAAGAGAGAGGAAAAGAGAGATCAAAATTATGAAAGCAAAGTAACTAGAAGAGAGAGATAGAGAAAAAGAGAAATAGAGAGAAAGAGAGATGAAAAAAGCAAGAGAGAGAGAGAAAGCAAGGGAGAGAGCAAGAGAGAGAGAGAGAGAGAGAGAGAGAGAGAGAGAGAGTAGATCGAAAAAAATCCGTTCGTCGGTTCCTGAGATTACGTGATGATTCTTCAAAAAATCAGTGAATCATTCATGGAGTGGGATTTCATTTGGAGTCAACTTTTTTCGGCATGAGGTGAGTGTACATACTAGTTTCCAGCATGCATGTCATGGATTGCAATAGCACATAAACATTCAGTCTGTGGTTCCTTTCGGTCTGTGGTTCCTTTCGATCTGTGGTTCCTTTCGATCTGTGGTTCCTTTCGATCTGTGGTTCCTTTCGGTCTGTGGTTCCTTTCGGTCTCTTTTTTTTTTCATCAGCTTTGAGAGCCTTGGCTTTGGACATCGGGGACCTCTTGGCAGCCTTGTTGATCTTAGCAAAATATTTGTTCAACAAGGTGGCAATTTTCCTCTTTGATGAAATGGCTACCCCACTGGGTGAAGATAATGGGGTTGCTGTTTTCGTGCGCCCAGCATTTTCTAGATTTCTCAGAAGACTCCAGGCCTTAGAGCTATCCCTTAGGTTTAACCTTGCACAGGTGTTGGTCCATCGTTCTCGTTTTTCCCTGTTAACAGACGTTTTGACTGTAGGCTGAGTCTGTTGTATTTCTGCCTGAGTGTTGGATTGTTTGGGTTCTTTTGGACCTTTTTGTATGCCCTTTTTCCAAACCGTAACAAGCGTGTTGATTTGAGCTCTCCACAAGTTCTTGAGCTTTTTACAAGATGAAGTCGAGGCAATAACAATTTTAGCCATGCCCAGGATTGCTGCAGTTATTTGACGGTATACGAGGAGGACAGTTCCTAGACTCCACTTCACATGGATTTTTTCAAGGACAGTGTCGACAGCCGAGTTCGATAAAATAGAATCGCTGCGGCTGTAAGCTATAAGAAAAAAAAAGTATATAAATATTAAGTATATCTAATGTGGGGCACGGTGACTGAGTGGTTAAGCGCTCGGCTTCTGAACCTGGGGTCCTGGGTTCGAATCTCGGTGAAGACTGTGATTTTGAATTTCGGGAATTTTAGGGCGCCCCTGAGAGCTCTAATGGGTACCTGACTAAAGTTGGGGAAAGTAAAGGCGGTTGGTCATTGCGCTGGCCACATAACACCCTGCTTGTTGGTTGGCCATAGAAACAGATGACCTTAACATCATCTGCCCCATAGATCGCAAGGTCTGAAAGGGAAACTTTACTTTTACTTTTTTAGTATATCTAATTTTTTTGAAAGCACTCACACACAAACACACACATACATTTAAAAAACAACCCATTGACAACTGGGTACGCAGCAAACTTTGAATTAGATTTGTCGCTATTAATTATTCACGTCCTCATTAGGGATTCCTCTTCAAGTGAGCACGATTCAGTTGTTGCTTGGCAGAGCTTTGTTTTCTGCTCCCCAACCTCCCCCCCCCCCCACACCCCTTTCATCCATCTGTCAGATCGTGTGTTTTCTCATTTATATGTATTTTTTAATTATTTTTCTAGAGAGAAAAAAAAAAAGGGGGGGGGGATGTCAGGGTTTATTTGTGACATGACGATGTGTCCGTCGCGAACAGTTTTCATTGTGTAATTAGTGTCTAATTGAAAATAATTGTGTTTTTTTTTGTTGTTGTTGTTGTTTTGTTTTGTTGTTGGTTCTATCTGAGAGTTTCTTTTTTTTTTCATCACAGCCGGT